>NC_080088.1:102907410-103222410 GCF_950005125.1 Chionomys nivalis | reverse complement strand
CGATCATGTAAATGTCACAATTGCTTAGCTTCATTCCATCCGCGCTTTCACTAACACTCAGGGGACTGTTCTCAGCTATGTGGCCTTTGCCACGCACAGTTGGTTTGGAGGAAGGGGACAGGTGGACCAGCTAACTGGGCCTTCTCCTTGGATCCTATACTTCCTGCAAATGCATTACCGTCATGTTAATGCCAATGGTTTATATTTATTATTGGTTCTATCTTAAAATACTACAAAGAGTGGTGGATTCAGCCAGACACAGGAGAACGTGCTTCCAGGGCCTAAAAGTTGACAAACTGAGGTGGGAGGATTGAAGTTCAACATTTGCCTGGATTGTAGAGCAAGTTCAAGGCCAGTCTGAGCTAAATAGTTAAGCTCTAGGCAAGCCTGGGCTACATAGAGAGTTCTGGGCTAGCATGAGCTACCACAATAAGACTCCTTCCCACTCGAAGGGAAAAGAAAAATCAGTTTCACAAAGCAGCCCCCTGTATCTCAACATTACTTATCCAGTTCCTCTCTTGGGGAGTTTGTCAAGAGAAGACATCCCACGTTCTGGATATAGGGTCAACCTTTTCTTCAGGTGGATGTCTTGGCTTCCAAACCAGTCCTTCATATGTTTTCAGAAGTTATCCAAGCAGGGCTAATAGGGCATGCCTATAATTCTAGCAGTTGGGAGGTGCAGGAACCCGGAGTAGGAGTTCAAGGACATCCTCTCTACAGAACAAGTTGGACTGAGCTATGCGTGCAAACACAGAGTGGGGGAGGGGCAGGGAGAGGGAGGGGATGTCTAGAAAGTAGACAGGTACTAGAATTTTCCAGAAAGTACGGGCTAATTGGGAAAGAATATTTCAGAGAATGCAGGTTTCACCCAGATGTTTGCTCCATCCTTGGACCTGACAGAGAATGTTCTTTAAGGGCTGCTAGATTCTAGGCCCTGTATATCTGGCCTACTTTGGGAATGTCCAAGGGATGCACCTCCCATCAGCATGTTCCCAAATCACAAGCTCTATGCCACCAATAGGAGGGTAGTAACTCCTCTGGGTGGATGCTGACTCCTGCCAGCCTCAGCAGGTCTTGCCCAAGGCTCTGAAACCTATGAACAGAGGCCAGAAAACAGAATAGAAAAACCAAAGGGAGGGTACCAGAAATAGGATCCTTGCTGCTAGAGGCCAGGAGAAAATTCATCTCCAGTAGAGAAGGTTGCGAAGTCCTGTGTGTTGCATTGTTTGGGGTAGCTTGTTTGGTGGCATGAGTCCCAAGGGCAGCTGTGTGTTCCTGTCGGTGTCTACTATTTGTGAAGGAAACTGTGCCCTCTGTTTCCCAGCCAATATGTCGCATGTCACACACAGGGGAGATGCATTTTTGTTTGTTGTCCAAAAGTTTGCTGAATCAAGATGAGCTTCTAGCCGGGCGGTGGTGGCGCACGCCTTTAATCCCAGCACTCGGGAGGCAGAGGCAGGCAGATCTCTGGGAGTTCGAGACCAGCCTGGTCTACAAGAGCTAGTTCCGGGACAGGCACCAAAGCTACAGAGAAACCCTGTCTCAAAAAACCAAAAAAAAAAAAAAAAAAAAAAAAGATGAGCTTCTATGTCTCCTTGTCTTCCAGCCTGACAATGAAGGAGTTTGGTTCCCTGGATAAAGGGTATATGGAATCTGAATTTATGAGATTATAGGTTGAGATAAAATTCAGATTCCAAAAAAACGATGCTACCAAAATCTCTCTGAGGATGTCTAATTGGAAACTCCCCCAAATAGTGTGCACGCCCATGCTGTCTCCCCACCGTTAATACCCCCTTACTTTCCCCTGGCCACTGGATTTGGAAGCAGTTCAGGTGGATGTGGTCCTGCAGAGGACAGAAAGCTACCATCTCTAATGAGTATCAGGAAGTAGATGACGAGTCTGGGGTGCAGGACCAGCAATCTGAAGCTGTTCTTTAGATGGACATAGATGCCTGCCACAGCAATGCTCCAACCGTAGCAAGAGACCTAGGCAGGAACTCAGCAGTTTGTAGGTACCCAAGTCTTTGTCCCTTCTTTTGCATGCTACCTCCGAGCCTGTTTGAGCCAGGCACAGTGGCATACACCTACAATCCCAAAACATGGGACACAGAGGCAGACTGTAACAAGTTCCAGAATAGTCTATGAGGTTCCAGGTCAGCCTGGGCTAAAGCAGGAGGCCTTGTCTCCTAAACAAAACCATGGGAATAATAAACTCCTGGTTTGTGCTCTTGGTTCTTGATCCCTGAAGCAGTCTGAGATCTAGTCGATGTTCACAGGCGACCCCATTGCTCTTCCCTGAAAAGACCTGTTGAGAAAAGATTCACTCAGCTTCTGGTACAAGTTCACATAGATGGAAAGTCTGGGACCATTTGAGTGCTGTCCAGTGACTCCTCAGGCCGGGGGGTTAATTTCTCTGACCCAAATTCTGAATTCAGAAAGAAGCTAATTGCCCAAGGACTGATCCAAGGTCAGAAAGATGCTAATTGCCCAAGGACTGATCCAAGGTCATGTTCGTGGAAGCTGTTCAGACTCTGAAGGGCTGGTCCTGCCAGGTGTGGGAGAGCTTAGTCCACAGGTGGGCACAGGTCATCGACATAGTTAATTCTCAAAGCACAGATGTAAATGGCTGGGATTTGGACCCCTACATGCCGGGTGTCTCAGAAGCACAGGTAAAGACTGTTCTAAACAGGAGCTTCTTGCCTCTCCTTCCAGAATGTTCCAGTCAGATGTCAATCATGCATCTCGATTTCCCACCTTACCTCATTTACATTCTTTTGTTTCCTTCATGTAGTGTGAGTTTGGTGATTTTTCTGCTATTAAGTGGTGAGACAGCAGGTTAGTGAAATAAAAAAAATTATCTTTATATCAAATGTAAATATTAATATAAATGAACTCGGCATGCAACATAAGTGATCCAATGAAGCGATATTATTCACATGTTATCTTACTGTATAAAGGGAAAATGACTGCCATATATGTACCAGATGTTTTCTGTAACTAATCTTGTCTGTAAATATATAATCTTATTAAAAAAGAGTCTAATTTACCATTATTTATGCAATAGAAAAAAATAAAAGTTCTTTTTTTTTCCTTTTGATGAGAGAATCCGTTCATTATTTTATGATCTGGTTTGCAGTGGGTCTTGAGATGTGTTCCCGGGGCCCCATAGGAGACAGTTCAACAGATCTGAGAAGCAGCGGGTACAGAAGGTGGCCGAGCCTATTGAGCGGAGGGACTCTAAAGCGGGATGATTGGCATCCAGAAAATAAACTGACGGTGGCGGAGCATATGGTAGGAAATATGACTTGTCTCCTGGCTTCGGAGCAGACATGGTAATTAAGACAACTTTGGGCCTGGGGAGATGACTCAGTCAGTAAAACGCTTGTATAAACATGAGGACTTGAGCCATCCCCAGCACCTAAATCAGAAAGAGGGCTGTGTGTGTGTGTGTGTGTGTGTGTGTGTGTATGCACATCTGTGTATACAGGCACGCCCATGCATGCATTTGGAGGTCAGAGAACAATGTCCCGTGTCCTCTCCCATTATCTACCTTATTCCCTTGAGACAGAGTCCCTCACTCAACTTGGAGTTCAGATGACAGCCAGCAAGCCCAGAGTACCTCCCATTTCTCCCCACACAAGCAACAGGCATGGGCGTGAGCATGCCCAGCTTTTGGTTCTTGGGTGCTGGGGATTCGAACTCTCGGCCGCATGCTTATGTAGCGAACTCTCTTACCCATTAAGTGATCTACGCCCAGCCCTCTAGCCTTCTCTTTAAATCTAAATCTCATGTCAGGGCCCTGAACTCGGTGGGGGTCACTGGGTCTCTTTGGATAAATGTCTGTTCGCTGCATTTCATTTGATCTAAGTGGCCAAACCCGGCTTGGTAGGGCTGCCCTGGTAAAAAGTCATGCCTTCACCCCAAAGGCCAATGATATGCTTTGGAGAAGGAGGCTGGAGAACCACGGGCTTGGGCCAAATGAGGCTACACAATGAACGCCAAGCTCCCCTGACCTACATAGCAAGGGCCTGTCTCAGTAAGCTCTAAGAACAGAGCCCAAACAAGACAGAGCTCAGCTCTATGAAGGACCTGGGGCTGCACAATCTTAAATCCTCCAAATGCCTCATATAAGCTATGCAGTGTGGCACCAGCCTCCTGCCGCGCCAGCCTGCGCGGAACTAAGTGTGACTTTTCGTTCAGTCGCTGAACCGACTCATTGCCAAACCTGGGCTTTCCTACATGAGTTCCAGGAACTTCCAGGACTGAGATGAAGTTGATCTCATATGGTTTGGCTTTTTTTCCCCCCTGTGAGTTTTCTCTGTGGTTTCTGGAAGGTCTCACAGCCCTGACGTGGGCAAGTTTGGTTGTTTTGACTCCCACAAACACCAAGGTCAGCTGGCTCACTTAAATCCAAGCCGATTGGCAAGAAAGTCTCAACTCAACCCACACAAAGCATTGATCTTGCCCAAAGAATAAAAAGCCAAATAATCTATCATTAGAGGGAACTTTCTTCAAGCTTTGGAGAAGGTTGGAGGATAAAACATAGCTGAATTTTCTACCCAGGTGTTTAAACACCACACACACAACTAAAAGCATACAACCCTGTATGTGTGTGTGGGGGGGTGGTCCATGCCTTTAATTCCTGCACTCAGAAGGCAGAGGCAGGCAGATCTCAGTGAGTTTGAGGCCAGCCTGGTCTAGGATAGCCAGTTTCTCAATTACATAGAGAAACTCTGTCTTGAAAAAACAAAACAAAACAAACAAACAAAAGCACACAAACAAACCCCAGAAAGCAGAATAGCAAAGCCCAGAAAGATGTCTCTGGCTGAATCAGTGTGGCCACAGTGGACCACCCCCCCTTGCTCCCTCTCTGGAGTGTGGGACCCTCAGCATGGTTCCGACAGAGCCTGGGAACATTTTCTAAGTGTCCTCATGACAAATGCATATTCACACATCCAACGACTCAAAAATCCATTTGCAGTCACTTCTCAGTATAGACACACTCAGAGTCAAGCTATGTGGAGGAGGGGTTCCGGTTTACCAGGCAGGGTCCCTGCAGAAACCCTGGGTTCTGTCCCCAGAACCACATAAAACTGGCATGGAGGTGCAAGCCTGTAACCCTAGCACATAGAGGGTGGAGGCAGGAAGATACGAAGTTCGAGGTCAGTGTCTACTACATATCAGGTTTGAGGTCAGTCTGGCCTACCTGAGACCCAGTCTCAGAAATGAAATAAAGGATAGCAAGATGGCTTCATGGGCAGCGGGTCTTATCACGCAAATCTGGTGACCTGATTTTGGACTCTGGGAACAACATGACAGAAAGAGAGAATCAACTCCTGCAAGATGATTGACTCCCTGGACCTCCTCACATACACCACCGTGTTCAATCTGAAAATCTAATTCTCAGGTAGAAAGACCAAATCCACAACAGTTCAATTGAAGCTGATTTATTTCTGGGTGCCCCGGGACTGGCCCACTCCCTGCCCTCCAAACGCCCTGCTCCTGGCATCCATCCCAGTCTGTGTTCTACACAGGAGATGCATTGGACAGGGACTCACCAGTTTGCAGAGTTCCCAGCAGGGGGATTTGATGCCAGAGGTTCTGAACTCAGTAGTGCATCAGAGTCACCTAGGGACCTTTTAAAAAAACGTTTGCAGCATTGCTCCTCCGCAGACCAATTACCTCTGCTGGGCAGGGATGGGGTGGGGGGAGTGTTTAGGTCATAATAGTCTAAAACTCCCCTGGCACTGTTAACGTCTGAGCTGGGGGAAGGTTAGAACCCTAACTGTTTGAAATGCCAAGGCAAAAAGAAAGGACTGTAAAAACCAATGGAGTCTTTTTTTTTTCTATCTTCAGATGGGGAAACTGAGGCCAGGGGATCTATGGAGGGACCACACTGCAGAGGTGCTTTCTTTCTATCAGGACTGGATCTGGATGCCCTGGCTGTGCAGTACTGAGGGATGAGATGTGAAAAAGACTTGGTGTGTGTGTGTGGGGGGGGGGGGGGGACATGGAAATGCCAACAGCTGGCGTTAAAAAGAAGCTTCCAGATTCACCACTGCATCTTCATGATGCCACCATGAGGGGCTTCTCCAGGATTAAAGTTTTGTTGTTTGAAACAGGAGCTTCCTATGTAGCTCAGGCTGGCTTTGAACTCACTATTTTCTCTCTGCCTCAAGCCCGAATGTTGGGATGACAGGTGAACACCACATCTAGCTCAGGGTTAGATTGTCGGTGGAGGTGTCTTCTCTCTTGCTTCTGTTTTATTTGGTGGAGGTGGAGAGTCGAACTCGGTGCCTTGTTCATGTTAGGCAAGCCCTTTACTGCTGAGCCACATCCTCGGTCCCACACGGCCTGGTGAAGGGGGGAAGGGGGCGGGGTGGGAGGGGCGTATAAATTGCTCAGGCTACCCTCAATCTCAGGTTTCCAAGTAGCTGAGGTGACTGGAGTGGATCTCTCTATTCTCTGCTTTCTACTCTGCTTTCTTCCCTTTTCATTTCTTCCTTCCTTCCTTTTCTTTCTTCTTTCTTCTTTCTTTCTTTCTTTCTTTCTTTCTTTCTTTCTTCTTCTTTCTTTCTTCTTTCTTTCTCTCTCTCTTTCTTTCTTTCTTTCTTTCTTTCTTTCTTTCTTTCTTTCTTTCTTTCTTTCTTTCTTTCTTCTTTCTTCTTTCTTTCTTCTTTTTTTCTTTCTTTCTTTTTCTTTCCCTTTACTCCTGAAATGGCCTTCATCCAAAACTCCCTCCTAGGTCTTCCCAGAGACTTACAAAATCATAGTCCTGAAATTATTATTTTTTTTCCATAGTCCTGAAATTAGAATTTTTGCAGATGAAACATAAAGTTAGAAAGATGGGACGCTTGTCTGAGGGTTACACAACTAATCTTTCTGGCCTGTTTGGGGAACTTTCTGCAGGCGACGCGCGCCCCCTACCGATAGCTCCGACGCATTTGTACGCCGCACGCCGAGAGCCCTCTGGTGGCACAGAGCTGTCATTGCGGAATCCATTTGCCTGTTCTGAGTTTGGGGGTGGCTGCTTGTGGCATAGCTCAGGGCTGGAAAGAGACTTCAAGAATCACGCTACGCTGGACAGATTCCAGGCTCTCGCTGCTTCTTACTGCATTTCATTAGCAGAGCTTTGGAAACTTTTATTTAATGCAGTTATTAAATAACACTTCACAGTTAAGGCAAATCAGAATTCCAGGTTGCAGATAAAATCGCAGGAGTGCTGGGGAATAGCTTTTGACCAGTTTTTCAGCCCAAAGCAAAGAGAGGATATATTTGGTTAACCTAGACTGGAGCAGTGTATCAGAATGTGCAGTGTCATCTGTCTATATATCTATTTATTTATTATATTTCTGTGTATGTGAATGGAGGTCAGAGAATAACCTTCGAGAGCCCATTTTCCCCTCACACCATGTGGGTTCTGGGAATGGAACACAGACGGTCAGGTATCTACAATGAGCCGCCTCCCCAGTCCCTGCCCATGAATCTCTGGTCTCTCAAACCTCTGGGAACACAATGAGCAAGGTTCTGTCTGCACCTCAGTCCTGAGAACCTGTCCCTGGCCTCTCTTAATCCTTGGTCCTGGCCTCCTTCTATCATGCGGAGGTCACCGTTCTTGTGTGTCCAGCATAGAAATGCCATGTTCTGGGGGGCAGGAGGGTCAAAGGTCCTGAGTACTGGGATTGCAAGTCATTCAGGACCAAAGGGAGATCAGCTAGAGAGATGCATGCTGTGTTCTGAATCCAACCCCTAAATGTTGACCATTCCTGGTTTATTGGATTATGCTATATTTGTGCTGTCTGCCCCCTACCCACCTACAAACACTGGAGTGCCTTTAGATGGAATGGTCCTGCCAGAAGATCCGAGGCATATTGTTGAATATCACTTTAGCTATATAAACATGTGTTGCATTTGTTTAATTATGTAAAGATGTGTTGCTGTTGTACCTTGCCTGACTAAGGCATCTGATTGGTCTAATAAAAAGCTGAATGACCAATAGCTAGACGGGAGAGGGATGTGTGGTGCTGGGGGGCAGAGAGAATAAATGGGAGGAATTTTAGAGAGGAGAGAAGGAGAAAAGAGCAATGGGAAAAGAGAGGCCTGTGGCCAGAAGCCAGATAGCTGCCAGACAGACAAACACTGGAGGAAGCTGGAAAGTAAGACAGACAGACAGACAGACAGACAGACAGACAGACAGAAAGCAAGCAAGCAAGAAAGAAAGAAAGAAAGAAAGAAAGAAAGAAAGAAAGAAAGGTAAAATGCCCTGAGGCAAAAGGTACACGAAGAGAAACAGGATAGTTTAAGTTAAAGAGAGCAATCCAGAAACTAGCCTAAGTGAGGCTGAGCATTCATAACTAATAATAAGTCTCGGTGTCATGGATTGGGAGCTGGTTGGTGGCCCAAAAGAAAAAGCCTGGTACAGAGGGGCAGGCACGGAGGAAATCAAGACAGAGGTTTTCTGACTCAAACAGAAGTCACCCACTCCGAGACACACCCACAGATCTCATTTAGAATACACAGAACAGAACGTCTCCCGTCTGCCTGAGTCACACACGTGGCCCAACCAGCTCCGATGCAGCCAGGGCTGAGACTTAGTTTCTCTGTCGTCCATTTCTAACGGGGGTGGACACACCCTCCTCCTCACTTCTTAGTAATTGTGCTTTCTAGAATTGAAGGCCAGGGCGAAATAAATGCTCCAAAGTATTTGATGCCACCAGGGACTGCTCTTGGTACACTCGCCCCACACTTATTTCCCGTTACTATCACAGACTGGAAAGTTGGTGGTGGAAAGGGATATGTCTCCTGCCTGGTCCTAGAGGCTGGGGAGTCTATGGTGAGGTGGGGGCCGGGGGAGTCTATGGTGAAGTGGGGGCCGGGGGAGTCTAAGGTGAAGTGGGGGCCGGGGGAGTCTAAGGTGAAGTGGGGGCCGGGGGAGTCTACGGTGAAGTGGGGGCCGGGGGAGTCTACGGTGAGGTGGGGGCCGGGGGAGTCTACTGTGAGGTGGGGGCCGGGGGAGTCTACGGTGAGGTGGGGGCCGGGGGAGTCTATGATGAGGTGGGGGCCGGGGGAGTCTATGGTGAGGTGGTACATATGACCAGGACTGTGTGCTTGATCCTGAACTTAGGGAACACAGCCTGTGCCCTGATCCATATCTTCAATAAGCCAATTAAGACAGCCACACTTTTGGTGGAAAGCAGCAGAAAAGGGACATTTATTCAATGTGGACACTTTGGGAAGAAGGATAAAAAGATCTGGTGACCCCTATCCCATGGTGGTCTGAATAAAAACGGCCCCCAAAGGCCCACGGGGAGTGGCACTAAATGAAGGTGTGGCCTTGTTGGAGTAGGTATGGTTTGTTGGAGGAAGTGTGCCTTTGGAGTGGGCTTTGAAGTGTCAGATACTCAAGCTTGGCCAGTCACTGTTTCTTCCTGCTGCCTGGGGACCCAGATGCCCAAAGGTCACCATGCTTCCCACTATGACAACAATGGACTAAACCTCTGAACTGTAAGCCGACCCCAGTTAAAAGGTCTCCTTTATAAGAACTGCCGTGGTCATGGTGTCTCTTCACAGCAATATAAACCTAACTAGGACACCCCCTCATGTCCATCTTTGGGCTCCTGAATTAAATTTAAGTTTAAGTAGAGAGCTAGGGGTATGTGTTCCTAAGTTGTCCTGGCCAAGGTGTGGTCCTGTCCTCCAGTGACCCATCCTTGTTTGGGCTTCAGTCTCGTCCTGTATGGTGTAAGTTAGCTCTATAAGTCTCTTCCCAGATGTTCTCCTCTGACTGGTGCCTCTTCCTTTTCCCAGCGTGAGATTCCTGGAGAAATTTGCATTTTTGAGGGGGGGGGTCTATTGTCTCTCTAGTCTTATAGTCAGATTGAGATGCCAGGGTCTCTTTATAATATCCTCATTCCTGCTGCACCAATCACATGCTATTTCAACTCTGGGCAAAGGTGGAAGGCCGAGAGGGCACATCGGAGGTCAGACACACCAGACGTGGTATCACACACCTGTCTTCCCTGCTACTCATAGGCACTGAGGCAGGAGGATCACCTGAGTCCACAAGTATGTTGTGTAGAGGTGGGAGTGAGGGACAGGAAACAAGGATGAAAGGGAGGGAGGGAAGGAGGGGAAAAAAGCTGAGCATCATGGTGCACTCCTGTATACCTGGCATTTAGGTAGCTGAGGCAGGAGGATCACCAGGTTAAGGTTAGCCTGGGCCAACTTTGTCTCAGGATGAGACTTTGTCTCAAAAACAAGTAGATCGATCAATATATATATATATATATATATATATATATATATATATAATTCATATATTGTGAAGGCTGGCTCACATTATAAAATCACTCTCAAAGTAATTGGATAATTGGAACACGCAGTCATGTGTGTGTGTGTGTGTGAATGCGTGTGTGTACTCAGCCACAAAGGCTCCACCCCTGCCACCCAAACACATTAACTCATCTTCCCAGCCTCTTCTGGAGCCAAATATTCCCACCTGTAAGTGGCATTTCATTTGTATTTTAATAAACAAAGTTTGCCTGAAGATCAGAAAAGTAAAACAGCCACACTGGTCAGCCTTACTGACCAGGCAGCAATGACACACGCCTTTAATCCCAGTAGCCACACTAGCTTGTCATAGAAACCAGGCAGGCGTGGTGCACGCCCTTAATCCCAGAACTAGAGAGGATTATATGATGGCAAGAGACAGCTCTCAGTCTCAGTCTCATTCTGAGATTCCAGCGGGCAGGATCGCCATTTTGGATTGAGGTTGAGGCAAGAGTCAGTGGCTGGCTGTTTTGCTTTTCTGATCTTCAGGTTGAATCCCAATTTCTGTCTCTGAGTTTTTATTAATCGTGCCTCACCCACCTATTACAGAACTGTTTCTAGGAAAACCAGCATCACAATAATTGAGATGCAGAACCACCCAAGATGGTCAGTGACTGCTGAGTGGATAAATGGATAAAAAGAAGCAGTGCATAGGCTCAGCGAGGCATTTCTAGGGCATTTTCAGGAAAATGGATAGAACTGGAAATTATCAAGTTAAGCGAAATAAACCAAACCGAGAAAGAAGAGCATCATAGTTTTATCTCATTCGTGGAATCTAGATGGAAAGAAAGCACACACACACACATACACACGAGAGAGAGAGAGAGAGAGAGAGAGAGAGAGAGAGAGAGAGAGAGAACTGGGGAGACGGCCCTTTGAGTAAGGCACTCACTGCACACGTGAGAAGACCTGAGTTCGGGCTTCACTGCCCAGGTAGTACAGCTGAAACGGTGAGCCCCAGCTCCAGCAGATGTTAGTGTTGTGTCCCTTAGGAATGAAACCCCAGTCGTCTACTGTGGTTGCTGGGCCCTTTATCTATCGCTTGCCCCCTCTTTCCACCAGGACGCCACTATTTTTCTCTTAGTTCCGCGTAAACTATGTGGCCCTCGGTGTCTCAAGGAAATCAAATCCCGGAAGACTGCCCTCATTGGTGGACTCGCTTTGCACCCTGGTAGGTGGGTCTGAAGCACTTTCCTGTTTGTGGGGATCCCAGGCAGCTTGTTCTAGTCATGGAGCATGTTAGGTCACAGTCTCTCTAGCTGCTGTGGGGAGCCTCACAGATGACGGCCACTCTTCCCTCTGTTTTTCTTTATCATTTAACAGGTAAGTCTCATCCACCCACTATGAGCCTTACCCCTAATCCAGTATTTCCAGACAAACAAAGAAGAGCTGCAGAGAGAACAACACAGTCACTAGACTCGGCTCGTTTCCTTATCTGGGATGCCCCAATCCAGAAATACCCTCAGGGCCGTTTCCACACTGGCTTCAGCCAGAGAGCCAAGTCCCTAAGTCCGGTTAGATGGTGGCAGGCCCCACTCATTACCTTTAGGCAAGACACCTTCTCCACCCTCCCCACTCACAAGGAACCTTCAAAGGACTAGCTCCTCACTCTGACCAGCTCACTGATCAACCCCAGGCTCATAAACTAAAGACCTTCTGTTTGCGTGTGTGTGTGTGTGTGTGTGTGTGTGTCGGGGGTGGGTTCTCACTATGTAATTCTGGTTGGCATTAAACTGCAAGAAGGTCTCCTTGCTCCAGGAATAAATGCCACAGCAGCGACATCTAGTGGACAAAAGGCGCAGCATGCAACCTCGGGCTTGTGAGGAATTCAGGCTTGGGGTGAGGAGACCCCTGGCTTCTCTTTTTACTTAGCATTTACTTTAGGAGACTTATTGCTGCAGACAGGCTCTGGTACGTTGTAAACATTTGTCACTCGTATTGCTTTAATAAAATGCTGATTGGCCAGTATTGGTTTAATAAAACACTGATCAGTAGCCAGGCAGGAAATATAGATGGAACAAGACTAGGAGGATTCTGGGAAGAGGGAAGGCAGAGAGTCAGTTACCACCCAGACACAGAGGAAGCAAGATGAGAATGCTGCACTGAGAAAAGGCACCAAGCCACGTGGCTAAACATAGATAACAATTATGGGTTAATTCAAATTGTAAAAGCTAGTTAATAATAAGTCTGAGCTAAAAGTTTATAATTAATATAAGCCTCTGTGTATTTTTCTGGAACTGAATGACTGCAGGACCAGGGAAGAAAGTAGCTGGGGTGGAAGAGTGACCAGAGTTACTCCCAGGTAGATGCACTCCCTGTCTTAAGAGCTATGGAGTACCAATTCTGTCTAGAAGAAGGGCCACTGATTTTAAAAAAGGAAAAAAAAAAGTTTTTCTAAGAAGGTAGTTTATAGGCATCAATAGACTGTCAAAGGGGGGAAAAGGTTAAAAATGTTTGGAAGTACCTGGAAGATGGTACAGTAAAATGGTAAAGTGTCTACTATGCAGACTTGAGTTGTGGTTTCTGGCGCCCACATACAAAACAAAACAAAACAAAAAACAAGCACGGTATCCTTGATTTGGAACCTCATCCTGGAAAGAGAGGCAGGAGGATACCTGGGGCCCAGCTAGTTTAGTTTAACCAATGAGCTCCAGATTCACTAAGAGATGCTATCTCAAATAAGTTGGAGGGCCTGGAGAGATGGCTGGGACCTGTGGGTAAGATACTTCGCTGCACAAGTATGAGGACCTGAGTTCAGATCCCAGCACCCACAGAAAAAGCCTCATGTAGCCATGTGTAATCCCAGCATTAGGGCAGAGATGAGGGGTGGTGGGCAGTGGTGTTGTGTCACCGGGGTTTGCTGGCTGCTGGCCTCACTCTAGGCTCAGTGAGAGATATCCTGTCTTAAGAAAGGATAAGGTAGGGTCGGAGAGATGGCTCAGTGGTTAAGAGCATTGCCTGCTCTTCCAAAGGTCCTGAGTTCAATTCCCAGCAACCACATGGTGGCTCACAACCATCTGTAATGAGGTCTGGTGCCCTCTTCTGGCCTGCAGACATACACACAGACAGAATATTGTATAAATAATGTATAATAATAAATAAATATTTAAAAAAAAGAAAGAATAAGGTAGATAGAGTGGGACACCCAACATTTTCTGCACACATACAGGCACACACAACAGGTACACACACATATGCATATATGATACATACACACATGCACACACAACACATAAACACATGCACATATAACAATACATACATACATACATACATACATACATACATACATACACAATAAAACCATAAGATGGAAAGCAATAGAGGAAGACACTTGATACTGACTTCTGGTCTTCACACATATGCACACACACCCACATAAACATACAGAGAGAGAGAGAGAGAGAGAGAGAGAGAGAGAGAGAAGCATGTGCGTGTATGCCTGAAGGTTTCCATAAATGCTTGGAGGCCCAAGGTCAACTCAGTCTGAGCCCAAGACCAAGGTCCCACCGGGCTCTGTTCTCCACAGATCATTCCCTTCCAGAAACCATCCAGGAGGTATCACAACCACCAGACTTTTTTTTGCGAATAACTCGAGATAATTTCATTCTTAATTTGCAATGTTACAACTCTGCACAGTCATAAAATTCTCATGTCAGCCTGCAGGCTTTTCAAAGCAGAGGCGGCTTCTTCAGCGAAGATCCGTTCACGGGCACTAAAATCAAATGGATAAATTACAACTGTGTCTAGTTCCACAGGCTTTTCATCTCAGCTGCTCCTATTCAGGAGAATGAGGCAGGAGAATCAAAAGTTCAAAGTCCAAAGTCGGAGCCTGGAGGGGTGGCTCAGCATTTAAAAGAGGAAAGGAAGTCGCAGACATCAAATTCAGGTGCCAGCAGGGGGTGCCAGAGACTCGCTCTCAGACCTTCGGCTGCCCCAAGCTCTCAGCACCCATCTCTCTCCTAGTGCGTGGTCCTCTGACCCCGAGACGAGTCTCTAGAAAGGAGAACTGAGCACCGCCCCTTCATTTTACACTGCATCATAGTCTTTGGTACCCTCCACACTGCACCCAACTTCGGAACGAGACCCAGCTTCGGGTCACGTGCTCTGCTTTGCGGCTGGTGGGGCTTAGATGGACGCGGTTGAAAATAACATGAATGTCCAACAGGGGGAGCCGGTGAGCAGGCAGATGTCTGCCAAGCCAGGGAGGGAAATTGTCTTTCTCAGGTTTCTTTCTCCTTCAGTCTCTTCCCCTTTTCCTCTTCCCTTCTCTGTCCATCCCTTCCTCTCCTCCATCTCCTCTCCCGTCTCTTTTCTACTCTTTCCTCTCCTCCCTTCCTCTCCCCTTCCTCCTTTCCTCCAGCGTTAGGGGTGGACTTCAAAGCCTCTCACATACTAAGCATGCTCTACCACTGAGTTCATCTCCAACTTTCTTTTTCCTCTTTCTTTTGAGACAGTGTCTCACTGAGTCCTCCCCAGGCTGCCTTGAACTTGAACTCACTCTGCAGCCAAGGTTGTTTCTTCTCCTTCTCCTCCTCCTCCTCCTCCTCCTCCTCCTCCTCCTCCTCCTCCTCCTCCTCCTCCTTCTTCTTCTCTTGTTAGCTTCTTTAAAATTGGGCATATGTGCCTGCCTATGTCTGGTACATGCACATGAATGCAGGTGTGCTCAGAGGCCAGAGGCATCAAATTCCCTAAAGCTGGAGTCCCAAGCAGTTGTGAGTCATCCAAAGTGAGCGCTGGGAAAGGAGCTTACGTTCTTTGCAGTGTTCTTGACGGCTGAAAATTCCCTGTCGTCTCCTGCCTCACCCTCCTGAGTAGGAGTGACTGAGATTAAAAGCCTGTGGAACTAGTCACAACTCTTTGTAGATTTACTTATTCATCTTTAGCCTCTGGGAACTGAAGTTCTCTGGAAAGGCTACCTCTGTATTGTATCAGTCATCCTGCATATGACTGATTGCTGAGAGATGATTGACTTGGGATTGCAGAGAGTTGGAATATTGCAAATCAAAACCCCAAATCAACTTCCGTTATACTTAGTCTCATAACAGCTGTGCATTACTGACCTCTGTAGCTATATGTATTATTACTTATGCAGGTATTCTATCTGTCCTAACGTTTCTGTGATGAGATCAGGAAACACAGACTGTTCAGGCAGTGTGGTGCCCCCATCAGCAGACCTGAAATGTCCTGATTCTTTGTTTCCCCAAGCACCTGGCAGAGGCTGCCTTGAGAGGAGGCACCTGGATCAACCGGTTTAACCCACTGCCCCCCCCCCCCAACTGCTCTGCATTTAGTTTGATGTTGGCTGTTGGCTTGCTGTATATTGCTTTTATCATGGTTAGGTATGTTCCTTCTATTCCTGATCTCTCCAAGACTTTCATCATGAGAAAGGGATGTTGGATTTTGTCGTCTTTTTTAGCATCAAATGAGATGATTATGTGTTTTTTTTTTCCCTTTCGGTTGTTTATATGTTGGTTTACATTGTCAAATTTTCCTATGTTAAACCATCCTTGTATTTCTGGGATGAAGCCCACTTGAGCATGGTAATGATTTTATTTTATGTACTCTTGGATTCAGTTTGCCAGTTTTTTTTTTATTGAGTATTTTTGCATCAATGTTCATGAAGGAGATTAGTGTGCAATTTTCTTTCCTTGAGTCATTTGGGTATAAGGGTAACCGTAACCTCACAAAAAGAATAGGCAGTGTTCCTTCTGTTTCTGTTGAGGAATATTGGTAGTCTTTGAAATTCTGGTGGAATTCTATGCTGAAACCACCTGGCCCTGGGCTTTTCTGATTGGGAGGTTTTTAATGACTGCTCCTATTTCCTTATGGGTCATAGGTCTATTTCAATTGGTCTTGATTTAATTTTGGTTTTGTTCATGTCTTTCAGACTTTCCAATTTTGTGCAGAACAGATTTTTGAAGTATGACCTAAAGATTCTCTGGATTTCCTCAGTGTCTGTTATTTCCCTCCTTTCATTTCTGATTTTGTTGTGTTGGTTTTTTTTTCAAAGATTTTGTTGTTGTTGTTGTTTTTCAATACAGGGTTTCTCTGTAGTTTTGGAGCCTGTCCTGGAACTAGCTCTTGTAGACCAGGCTGGTCTCAAACTCACAGAGATCTGCCTGCCTCTGCCTTCCAAGTGCTGGGATTAAAGGCGTGCGCCACCACTGCCCAGCTTTTTTTCAGATTTATTCTGCCTGCAGGCCAAAGGAGGGCACCAGATCTCATCTCATTATGGATGGTTGTTAGGAGTTGAACTCAGGACGTCTGAAAGAGCAACCAGTGCTCTTAACCGCTGAGCCATCTGTCCAGGCTGGGGATGTAGCTTACTTAGTTGGTAGAGTGTTTGCCTAGCATGTACAGGACTCTGGGTTTGATCCCCAGTGTTGCATAAAACTGAGCATGATGGAATACATCTGATTTTGCTAATTTCAATATTTTTTTCTCTGCCCTTTGGTTAGTTTAGATAAGGGTTTGTCTATCTTGTTGATTTTCTCAGAGAACCAATTCCTTTTTTCCTTGATTCTTTATAGTGTTCTCTTTGTTTCTATGCTATTGATTTCAGCCCTGAGTTTATTTCCTTCCGTCTACTCCTCCTGGGTGAGTTTGCTTCTTTTTGTTCTAGAGCATTCAGGTGTGCTGTTAAGTCACTAGTGTGAGATTTCTCCACTTTCTTTATGTAGGCACTTAGTGTTTGGTTGGAAGCGGCACCTCAGCTCCCTGGCACCTCCTTTATACAAGGAGTCTGGGATGTTTGGTGGAAAGTTCCAAGCTCCCCCTCCCCTAGGAATTGCCACAGTCCAGACTCCACCTCCAAGAAAGCCTGTCAAATGGTGACCCTCCCCAGGGAGGTTCAAGATTATTCCCATAGGCTATTTAAACTGACCCCAAAGAATGAACACGTGGTCTTCCTGGTTTTCCTTCCCCCTCTCCGTCTTTTCCTGGAGGACCATCCTGGAGCACTGGCATCCATAAACCTGGGCTTCTTTTAATTTGATTGATTTGATCTGATTTGGATTATTGCATCAGCGGAGAGGTTTGTTGGACTGGAAAAACTTAATGCTTAGTGCTAGGACCTTTCCTCTTAGCACTGCTTTCATAGTGTCCCATAAACTTGGGTATGTTGTAATTCATTTTCATTTTCATTGACTTCTTTCTTATTTCTTCCTTGACCCAGTGGCGATTCAGTTTGGAGTTGTTCAGTGTCCATGAGTTTGTAGGCTTTCTGTTGTTTGTAATGTTGTTGAATTCTAACTTTAACCCACGATGATCTAATAAGATACAGAGGGTTATTTCAGTATTTTTTGTATCTGTTGAGATTTGCTCTGTGACAGAGTCTGCGGTCAGTTTTAGAGAAGGTTCCATGAGGTGCTGAGAAGAAGGTATATTCTTTTGTGTTGAGGTGAAATGTTCTGTAGATGTCTGTCAAGTCCATTTGAGTCATAACATCGGTTAGTTTCCTTATTTCTCTCTTAAGTTTCTGCCTGGCAGACCCTTCCATTGGTGAGAGTGGGGTGCTGAAGTCTCCCACTATTAGTGTGTGGGTTTGATGTGTGATTAGACTTTAGCCATGTTTCTTTTGCAGATGTGGGTGCCATTTGTATTTGTGGCATAAATGTTCAGAATCAAGACTTCATCTTGATGGACTTTTCCTGTGGTGAATATGAAATGTCCTTCTCCATCTCTTCTGATTAATTTTAGTCTGAAGTTAAATATTAGGATAGCTACACCAGCTTGCTTCTTAGGTTCATTTGGTTGGAAAATCTTTTTGCAGCCCTTTACTTTATGTTCGCCTTTGAGGTTGAAGTGTGTTTCTTTTATGCATCAATAGGATGGATCCTGTTTTTGTATCCATTCCATTAGCCTGAATCTTTTTATAGGAAAATTGAGTCTGTTGATATTAAGAGATATTAATGATCAGTGGCTGTTAATCCCTGTTATTTTTTTGTTTTGTTTTGTTGGTGATGGTGGTAGTATGTGTGTGTTTCCCTTCTTTGGGTTTTGCTAGTGTGAGATTACCTATTGCCTGTGTTTTCATGGGAAGCTAACTAACTTCCTTGGGTTGGAGTTTTCCTTCTAGTACTTTCTCGAGGGTTGGATTTTTGAATAGGCTTTGTTTAAATCTGGTTTTGTCATGGAATATCTTGTTTTCTCTGGCTATGATGATTGAAAGTTTTGTTGGCTGTAGTAGTCTGGGATGACATCTGTGGTCCCTTAGTGTATGCAAAACGTCTGTCCAGGACATACTGGCCTTTAGAGTCTCCATTTAGAAGTTGGGTGTAATTCTGCCTTCATATATTACTTGGCTATTTTGTTTTTGATTATTATGTGACAAGAGTACTTTTTTTTTTTTTTGGTCCAATCTATTTGATGCTCTGTAAGCTTCTTGTACCTTCATAGGCATGTCCTTCCTTAGGTTGGGAAAGTTTTCTTCTCTGGTTTTATTGAATATATTTTCTGTGCTTTTGAGCTAGCTGGACTTCTTTTCCTTCTTCTATCTCTATTATTCTTAGGTATGGTCTTTTCATGATGTCCCAGATTTCCTGGATGTTTTGTGTTAAGAATTTTTTAGATTTAACTTTTTGTTTGTTTGGTTTTTGTTTTGTTTTGTTATTTTCAAGACAGGGTTTCTCTGAAGCTTTGGAGCCTGTCCTGGAACTAACTCTTATAGACCAGTTTGGCCTCAAACTCACAGAGATCCGCCTGCCTCTGCCTCCCAAGTGCTGGGATTAAAGGCGTGCGCAACCAACACATTTTCTTTGATCAATAAATCTATTTCCTCTATCATATCCTCAATGCCTGAGATTCTGTTGGTGATGCTTGCATCTGTAGTTCCTGTTTGCTTGCCCAGATTTTCCATTTCCAGAATTCCCTTGGTTTCTGTTTTTTTTTTGTTGTTGTTGTTGTTGCTGCTGCTGTTATTTGTTTTTTGTTTTTGTTTTTTGTTTTTTTTTTGTTGTTTTTTAAGACAGAGTTTCTCTTTAACTTACTCTGTAGACCAGGCTGGCCTTGAACTCACAGAGATCTGCCTGTCTCTGCCTCCTGAGAGCTGGGATTAGAGGTGTGTGCCACCACAACCCGGCAGTTTGTGTTTTCTGTATTGCCTCTTTATTTCAGTTTTCAAGTCTTGAACTGTTTTCTTCATCTGTTTGATTATTTTTTCTTGGCCTTCTTTAAGGGATTTATTGATTTCTTCCATTTTTTGGGTCTTTTCCTTGATTTCCTTAAGGGAATTTTTCATTTCCTCTTTAAGGGCCTCTATTAATGTAGAAGGAGCTGCCGGCTGCATTCCTGCCACCATTCTGTAAAAGGAGCTGTGTGCTGCGTTCCTGCCACCCAGCTCCCGGCCGCCTGGGTAGCTTATGCCCCAAAATAACAACACGCAAATTGTATTCTTTTAAACACTGCTTGGCCCATTAGTTCTAGCCTCTTAATGGCTAATTCTCACATCTTGCCTAACCCATATTTAGTAATCTGTGTAGCACCAGTCTTACCGGGAAATATTCAGCATGTCTGACCTGGTGGCTTGCTTCATCACGTCTGCCCTGGAGAGGAGTGGCATGGTGTCTGCCTCACTTCCTCTTCCTCCCGGCATTCTGTTCTGTTTACTCCACCCACCTATGTTCTAACCTATCAGGTCAAGCAGTTTCTTTATTAATTAACCAATGAAAGCAACAGATTGATATGACACTCCCACATCATATTAACTTCATCAATGTAGTGGGAGCTGCGGGCTGTGTTCCTGCCGCCCCAGCTCCTGATCACCTGGCTAGCTTATGCCCCAAAATAACAACACACAAACTGTATTCTTTTAAACACTGCTTGGCCCATTAGCTCTAGCCCTTACTGGCTAATTCTCATATACCGATCAACCCATCTCTAATAATCTGTGTAGCACCAGTCTTACCGGGAAAGATTCAGCATGTCTGACCTGGCGGCTTGCTTCATCGCTTCTGCCTCTGAGAGGAGCTGCCCTGCATCTGCCTGGGAGAGGGGAGCATGGTGTCTGAGCTCACTTCCTTCTCCTCCCAGCATTCTGTTCTGTTTACTCCACCCACCTATGTTCTAACCTATGAGGGCCAAGCAGTTTCTTTATTTTTTTAACCAATGACCTTCCTCCATCACATCAAGTTAGTTTTAAGGCTGTTTTCTTCTGCTTTGACTGCATTGGAATGTTCAAGTCTTGTTGTTGTAGGACCAGTGGGTTCTGGTGGTGCCATGACACCCTTTATATTGTTGAATGTATTCTTAGCATTTACCCATTTGGGGTTGGTGTTGATTCTAACGATGTCTTTGTTGGATGGGTCTTCTGTTCTTTTATTATTTGTCTTATTTATTGTGTTTTGACCTGAATGACCAAGGGTTCTGGTGATTGGCTGGTTGTCAGGTCCAGTAAGGTTGTCTCAGCTGAGGCTTGTGAGCGTTTCGGTGCCTAAATTCATCATATCCTCTAGTCCTTCTGGCTGATGTGGTCTTTACTTGTGCCTATGGGAGTCTGTTCTTCCAATTGGTGTGGGCTGTGCCTGTTCTACCTGTTCTTTCAATTGGTGTAGGTGGTTATCTGTGCCTATAGGGTCTGCTGACCAGCTGCTGGGAACTGTTCTTCCAACTAGCGTGGGTTGTTCTTGTACCTATAGGGTCTGCTGATGTTGCAAGGGAGGGCTGTCCATGGGGAGGATGCTGGGGTAGGTGGATTTGGGTGGTGGAGTGGGTCTTGTGGAAACAGTGTCCAATGGGTGGCCGCGGTGGTGGTGCAGCCTGCTTGCAGGTCTTTCAACTGCTGGGGACTGCACAACAGCAGTGGAGTTCCACCAGAGTTGAGGGCAGGGTTCAGCTGCCTTGCTGGGGCTGAGATAGGAGGGGGAGGGCCACGGGATGTACCCTGGCTTAGGGCCTGGAGGTTGGGGCAGTTCAGGTGGGAAACCCTTCACTCACTTGTTCTTCCAACCCATATGTGTGGCGCATGCCCTGCTTCTTCTATGTGTTTTAGGGACTGACTTCAGGCCCTCAAAAATCTCATCAGCTGTCCTAGTCTGCATCTCTGTTGCTGTGATAAAACACAGAGCAAAAGCAACTTGGGGATGAAACAGTTTATTTGGCTTCCAGGAAAACTGAGGTAGGAGCTCAGGGCAGGGACTGAAACAGAGAGCATGGTTACTGCCTTACTTCCCATGGCTTGCTCAGCCCACTGGCCTTCATTTCTTTCTTCAAACAATTTTTTTTTAAAAAAAGCTTTAATTTTGTTTTTATTTTATGTGTATGACTGTTTTGTCTTTGTCTTTGTCAGTGTATCACTTCAGTGTCTGGTGCCAAAAGAGGCCAGAAGAGGGCATCAGATCCTCTGGAACTAGATGTAACTGGCTGTGGGCCATCAGGGAGATGATGGGGATTGAACCCTGAGTCCTCTGACAAAGCAGCCAGTGCTTGTGCCCAGTCAGCCTGCTTTTTGTTTTTCGAGACAGGGTTTCTCTGTGGCTTTGGAGCCTGTCCGAACTCACAGAGATTCACCTGTCTCTGCCTCCCAAGTGCTGGGATTAAAGGCATGCGCCACCACTGCCCAGCCTCAGCCTGCTTTCTTATGCAACCCAGGACCACCTACCCAGGGATACCAAGCCCACAATGTGCTGGGTCCTCCCACATCAATGGCCAGTCAAGAAAATGCCCACTCCAGACTTGCTGGCAGGATAATGTGATGGAGGGATTATCTCCAGGGAGGTTCTCTCTTCTCGGGTGATTCTAGCCCATGTCCAGCTGACAAAAGAACTAAGAAGCACCCTAACTGAGCCATCTCTCCAGCCTGAGAGTGGAGGTTGCAATACAAATGTGTTCGTTTAAAACAAACACCATTAGAGACAAATCCCCAGAGACCAGGGTCTGTCCACGTCACTCCCTTTACTCGTCTCACCACCATATTCACACAAAGATGTGACCGATTAATTTCTCCTGCTGACATTGCAGCTGTGTTTGTTGCTGTGTGTGTTTTCGTATACTTCAGGGCATTTGCACAATGACATGATTGCCTAGCAGTACAATATGAGAATGTATTCTGTCCCATAAGCGACATACCTATCCATTATCCTTAGCCATGCGATGGATGGATAGTGGACACTCAATAAATAAATGCTCAAAATCTGTGAGCTGTGGGAAAGTGGGGGAAGAACCATTATCACCAGGCATTGCGGAAACTCTGGTGCCATTGGTTGGTACCACATTCATGGCATAAGCAGTAACTGGCTCCAATGAGTCACAATGCAGGCAGGTGTAATGCATGCTGCTAATTTGAATTCTGTTCGCATTGTAGCAATGTTTGTATTCAATTGCAAATTTATTTTTATTTGATAGGTGTCACAGACCTAGAAGCAGAAGCCATCTTGTGCTTATATAAGACATTACAATAATAAGTAAGGGTCAATCCTGACCCAAGGATTGTGAGTTATTTACTTTTCTATTCCTTATAGATCCCACCTGTGACATGGAGGAGAATCATTAAGTGAACTCAGTCTCAGAGAGACAGCTAATAAATATGTTCTTCCTGATGTATGGTTCCTAGATTTTATATAGTCACATAAAAATCATGTATGAACATATCTCAAAGTTTTTTATATCTATTTATGTGTTTTGTGTATGAAGGGTGACATTTGTGACACAGTGCACATGTGGAGTCAGAGGGCAACCTTCAGGTGGACTCTCTTCCACCACGGGGGTTCTAGGAATTAAACTCATATCGCCAGACCTGTTAGCAAGTGGCTTAGCCTCCTCAGCCTTCTCCCCAGGTCCCACATTTTATGTTTGAACAAGATAATTACTCATATCTTCAGCTAAATTTCTCTTGCTTTAAGAAAAAAATTGTTTTTATTTTTATTTATGTATACGGGGCAGGGGTGCTTGGAGGGGTGGGGTGTGGTTTGGGGTGTGCACGTGAATGCAGGTGTGCTTGGAGGGGTGGGGTGGGGATTGGGTGTGTGCACGTGAATTCAGGTGTGCTCAGAGGGGTGGGAGGTTGGTTGTGTGCACATGAATGCAGGTGTGCTCCGAGGCCAGAAAAGAGCAACCATTCCTTTGCAGGGGGTCGTGTCACAGGTGGTTGTGAGCCTGCTGAGGGTGCTGGGGACTGAACTCACTTCCTCTCAGGAGCAGGAGGCACTTCCCACTGATAAACTATCTCTCCAGTCCCCCTGCCAGGCCTTCCATTGCTGGGAAACCGAGTCTAAGCAAATTCAGACTCCGTTTCAATTAAGAAACTCAGCTAAAACTTTTCCACTGTCTCTGCTTAGTCCAGCAGGAAATGTCAGGTGGCTTTCCTATCAAGGACAGTTAACTCTTTCTCCAAGGGGAAGAAGCAGACTGTTGCACTGATGGTTTTGCTGTCAATAGGACAGAGTTTGTCTCCCTCCCAGGTACAGGCAGCGGCTTGAAGAAGGCACACTGAGCCTTGGAGCATTCCTTTATTCCTTTACTTCTGTCACGAGTCTGACAAGTTACCTCACAGAAGCAACTTAAAGGGGCAAGGTTTTATCTTGGCTCAGGGCTTCAGCCCATCACAGTAGGGGAGACACTTGGTAGAGGAGGTCCTTCTGCATTTGTGTTGCTTTCATTGGTTGAATAAAGAAACTGCCTTGACCTTTTGATAGGGCAGCAATTAGGTAGGCGGAGTAGATAGAACTGGATGCTGGGAAGGACAGACAGAGAGAGCCACCATGAAGCTGCCAGATCAGACATGCTGAATCTTTCCCGGTAATCCACGACCTCGTGGTGACATACAGATTATTAGAAATGGGTTGAATCAAGAAATGAGAGTTAGCCAATAAGAGGATAGAGCTTATGGGCCAAGCAGTAATTTAATTAATACAATTTCTGTGTGGTTATTTTGGGGTTAAGCTAGCTGGGTGGCAGGATGTAGCCCGCTCACCTCGTACTACACACTGTGGAATCCATAGTGACAGGAGTAGGCAGTGGAGGCGCCTCCCATGGTAGATGAGGAAGAACCAAAACAGGAACCAGAATGGGGCTGGGCTACAAACCTCCAGGCTCACCCCCAATGCCTCCATCCACCAGGCAAATGCCATGCTGGAAGGGTTCTATCTACAACTTTCCCCCAACACACCACCAGCTGGGACTCCCATGTTCAAACACATGAGCCTATGGGAGACACTTCACACTGAATGATCACACACACACACACACACACACACACACACACACACACAGTCTTGCTCTATAGCCCAGGATGCCCTGGAGCTCACTATGTAGCTCAGGCTGGACTTTTACTTTTACCTTCTGAGTGCTGAGATTCCAGGTGGATCTCACCACATCTGGCCTGCTTTGGCCTCAGTGAATAGTTATTACTGACAAATCGAGGAGGCCTTGGTACTGCAGAGAACTGGGTAGTGAGAAGAGGCCCTTGTCAGCTTCCTGACAGGAAAAGACTTTCTGCCCTAAAGTAACCTGTCTCCAGAATATGACAGGCTGGCCCTGGACAGGTGAGCAATCACACACAGGGAACATAATAGTTAGTTTTGTCAACTTGACAGGGTCGATAATCACTATAGAAACAGACCTCTGGCTACATCTCTGAGGAAGTTGTCTGATTGGGTTAACTGAGGGAGGAAGACCCACCCCTAACTGTGAGTGGCACCATCCCATGGGATGGGGTCCTGGAGAGAATATAAAGGAGAAAGCAAGCCCCAGCATCCATCTCTCTCTGCTTCCTGACTGCGGATGCCACGTGACCAGCTGCCTTAAATACCAGCTTCCAACCATTCCATGAGGGACTGTATCCTCTCAAACTGAGAGCCACGGCAAGCCCTCAGATCCTTAAACTGCTTTGATCAGGCATGTTGTCACAGCAACAAGGAGAGAAGCCAATACACGGTGGGTGGTTAGATGCTATTTTGATCCTGTGGCAATAGGAACCCTTGATAATTTATTAAGGACAGTGGTAACAAGAGTCTGGATGGCAGCCTCCTGAGTTCAGAAAACACCTGCAGTACCCACAATTTCCCTATGGCTTCTTCTTCTACTCCTTGGCATTCTCTGCTTGAGAAATGAGCATTGGGAGCCACTGTCAACTGAAAGCAGGGATGTCAAGCTGGGAGTGCTATGCACAAGACCCATCAATTGGCCTTTTTAGGGGCAAGAGTAAGAGAATCTGCTGGTGTTGAATGCTTAGATTGATCCCCCCCTCCTCCTTCCAGATCCATGCCAACCCTGCAATATGAACTTTAAGTAATTGCATCTGTTTTTATCTCTCAAGTATGAGTTCTAAAGATTTTAGCCTTTAAAGTTTTTAATTACATATATATGTCAGGGGCTATGTTCACATGAGTGCAGTGCCTCCAGGGGCCAGAAGAGGGCATCAGATCCCATGGAGTTGGTTGTCGTGAACTGATTGGTGATTGATGTGGGTGCTGGGAACTGAACTCATGTATTCTAGAAAAACAGCAATGTGCTCTTAACCACTCAATCATCTCTCTAGCCCCTCAGATACAAATTGCAAAAGACAGAGATATTGATATCTGTTTGTCATTACAACTTGCAAATTCTCAATACATTTTACTGTGATTTTATCCTTCCCACATGCCCCCTTTGTCCCTTCCCCCTTTCTGCCCTTTCTTTCATTTTTAATTAAGAGTGTACACAAATGTGGTGTGTGTGTGTGTGTGTGTGTGTGTGTGGTGTAGGCAGGTGCATATATGTCCACATATTAATGCATGTGTATGTGGCTCACAGGTTAACCCTTGCTGTAGTTCCTCAGGTATTGTCCACTATGGTTTTGAGGCAGTACCCTCATTGACCTGGTACTTGTTGAAAAGGTCAGACTGGCAGCCAAGAAACCACAGGGAACCTTTTCTCTCTTCCCCAGTGCGAAATTACAAGAACAAATTCCTATGCCTGCTGATTTCTGTTTGTTTTGCTGAGATGGTGCCTGACTATGTATATTTGGCTGGTCTGGAACTTAACTATGTAGACCAGTCTGACTCGAACTTACAGAGATCCATCTTCCTCTGCCTATGAGTGCTGGGTTTAAAGGTGGGCACCACCACGTCCACGTATGCCTAGATTTGTATTAAAAAAAATAGGGTCTAAAGGGATGGTTCAGTGGTTAAGGGAGTTTGGTGCTCTGGCACAGGACCTGAGCTCGGTTCCCAGCGCCTACGTTGGATGACTCACAACCACCTGCAACAACTGGTTCCAAGGATCCTGATGCCTCTGGCTGTTTCAAGCACCTGTAGTCACATGCTCATACCCACACACCAATACATGCCTACACATACAGGGTTTTATCTTAAACGTTTAACAATTTTTATTTTATATATGTGAATGTTTTGCCTGCACATTATATATGTGAATGTTTCGTCTGTGCACTGTATACTGTATACAACACCACAGAGAGCTGGGCGGTGGTGGCCACGCCTTTAATCCCAGCACTTGGGAGGCAAGGTGGGCGGATCTCTGGGAGTTCGAGACCAGCCTGGTCTACAAGAGCTAGTTCCAGGACAGGCTCCAAAACCACAGAGAAACCCTGTCTCAAAAAACCAAAAAAAACAAAAAACAAAACACCACAGAGGCTGAAGACAGTTTTGGATCCCCTAGAACTAGAGTTACGGGTGGTTGTGAGTTGCCACGTGGGTGCTGCAAATTGAAATTGGGTCCGCTGTAAAAGCAGCAAGTTGTCTTAATCGCTGAACCATCTCTCCAGTCCCTCAAACATTTTATCAGTTAACATCTCTGTGTGTGTTTTGTACATGTCTTTTTTAGCTTTCTTTGTTGTTGTTCAATACAGGTTTCTCTGTGTAGCCCAGCCTGCCCCTGGAACTTGCTCTGTAGACCAAGCTATCCTCACCTGCTTCTGCCTCCCAAGTACTGGGACTACTGGTGTGCACCACTGCTGCCTGGCTTTAATTTCTAGAAGAAATTGCGCAAAGCTCCCCCACAGGAGAAGTGATTAAATACACTTGTCAAATGGCATTGAAGTGGTGTTACAGAATGAAAAATTTCCCGTCGGCCCCTAACTCAGATCTAGAAAAGTTACGTGATCAATGAAAAAGCAGTTTTCAAACGAGGAAAGGAGAAGCCAGCAGAATGGGAGTTGGTGATTTGGAGCCCAGATCAGAACGGGAGGCTGGCGGTAAGCAGGCTCTGGGCACCTGGCTACCTCAGCAGGCTCCAACAGCCCTGCCCCCAGCCAGCTGTCATTTAGTTCAAGAAAGGTGCATGACGTATGAATTGGGGACAACGTGTGCTTGCACAGTCTTAGCAGAGTGGCCTGGTCTTGTGGGGCTCACTTTGTAAAACAGGGATTTTTTCAAGTATAGCGGGAAATGTAGCAGGTGAACGAAGTGGGCTTAGAAATCACAGTAGGTGGCAAGATGGCCGCCAGTTTCCACGCTGCTGCATCTGCCTTTTCTACTTCTCATCTCCTCTCCTCCCCTCCCCACTCCTCTCCCTCTCCTCCCCTCCCTTCTCCTCTCCCTCTCTCCCTCTCCTCTCCCCTTCCCTCTCCCTCTTCCTCTCCTCCCCTCCCCTCTCCTCTCCCTCTCCTCCCCTCCCCTCTCCTTTCCCTCTCCTCCCCTCCCTTCCCCACTCCCTCCTCTTTCTTCTCTCTGTTCCCTTCTCTTTCCATCTCTCATCCTCCTTCCCTTCCTCCCTCCCTCCCTTTTATTATTTCTCCTCCATGGCTTTGAGACATGGTCTCACTATGCATTCCCCGCTGACCTGGCACTAACAATATATCTGGCCTCAAACTCATGTCTTACCTCCTGGCTCAGCCTCCTGAATGCTGGGATTACAGATATGTCAACTATGCCCAGCTTCATGTTGTCCCTTTTCTAGGCTCCAGAGTTAAGCACACCCATAATGAAGACATTTGCGACGTAACACACAGATTCAAAGGCACAGACTTTGACAGCTTGGGCATTTCTCAGAAGTACTATTTATGAGATTAAGGGATCAATTGGAGAAAAGAGAATGGGTGTGTGTGTGGGGGGGGTGGTCAGTGTGGGGAGGAAGAAGGGGGACAGTGAAAGCATTTGGAGCCCAACACCTCCTGTCATAGCCACCTCTGAGGCCAAGATGGGGTGACAGTAAGAGACCGATATGCTGTCTCTAACTATGCCACGTACAAGTTTTTGGTGAAAGACCCCATGCTCTCTTTGAGCTGAATGCTTGGAGCTTGCTGCTCTGCTGTTACTGGGCAAAATGGCATCACTGGGACATTCCCACATTCCCAAAGGACTTGGGATCAAAGATTCCCCCAGGGCTCTGTGTTACCAACTTTCCTTCTTTACAACAAAGCACCTGATTAAAAGTAATGTTGGAGCCAGGCGGTGGTGGCGCACGCCTTTAATCCCAGCACTCGGGAGGCAGAGGCAGGCGGATCTCTGTGAGTTCGAGGCCAGCCTGGTCTAGAAGAGCTAGTTCCAGGACAGGAACCAAAAGCTACGGAGAAACCCTGTGTCGAAAATCAAAAAACAAAAACAAAAAAGCAAAACAAAACAAAACAAATAAAGCAATGTTGGTTCATGGTTTGAGAAGGGGTATAGTCCATTATGGTAGAAAAGGGATGGCTGCAGGATTGTGAGCGGTCTGGGCATATTGTATCCACAGTCTAAGAGCAGAGTGTTGATGGGAAGTCTGTACCTTAAGAATGGCAGGGCTAGCTGGGTGTGGTGGCACATGCCTTAAATCCCAACATTTGGGAGGCTGAGGCAGGAGGGTCTGAGTTCAAGGCCAGCCTGGTCTATGGAGTGAGTTTCAGGGCAGCCAGGGCTACACAGAGAAGCCCAGTCGGGGGTGGGGGTGGGGGGAATCACAGGACTGGGGAGATAACTAATGCAGTACAGGGTTCCCCAAAGCCACGTAAAACTGGTTGTGGTAACACATGGCTGTAATCCCAGGACTCTGTAGTAAGCCGGGAAGAAGAGGCAAAAGAGTTCCCACAAGTTCACACGCCAGGTACTCTGGCATATGAACAGCAAGAGGCACTGCCTCAAGCATGGTAGAAGGTCAGGTCTAACACTCAGACTGTCCTCTGACCTCTGCGCAGTCACACACACCAGTGAGAACAAAAACCCTCAAAGCCTGTCCCCAGTGGCTCATATATTTGGCAAGGTCTTAGTTCTTGAGGTTTAAGAACCTTCTGCGGACCAAGTGTTCAAACCAATGAACCTCTGGGGGACATTTCCCATTCAAATCGACTTCAGCCGATCTTTCTGTTCTCTCCCCCCTTTTCCAGCTTCACCAATTTCTCTTTTCTCCCTTGACCTCCAGCGGCTTTCAACCTGTGTCATCGGGCAGAACCACAGGATGACCTGGCTGCTGACCCCAGGCTTTGGGAGGAAGTTGATGACATAGTGCTTATGAGAATGGCCATCCCGGCTCCTGGACCCTGGGACCAAAGACCACTGCTCAGATTTAAAGCCAGGGTACTGATGCCCATAGGGAATTAACCTCCTAAGAGACCAACCCCAGCATGACACGGCAACCCTGCCCCCATGCTTCACAGCAGTGAAGTTCCAGGACACCAGCCATTCTTCCCCACACGGATGCTACCTCGGGAGGTTTTGTACCTCAGTAGTCCAATGAAGCTTGCGTGGTCTCTGGCCTGCCAACTGTCTCCTCCCCTTCTCCATCGCTCCCCAAACCCAAAGTTCTCAAGCTGTTTGCCCTTCAGTTACCCTGAGACAAGGCTACTTAAGGTGACAGCTGAGGATAAACATTTTCCATGAGTCTACAGTCAGAGCCCAGTTCTCAAAGAACACACTAGGAATATGGTAACTGATACCTATGTTTACCGATACATCCATCTCTCTCTCCCTTTCCTTCTCCCTCTCCCTCTCTCTGTCTTTCTACATTAGCAAAGATGGTCCTTCCTGGTTTCTTCCTACAAAAGAGTCATGACATGGGACCCAACATTTCCATACCAAGGCATCTTGTGGGATTCAGCTTCTCTAAGAACGCCTGGGAGGCGGGAGGCACAGTGTGCACCAAGGACAGTGGGAGTTGCTGGAGGCAATAGAAGGGAAAGGTGAGGTGGCCAGGCCAGGTCTGCAGTGCCAGACTCACGGCCTTCTGAACAACTTAACCTCGTAACCTGAGGTCAGCAAAGGGGGTGGGGGGTGAGCCAGGGTTAAATGTCAAGTTCTATGCAGGTTTGAATAGATGTTGGAGGAGTAGGCAGGCTTTGTCTCAAACCTAGCTGTGAGGGTGTTTGTTTGTTTATCTTTAGTAAGATCAAACCCAGACGGACGTGTTAGAGACGTGACTAGCTTCAGTTGTCAACTTGACACATCCTGGGAAGACAGTCTCAGTAGGGATTGTCTACACTGGATTGCACGGTGGGAAGGTCAGTGAGGATTGTCTTAATTGATGTGGGAAGACCCAGCCCACTGTGGGCAGCATCATTCCCTAGGCAGGGGGTCCTGAACTATATAACAGCGGAGAAATTTGTGCTTAGCACAAGTTAACACACCTACATTCCTTTCTCTCTGATTTTGACTAGACATAAAGGTGACTAGCTGCTGCAGATTCCTGCTTTGATTACCCTGCAATGATGGATTGTAACCTGGAATTGTGAGCCACATACGCATTTCCTCCCGGAATGTACTTTTTGTCAGAGGATGTTAACCCTGGTCTATAGAGCAAGGCTTTGTCTTAAACCAAACTTAACTGCCTCTAAGCCAAAGAAACACTCTATGTCTCAGAAATTCTCCTGCGGTCACTGGGTATGGGAAGAATGAAGCCTATGTGTTGGGGATATGTAGTTTGATGGTAGCGTGCTTGAGTTGGATTTGATCCACAATTGCGAAATAATAACAAAAGCAAACACCAATATGAAAACCAAAAGGCAGGTGAGGCTGACGTATGCATTGTGGAATTGCTAACACATTTATTTCACAAGGAGGGGAGATGGGTTGAGGAATGATCCCCAATAGAGATACCACCAAATGAGATCCCATACTGGGCACCTACAGGATTTGGCTCTGGGCAGGAGTTGGCCAAGGACAGTAGTGGATGGGGGTGGGGATTCAGAGAAGGGGTACCCTAGCAGGGAAGACCCAGCCACGTCCTCTGGGCCAGTGATCCAGGGACATGGGACCACCCAGCCCATACTTCTAGGCATCCTCGTCCCCATCCAGTCAGCAATGAAGCCACAAGCCCAAGACCACACCGCTACTTCTGCGCTAGCACACTCACACGCTCAGGCACACCAACACGGCACCCAGTCACACGCATCGCCCAGGCAGGCACGCACTCTCGCTTTCCCGCGCATGCAGACGCATCCATATATTAACTCTGATTTATAAGTGCACCCTAACCAGAGGGCAATCGGAAAGCAGCCATCACTCTTACAAGAGGAGACTGCTGCTTCTGTTCCCCATCAGCCAGCAGAGCTGGGGTAATATGAGCTGAGGGCTAAGCATCGCGGAGGGTCCTGTCCTGTGCCCTTTGCTAGGCTGACTCTTCAGCCCTTCTGTCCTGCACAGAGGACCCTTCCTGCTCCATGAAACCAGGACACCTTGGCCCTGGCTGTACTGACTAGGTACTGGGAGCATCTTGCATGCTTAGTTGATTTGGCTCCCTCTAGACACAGGCAGGTGCTGTTCATATTTGATGGAGACAGGGAGCCTCAAGAGGAACCCAGAGGGGTCCAGAACACTTGTCCCAAAGCCACCTTGCTGGGATGGTCTGGGTGGTGACTGCCTTGGCATACAAGCGGGTATCTGGGCCAAAGTATCCTCAGCAGAAATGAAGTCTCAGGGTCTCATTGCCTCCTCCTTCTCCAGGAGGGAGCCAGGATGTGGTTAAAGCCCCAATGCCCACCCCTCATTTCTTGGAGGGCCAGGGTGAGTTTCACAAGCAGCTGCAGCAAAGAATGAGATGAGGGAGAGAGAGAGAGAAAGAGAGAGAGAGAGAGAGAGAGAGAGAGAGAGAGAGAAAGAGAGAGAGAGAGACCCTGCCAGACCCAGCTGCTGGCGCTGGATGGGAGATGATATGGCAGAGAGAAGAGCAGTCTCGCCCCTTGGTATGCAGCAGATGCAGCTCCTGGTCTCCCAGACAAGAGTGAGGGGAGATCTTTGAAGTGTACAGGCTGGATGCCTGAGAGGGACTTAGCATCTTTATCCAGGGCTGTCCTGAAGGAGTCCTGGAAGGTCCGCTGAGCACTCTCTGGGCGCTTGCTGTCTCTCCACCATGTGGCTGGCTCTGAGGATCACCAGGCCCTGTCCTGGCTCTGGGCTCCATGTGCCCTCGTCCCTTCCATCTACTTGATGGAGTTCTTGATTGTCCACCTCTGTCCCGTACAGCTTCGGAGGATGAGGTCAATGCCGGCCAAGCCCCGGTTCTCCACCTCCAGGCAGCGCCCGGTGCCCTTATTCATTATGGCTCCATTCTGGGAGGAAAGAAAAGAAAGAAACAAGAGGGAGAGAGAGAGTCAGACAGAGCTTTTACCACCATAGCACCTGTATTTGGGACTTGTTGTCAGGGAACAAATACCCACTCACATTCTCCCACAGTGGAAGGGACCATGGGAGCCACTGTGTTCGAGTGGCTGAACCAGGTGGGGGAAACTGGTGGTGACCGAGGCAGGATAGAGATTTCCTGAGGTCAGGATGGGGAGAGAGCTTGCCAAGCCTGATGACCGCAAGTCCATCTTGGAAGAGAAGAGCTAACTCCTTCAGATTGTCTTCTGATAGCTGTGTGTGTGTGTGTGTGTGTGTGTGAACCTGTGTGTGTGCACACGTGCACATGTTTGCCATGCAGGCAAGCAGACCTGAGTTTGATTCCCAAAACCTACATTAAAAAGCTATGCATAGCGATGTGTATCTGTAATCTCAGATCTGGGGAGGCTGAAGCAGGAAGATCCCTGGAGCTCATTGGCTAGCAAGCCTCGCCCACTTGGCAAGTTCCAAGCAGGTAAGAGCGCTGTCTCAAAAACAAGTACAAAACAAAACCCACTAGGGTCAGGGTTGGAGGGGCCAGAGAAAAGGCTCTTAACAGCACTTGCTGCTCTTCCAGAGGATCCAAGTTCAGTTCCCAGCCCACCCTTTGGGCAGCTCCCACCATTTGTAACTTCTGCTCCAGAGGATCTGGCGCCTCCTTGTGGCCTCTATGAGCAGGGCACTCATGTGCACATACACATAATTGAAAATAAAATAAAATCTTAAAAAAATCAAGGCAGTAGGTAGCTGAAGGTTCCCCTCTGACCTCCATAAGTATGCTTATGTATGCATACCTGCATACATGGGAGTGTGTACATACACAGAAATTTCCAGAGCTATCTGAGAGCTGACTTTCTCAGCCCTGCTTGAGAGTGCATAGCAGCATTCAGGAATCCTCTCGTATGGGTTTACCCTAAGCAGCCCCAACACTGGCAATGGAATCAGACAGGCTACTTCTCACAGAAACCCTTCCTCCAGTAGTCCTGGAATTGGGTCTGTGAGCTTGGCCCAAGACTGGCAGAGCTGACTCCCCAGTGGCATGGTGTGGGGAGCCTTGGGGACATAGCACCATTACCCCCTTCCCTGTGGTTGGTAGGATCTTGCTCCTCGCTCAGCCCTATCCCCAGAGAGCTCACCTGAATGAAGTTCCACCGCTTGTACAAGCTGCTCTTGACCTTGTCACAGTCTAGGAGCTGTGGTAGCCGGCTCTTGGAGTTGTCCACGAGGCAGCGGGTGTCAGGGAGGAGCGTGGTGGTCCCCAGAGCACCCAAGTGCAGGAAGCCTTCCTTGGTGTAGCGAGCGAGCTGTGGAGGAGGGAGAGTAGCAAGAGAGAGAAAGGGTGAGGCCCTAAGAGGCACCATAGCTCAGGTCCCCAGCTTTACCTCAACTCTCTGTCCATTCCACAGTTGCTCCCGAATGCCTAACACACAGGACAGCCTGCTCTAGGAGAACCATGAGCTAGCTGCACCCGGACATTGATACACCACATCACAACAACTCCTCCTTCCCTGGCCCTATAGCTCAGCAGAAGTGACTTTTTAGACTTCTGGAAAACCACTGAACCTTCTACAGAGCCTGGGAGTTTCTGCTTAGGAATCAGCCAAGAAGGTAGTAGGAGATGGTGGGTAATATCGAACAGCAAGTTGACTGGATCTAGAATCATCCAGAATCCAAACCTCTGCGCATGCCCTTAGAGGTTTCTCTGGGAGTGAACTGAGGTGGGAAGGCCCACCTGAAATGTGAGTGGTACCATTCTCAGACCGGGATCCTGAACTGAAGAAAAAGGAGAAAGTAAGCCGAGCCCCAGCATCCATCTCCCTCTGCTTCCTGACTCCGGATTCCGTGAGACCCGTTGTTGTTACACCATTGCCAGCCTGACCGTCCCTTAGGCTGTGGGCCCCAATTAGTCCTTCCTTATGTTTTGTGGTCAGGTGTTTTTGCCACAGCAATGAGAGAAGGGACCAGACATGAGGGCTGTGCGCAGAAACGGGAGCGACTCTTCTCAGGTGCTGAGATTTCCCGGAGGGGTTCTCATCTCTCGGTGAAAGCTACTCAGAAACCCTTGGCTCTGATCCCCAAAGGGAGCCTTGCTGCTCCCCTCGCACAGGCAATAGCGAGCTTATTAAGTGTCCTTGAGAGATGCTATGAATGTGTGCTCTACACGCAAATTAGTTCCAAATCAGAGTAATTGTTCGCAGCAAAGTGGTGGGAAACTCAGTAGCCCTCCCCTCCCCTCCCCAAACAACATTGCCCCGAGTAGTTTCAATTCACCCAAATGCAAATTGATGAATGACAGCAGGCCGCGCCTTTATGTTCCAGGGAAAGATATACACAGCTGCTTATTGAAATTATGAATCAATCTATTATCCAGCCGGCAAATGAGCAGCGCTAAGAACATTAATTAACTGAGCATATCTGTGACCCAGATGTTTAAAGAGCAGCGTTTAATGCTGCTCGGAATGAGAGGTTCCCTTCTGAGGACTGCCAGGGTATGACAGACACACTCACTGTACTGAAACCAGTGAAAATCAGATACTAGTCCAGGCAAGGGGGGGGGGGTGCGTGTTCTAGTTTCATTTCTGCTGCCGCGGGAAAAAAAAAAATCTGACCAAAAGCCACTTAGGGAGCTGGGCTGTGGTGGTACATCCTCTTTAATCGGGAGGCAGAGGCAGGTGGATCTCAGTGAGTTCGAGGCCAGCCTGGTCTATAAAGCAAGTTCCAGGACAGTCAAGACATTACCCAGAGAAATCCTGTCCTGAAAAAACAAACAAAACCAAAAAAAAAAAAAGAAGAGGGGGAAAACAACATGGGGAAGACAGAGTTTATTTTATCTTATACTTCCAGGTGTTCATCCCTGAGGCAAAAACTCAAGCAAGAACTTGAAGTAGAAACCATGGAAGAATGCTGCTTTCTGGATGGCTCATAGGTTTGTGCTCAGTTCAGGGCCACCTGCCCAGGGAATGGAGCCGCCCACAGTGGGCTGGGCCCTCCTGCATTCATTAGCAGTCTCCCACAGTCACACCCACAAGCCAATGAAATATGTGCAAGCCCCCAAATGAGACTCCCTTTTCAGGCGATTCTAGGCTGTGCCAAGTAGACAGCTAAGGACAGAGGAGCTCTTGGTGGGATTCTCACATCCATATACAGAGGTTCTGCTAGCTTTGTGGGCCGTTACCCGGAATGTTTTTGTGTCCTGGAAGATGGTAGATGTTGCAAATTTGAGTGGGGTTCATGTTTTGGTCCCCCAATGGTGACGCCATTTTCGGAGTTTGTCAAACATTTAGGGGGTATGGGCATTGCCAGAGGAAGGAAGTGGGTCACCGGGGGACATCTTTGCAGATCTAATATCCCTGACTGCTTGCTACCTCATGCTGGGGCATGGTCAGTCATGACGTAGGTGGTCTCCACATGTGCCATCTGCCAGAATGTGAGTTGCCTCACCACGCTTCTCCCCCACCCCCACGGTGATGCCCTAAGACCCTCTGAAACCATGAGTCAAAACGAATCCGTCTACGACCGTGTTTGTGGCTGGTATTTTTGTAGCAGAGATGAGAAAAGGAAGTGATGCCATCAGATCCACTTTTTGTCTACTTTTCTGTTGCAAGGTAGGAGAGTAGAGGACCCAGGACCCGCTGTCAAAGTCTGCTTTGTCTCAGGCCCAGGTTGGGCGCTATCTTGGAGTAGTCTGCCTACTGCTGTGGCTTCCAACCCACATTCCTCATGCTCTGGTTCCTCGCCTCCAAGACATCACTTCAGGTATTTCCATGCTTGGACAGAATATTCCTTGGCTTTCCTCCAGAATGTTCTGGCTTCAAGTTTCCAAGCCAAGCCCCCTGTGTGAGTTGCTCTTTTCCTCCACGACTCCTCTCATTGTTCCAGCCACAACTCATTGAGTGCACATGGATTCAGGCACTCTGGTCCCTTTTTTTCAGATGTGATTAAACCACATCCTTTTGCCTTCACTTACCACTCAATGGCATTTGGGTTGTTTCGTCTCTGGGAATTATGAATCTCACTGGCATGGAATGTCATTGTGTGTGTGTATGTGTATGTGTGTGTGTGTGTGGTATTTACAAGTTGTGTAGTAATTCTCTCTAAACTGAAAACATCCCTTCCTCCCAAGGAAGCATCTTAAAACTCAGGAAGAAAACAAAATGGAAATTCCAGGAAGCTCCCAAAATTTAGGAGCCTCCTAAGTGGGGTGGGGAGATCATATGAATAGTAACAGACAATGGAGAAGAAGGCCTGTAACCAGCTGCTTGTTGGACACGGTGACTTCATGAGCCATCACACAACCAGGTGGGTGGGTGTCTTGCTGGCAGTACCCACTCATCGGCAACTCTGCAGTCACCCCCAAAGATTCACTGGCTCACCGAGAGTTTCTTTGGTTTCCTGTCACTCGTCTGGGGTGGGTACAGTCTGCTCACATCTCCCCAGTAAGACACAGGCCACAGATGCCCCCTTTTCTCAGGTGTATAGCAATAGTTGGAATTGCTCATTGAGGTCATGGCAACTCTGTGTGGAATCTCAATAACTGTCTCCCAAAGCAACGACACCACTTTACACTCCCATTAACAAACTGGGGTACACATTTCCCACATACTGACCCCATCTTGTGACTGCCTGCTTTGATTTTTATTTTAGACATCCTAGAGAGCGAGAATTGGCCGTTGTGGTTTTTATTTGCATTTCTCTGGTAATTTTCAGTGTCAAACATCACATTGGCTGTTTCATATATTCTTCTGGAAAATGCCCATTGAGGACCTCTGTCTGCTTTAAAAACGAGTTGTCTGAGTTGTGCTTCTTCGTGTGCATGTGTATGTGCATGTGTGCATACACACATGTGCATGTAGGAGCGGAGGTCAAAGGACAAACAGGTTCTCTACTCCAACATGTGGGTCCTGGGATTGAATACAATTAGCCAGACTTGGAAGCAAGCGTCTTCCCTCATAGAGCCATCCTGCAGGCCTTTCCTTTCCTTTCCTTTTTCTCTTCCTCCTTCCCTCCCCCTCTCCCCTCCTGTCTTCTTTCCCTTTCTTCCATGAGATGCAAAAATTCCTCACACATCTGGACACTCGAGCTTTTTCAGATGATGGAACACTGGACACTTCGCTCCGTCCTGTGAGTTTCTCACTGTATTGACAGTGTCCTTTGAAGCACAGAGTGTCTTTAATTTTGGTAATAATGTTTGTTCTCTCTGTTTGTTTGCACTTTTGATGTATCTAAGAAACCATCGACAACGCCAAGGTCAGGAGCATTTATCCCTCCCTGTGTTTTCTATGGCTTTCATCATTTTTGCTCTTATATTTAGTTAGGCCTTTGATCCATTTTGAGCTCTTTTTCTAGATGATCTAAGGGAAGCGTCCAAATCCACTCTTTCTCATGTGTGTGTCTAGTTGTCTCGGTGCCATTTGTTGAAAAGACTCTCATGTCACCCTTGTCACAAGTCAGTTGCCTGTGAATGTGAGGATTTACTTAGGGGCTTTCAATGCTATTCCATTGATCTCTGGGTCTTTCTTCCATTATAGCCACGTGTGTGTGTGTGTGTGTGTGTTCGTACGTGTGTGTTATATGTGTATGCATGAATGTTTTTGCATGTATAGGGTGTGTTTGAAGGTATGTGTACACATGTGGGGGACTGATGTTGACGTTAGGCATCTGTCTTGATTGCATTTTGTTTTAATCATTGAGGCAGAGTCTGTCAGTCAAAATGGATGTGGCTACTCTCGCGAGCTTGCCTGCTTTGAGGATCTGCTTGTCTCTGCCTTCTGAGGCTGGAGTTACAAACGGATCACCATGTCGACTTGGCATTTTTCTGCGGTTCTGGGAGCCTGACCTCCTGTCTCCACATTTGTACAGAAAGCCCTCTAATCTCTGGCCCACTTCTCTGGCCCAGCTCTGGAGTGAGTTCAGAACAGGAGCGCATGTTTTAAATTTAATTCTTCGCAATCAACACTGTTTTGTCTATGCTGCATCTCCTATGTTTTTAAATCAATTTTAGAATTGCATTTTCAATTTCTGGGAAAAAAAATAAGGTAGGTGGAATTCTGGCAGGATTGCATTGCACCTGGGCACCGTCTTGGGGGAGGGGAGCCACCTTAATAGTGTTTGTTCTTCTATTCCATGCTCCCAGATCCCCCCCACCCTGGGGCTGTAACGCCGTTCTATGATGTTTTATAATTTTTCAGTGGATAGGTCTTGTGTGTCTTTGGTTGGATTTATTCTCAAGCATTTTGTCTTTTTTTTTTTAATGCTGCGGCAGCTAGTATTGTTCTTATTCATGTATTTATGAATTTAGCATTGTATTTGATCTTGGGTGGACAGGTGTGGCTAGAAGAAGTCAGAGGACAACTTGCAGGGATCGGTTCTCTCCTTCCACCACGTGGGGCGTGGGGATGGAACCCAGGCTGTCGGGTTTGGTGTAACCACCGTCACCTGCTGAACCATCTCGGTAGCCCTTGCTCTTTGTTGCTGTTCTTTTTTCTACATTCCACTGCCAGAATTTTTACCATTTGTACATAGTTGCTGTCTAGACAGCTTCTCTGAGCACAGTCAGGCCTCTGGGATTTCATGGCCACACCGAACAATGGGCTCTGCATGTTTCCTTAAGGACTGCTTTCTGAAGGCCATGGTCAGGCCCACTGAGCACACTCACACAGACTCACGTCCCATATGTGCCTGGGTCCCTGTCGGCTTCATCATCATTCCATGACTCTGTTAGATGGCATCTCTTCCATACCTGCAGGGGACACCATTGCCCTGCAGTCTCCTGCCCCATAGCCTGGGTGGGACCTGGGTGTCTATGTTTCCATTTGTTTTAGACCGTCTCTCCTGGTTCGTCGAAATTTGCCTCACTCACCTTCTCCCAGTCTTTCTGCTCTTGAACCCCTGGCCCCACTATGCAGACCATGAGCCGTTCTCGACCAGTTCATGTTTCTACTCTAGCCACAGATATAACCATATTGTCTCTGTGTGCATGTGTTCATGTGGGTGCACACATTTGTGTGCAGATGCACATGTATGTGTGTGCACGCACATGTGGAAGTCAGGGGTCAGCCTGGGGTGTCATCCCTCAGGTGTCATGCACCTTACTTTTTGAGATTGGATTCTCACTTTCCCAAAACTCACTGAATAGGCAAGAATGACTGGCCAATGAACACAACAGATCTCCCTGCATCCATCTCGCCAGTGCTGAAATTAAAACCATGAGCCACCACACCTGGCTCTTTGGTGTGGGTGCTGGGGATTGAGCTTAGGTCCTCGTCCTTGTGTGCCAAGCACTTCAGTGATGAGGTCATCTCCCCAGCCCTGGTAGTTTTTAGGCTAACAGCATCCCTCCCATTTTTTAATACCATGAGGACCAAGAAAAGTATGTACAAAGAGCCAATGCTAGCTAAATACCTTTGAATGGGGTAGGATCACTCTAGATTTGCCTGGTGGGCCCAGGAGAAGAAATGAACACCATTATCCACACCCCTAATGCATGAGGAAAACCAAAACCTCCACCATCAAATACAATTAATTCTCATTTAGAGGGGAAAAGCATTTTCTAGTTGAGATGATCTAAGAGAGACTCACAACTATTAACCCAGATTTAGCAGCCTTGAGGGAGAACTGAAATATTCAGGTTACAGCCAGATAAACAAAAATCTGACAATAATTGCGAAATGGCTCTGGAACGCATTGAAAAATCCATTAAATGGCCGATAAAAATGTGGCTCGCAAAGCCTTGGCCATTAAGGGGCTCTCCCATCACTTTAAAATCAGGCACAGTCAGCATGGAGAGCCAGGCTCAGCGAAGAATGAAAACTGTGAACCTTCTGTTCAGGAGATGGGAGTGTGTCCTGTTGATTCCAACCTGCTCCTTCAGCCGCTGTGTGAGCTTAGTGCTCACCTGAGATGTGATAAGAATGGTTTCTTACGACTGTGACTGTCTATTCTGAATACAGAAATAGTTTTCTCCATCACTGGTCTTTTTCTAATGTTTTATTTTTAAGTAATGTGCATGTATATGTGCACTGAAGTGCAGTGCCCACAGAGGCCAGGAGGGGGTGTCGGATCCCTTGGAGCCCGAGTGATAAGCAACTGTGTACTGCCCAATATGGATGCTAGGAATTGAGATTGAGTCCTCTGCAAGAGCAGCAAGGACTCTTGTGAATGCTGAGGTGTCCCTCCAGAACTTCTGAGCTGCTCTGAAGAGGAAGTGGCAGGCTAGCAGCAGATAGGAACCTTCTACACAGGGCACTATTTACATTCAGGTTCAGCATAAAAACAATAATGCACACCATTGGAGAACGGGAGCCTTGGCTTCTATTTCACTAGACACTTTGATTATTTAGCCATTTAGTTACTGTCTTCATAGATGGTAGTGTGGCCTCACATGTTTGGTGTTTCCTAGCTCTGGAATATTCCTTGCAGCATGTGGACACTCTGAGTTTCTTGCTCTGTCCCAAAGTCCCCTGTGCAAGAGCTGATGTCCCACGTGCCTCACCAGCCCTGCAGGACAGCAGACTCCAATGACTCCCTCCCATTGGGCACTTATAGGCTGCGTGTGTGGGCTGGCTGTGCATCAGGTCCCTCTGCCCCTACTCTGCTCCTACCAGATCTCTCTCTGCTGCTACTGGATGTCTCTGGTTTTCATTTTTCATGCACATGTGTGTACGCATGTTTATGGGCACATCTGTGTGTGCACGCATGTAGAGGCCAGGGTGTAATGCCAGGGGTCTTCCTCAATTGCCCTCCACTTCATACCGAGCAGGGTCTCTAACAAACCTATAGAGTTCACTGATTTGGCTAGTTGAGCTATCCACCTTGTTCCGGGGCACCTATGTCTTTGTGTGCTGAATGCTCGGATTACAGGTAGCAATCACATTCCTCTTCCAATGGCCTTCTCTGGTGGGAACCCATTGGCTGAAATGACCAGCACCAACCTTTTTAGGACCCACCCCGATTTGCTACAGACTTGAACCCTTTCCATTTCAAATGAACAAAGTCTTTGGAAATTATCCTCGCACAGATATGGGCTTGGTGACACAGGCCTGGGATCCGACCAACTCAGGAATCTGAGGCAGGTTCAAGTTCAAGATGAGCCAAGGCTATGATGAGCGATTTTACAGCTAGCTTTGGTGAAGCCTTATTTCAAATGAAAAAGGAAGATGGGGATTGGAGGTGTGTTTCTGTGGTTATGGTACTTGCCTAGAATCCCCCATGAGCCGTTGGGGTTGGGACTCAGTGGTCATGGCACCATTTTAGAGTCAAAGGCAAAAGGAGTCAGTCACCTGAAATCTGAGGCTGCACTGCAAGACCCTGCCTCAAACAAAACAAAACAAAAATTGAAACCAAAAAAAGTCAGTCAAGCAAGAGCAGCAACCAAAAAGATGAGTGGTGGTTTTCCTTATTTGGCTGTTCATTCTGAGGTTTATAAGAAAATAAATGAAGCAATCCAGGGGGAGCAAGCTGGTAAGCAGCACCCCTCCATGGCCTCTACATCAGGTCCTGCCTCCGGGTTTCCGCCTTGAGTACATTTTAGGGCTGGGGAGATGGCTCAGTTGGTGATGTTCTTCTTTTGTGGGCATGAGGACCCGAATTCCATCCCCAGAATCCACGTACAAAAAAGCCAGGTCTGGTGGTAAACACTTGCAATCTCAGGGCTAGGGAAGTAGAAACAGGAGGATCCCTTGGGCTCCCTGGCAGACAGCCTAGCATACTTGGTGAGCTCCAGGCCAGTGAGAAACCCAGTCCCCAAAACATAAGGTAGAAAGCATCTAAGGCTGATCTCTGGCCTCCACAAGCCTTCGCATGCATGTCTGTGCACACTCCAACACAACAACATGTAAATGCTCATATATACACAGGAACACACCACACACACACACACACACCGACAAAGACTACATTTTATTTGAAAGAAACTTTGAAGATGCAATTATATAAAACTGACATAAGATTATGCATTTTTAAAGATGAAGCTAATAGGTCTGAGGATATAGTTCAGTGGTTGTTCTTACAGAGAACCCAGGGACCTATGTTTGGTTCCCAGCAGCCCTATCAGGCCACTCACAACTGCCAGACTGCTTCAGGATATCTGGCACCCCCTTCTGGTCTCCACAGGTATTGCACTCATTCATATATCTTAAAAAATGAAGCAAGCATAAAGTGGGCATGTCCCAGGCAAAAAAGTCATCTATTGTTACCAAATAGCAGAGGCATATTCCTGGCATCCCAAGGCTACTTTCTGTGCAAAAGCATCTTTCCCTGGGAGCTTGCTTCACCATGCTCTCCACGTCTGTCTCCTTCCCTCAGCACTCACAGAATTGTATTTGAAAGGCAACAGCCTTCTGGCTGTCATTCGCTTCTGCCTCTGCCTTCCCTGAGCTAATAGCTCACTGGGCCACGCCATTCCATCAGGGTGTGAATGTCTTATTGGCACAATGCATCATCATGACAAGGCATTTATATGATGCATCGCTTCCAAGATGAAGCCACTGAAGAGGGAGTCCAAGATCAGATTACATTTAATTAGGGGACAAAAAGAATTCTTAGGTGTCATTCCGGTGACAGATTAACCGAGAGAAGGAACGTGAGTGTCTCAGGAAAGAAGGGTGAGAGAGTAAGGCACATCAACAGAGAGGACAGGAAAGGGGACAATGATGGACCTGGCCCTGAGGATGGCTCCTTCCTATTGTCAGCTCAGTTGGATTAAGCAACGCCAAAGGGCCTGGCAAGATGGCTCACTTAGTGGAGGTGTTTGCTGCCAAGCCTCGGGACTTGAGTTCGATTCTTGGAGTCTAGATGGAAGAGAGAATGATTCCTGTAGGTTTTCCTCTGACTCTGTGTATGAGCGTATAGGCATGCGTCGGAATGTGCACACACACAGTAAAAATAAATAAATAAATAAATAAATAAATAAATAAATAAATAAATAAATAAATGGCTAGGGCAATAATGAGGAACACTTTTATGTTTGTCTGGAAGGGTGTGCAGGAAGGTTAACTGAGGAGAGAAAATCCACCATGTGGGCAACACCAACCCATAGGCTGGGGTCCCAGAGGGACTCAAAATGGAAAAAAGATAGTCAAACTTGGGAGATGGTTCACTTAGTAAACATGCATGCAAGCATGAGGACTCGAGTTTGATCCCCAGAACCCATGTAAAAAGCCTGTAATCCTCATGATGACAGGATGGGGTTTCTCCATATACATATACACATGTATACAAATTCCCACAATCCCCACAAGTAGGAGAGGAAGAGGGGGGAGGGAGCGAGGGAGAGAGGGAGAGAGAGAGAGAGAGAGAGAGAGAGAGAGAGAGAGAGAGAGAGACTGGTAATTCCCCTTCTTTTTTCCAGACCCACCAAGAGGTGGAAAAATAATCTTACATCCCCGCTGCCACTTCCCACAGCCCTTTCTGACACCATGCCTTCGCGTCATGATGGGTGGTACCCTTGAGCTGGAGTCAGAGTAAATCCCTCTTTCCATCTGACCAGAAAGTCATCCCCTGCCCCTCATGCCCCAGAGCAGAGCTGGACACCCCTCAAATAGGAACCAATTCCATGCAAACTTGCTTTCAGAATGGCCAGTCTCTTTCAACAGTGGGCAGTAGTTGATGGAGGAACTCACAATTAGTCAAAACGCTGAGAACGTGTGTCTCTGAGACTAAACCACTGATGAGACAGCTCTATCCCCCTTCCTCCCTCCAAAGTGGAGGAGGCAGAAAGAATATACGAGAGCCAGAGGATGGGGAGGAGAGCTTAGAATGCTATCCCGTGGATATGACGTAGCTGTTGTACCCAAGATCTCCCAGCAGATACCGCTGCCTACACAGGATCAAGCCAGTCTAAAATCCCATCAGGGATCGACATGCCCTGTCCGTGGGGCTTCTTCACAACCTTCTGTGATGTTTTCAGTTTCCATGCATTTGGGTGTGTAGGCAAATTCTGTGAACATCCTGATTAAGCTGGAGGGATTTGAGAGAGCAGCCTGCATGCCCTAGGAGAGTGAAGATCTGAGGTCCTGGGGGGCAGTGACCTGCCTCTCGGGGTAATGGGAAATCTCTGACTGGCTGGGCTGGAAGCAACAGAGAAGGGGCTAGGGAGATCGCCCAGTTGATCTGCTGTGCAGGCAGGAGGACTTGAGTTCAATACCAGAACCTATTACTGTCATGCCAAGTGGCTCACAGTTCCAGGAGGTCTAACGCCATTTTCTGGCCTCTGTGTGACTGGGTACACATGATACATATACAGACAGACCATCACACACATACACATAAAAAGTGATACACACACACACAAATCTAAGTGTGATGATGCACACTTGTAATTTCAGTGTTGGGGAAGTGGAGATAGGAGGATCCCCAGGTCTCAATATCCAGGCAGCTTTGCCTACTTTGTGAACTCCAGGCCACTGAGAGACCCTGTCTCAAATGCAAGGTAGACAGCACACAAACACACAAACATACACACACACACACACACACGCCAAGAGGGTACAAATGAAGCCAACATCATGGTCAGTTAGTTCTCTTGTTGGGTTTTCCTGTGACCACTCTAGACATGAGCCTAGTCCTGGCAGAAGGGTGGGATCTATGGCCTACTGCTATGACTTGAATCTGAAATGTCTCCCACATACTTGGTCCCCAGCACCCACATCAGGCAGCTCACAATCACCTGTAACTCCAGCTCCAGGGGATCTGACAGCCTCTTCTGGCCTGTGAGGACACTGGCAGGCACACTCACAAACACATGTGTGTGCACGCAGACATGCACATAAATTTTTTAAAAATCTTTTTTAAAAAAGCTTAGACTCAAGAAAAATGTGGATCTTTGTCTAATGCAAATTATTAATCAGACAAAAATGAGAGTCTTAATGAGCTTGTAGCAGACACTTCAGAGCAAGCAGGCATTCTGAGTGGCCAGGAACTACTTCCATCTTGTTGATAAACACATGCTGCAAGACAGGAAATTATCCTCCATGGTGCCTCTTTTATCTCTGTTTAATTGCTGCTTGATAATAAATTACAACATAGAGTCCATTAATTAAGCTAACAATGACCGTGGAACGCCTGTCTTGTCTTCTGGGACTTGCCTGAGTCTGGAAGCATGATTCAGCCCCTGCCCATGGTATTTATGGAGCAGTGGAGAAAGATGCCGGTGTGCCTGGTGGGGGAGAGGGGACCCCTCCATCCGAGTGAACAGCTTTGAGAAGGAAAGAGAGAACCTCAAGGGGGGATCAGGGGCTCAGCCTGGTTGGCAGCTGGAGGACGGAGCCAAACGCACACTCAGAGCTTGCAGGAGGAACTGCAAACACCCTTAGTCCTGCTTTCAAAATCAGTTCAGAAAGCAGCCGATGTTGTTAGGGGAGTTCACCCGAGAAGGGCGGGTTAGTGATGACAGTGAGGAGCCTAAGTCTAGTGCCCTTCTGCAATCAAATAGGTGACAGGGACATCACGTTCACAGGTGGGATGGATGAAAGATGAAGTCTAGTTACTTCACAACAGAAGCCCTGGGACTGTGCCATGCCAGTCACCTTCCACCAGGAGGGAAAAGTGGTGCCCGGATCCTCTGACTCCTACTGAGGGAGGGAGGAGAATGTGGATGGCCATTTCCACCTGAATGTATTCTTTCACTAGTAAAAGTATTTATTTACTTGTCTGTGGAGTGACGGGGGATGTGCACATGGGAATGGACTTTCCCATGGATGCCAGAAGAGGGTGACAGCTCCCTTGAAGCTGGAGCTGTGAGCTGGCACACATGGATGCCGGCAACCAAACTCTACAAAGCAAAATCTGCTAGGAACCACGAGCCATCTCATCAGATCCTGTTGTTTTGTTGTGGTGGTCCTATGTCACCCAGGCTGGCCTCAAACTCAAGATCCTGACTTTCTCAACTGCTAGTATTACAGGCGTGCACCACCATGTCTGGGTCTACTTAGGCCCTCTTTAAATTATTTTTCAATTAAAATTTTGTTTTTATGGTGCAATGTATATAAGGACTTTGAGCATGCTAGATAAATGATCTACCACCGAACAGTCTTTTCTCAGTGTGCACATGTGTGCATGTGGATGTGTGTGTATGTATGTGAGGTCAGAGGTCATCACCGGGCTTTTCCCTCTATCATTTTCTGCCTTGTCTTTTGAGATAAGGTTTCTTTAAACCTGAAACTCGATGATTTGGCCATACCGGCTGTCCAGAAAGCTCCCAGGGACCCTCTCTTTAACTCTCAAGCTCTTACATGGTTTCTTGTCAGGGTTCGGTCACAGCTGTGGGAAAAGTAACTAATATGCCAACTTAGCACCGACTCTCCGTCTTCAGGAAGGGAGCATGAATGCTTTCCCAGTTTGTAGCTTGCCTTTTGTGACAGATGACTGACAGAACATTTAGTCTGTCTGCCAAAGCCAAGTCTAATGGTGTTTGGGTATATATTTCCTCCCTGCTCTTAGGAAAGTTCTGGCAAGCCCTTAGAGGTAACATGCATGCATACACACGTGCGTGCGCGCACACACACACATACACACACACTTTTTTTTTTTAAAAAAAGGGTCTCCAGAGAAACACTGTCTTGAAAAACAAACAAAAATAATTAAAAAGGGTCCTTGTTGTTTCTTCATGGTTGTAGGTAGGTAATTTTGATTTGAATGACACAATATGGTACGTCTCTGTCTGTTAGCAAATGACTCTAAAGTTTATCGTAATTTTCTTTTCAATATGTAACATACACATTGACACATAGGTCCCCTGGATATGTGTATGGATGTGACTATGTATGTAGTTACTCTTAGCACTGACATTACAGAGTGCTTGACAAGAGCAGCTGAAGGAAGGGAAGAAGAATGGAGGGGTTTACTGTGGCTCAAAGTTTGAGGGCGCAGCCCATCATGATGGTGAGGGCACAGTGGCAGGAGCCTGCGGCAGCTGGTCATGTCATATCCACAGTCAGGAAGGGGAGGCAGACGGATGCTGGTACTCAGCTCACTTTCTCCCGTTTATTCATCCTGGAACCCCTGACTCATGGAATGGTGCTGTCCACATTCCCTGTGTGCCTTTCAAACCCAACTACCCTGTTCTAGAACTTCCCTCACAGACACAACCAGAGGGCCGTCTCTTTGGTGATTCCCAAAGAGATGTTTTCAGAAGTCCCATGAGCCTGGGGTTGTTGATTTTACTTCCTGGTCAGACATGTGGTCCTACCTGTGGTCCCCAGCCATGGCATGGGTACAGGATTGCTGTGTGGTTTTCCAGTGGCCCCTGATCCAGGCAGACATCCTTGGCCTTATTGTTACGGAGCTGCAGGAGGAGATGAAATGTACCAATCAGAAACCATCTAGGAGAGATGCATCTTCCCAGCCACCGCCATGATGTCCCTTGGCTGTGATTTCATGATAGAGCAGCCATGCATAGTCCTTCCAAAAAGGTTTGGTGCTTAAATCTGGGAGTCAATAAGTCACACAGCCATGCAGTGGGTGTCTTGGGTGTGAACCCTGTGTCTGGGTCCTGGAAACCCTGACCTCCACCCCTGACCCTCTGCCATCTCCCACATCAAGGGACATGTCAGGGGACTGGAGCAATAGCTTAGTGGTTAAGAGCATTAGCCACTCTTAATGAGGGCCTGAGTTTAGTTCCCAGAACCCAACTCTGATGGCTCACAACCACTTGTAACTCCAGCCCAGGATACCTGCTGCCCTCTTCTGGTCTCCACAGGCACTGCACTCACATGCATGCATGTAGCCATTCCCACACAAACACATATGCACATAAAAAATAATCATTTTAAGGAGACGGGCTGAATAGATGATTCAGTTAAGAGCACTTGTAACTCTTGCAGAGGACTCAGCTTTGGCTCTCAGCACCCACACAACATATAGCAACCATCTATAACTGCAGTTCCAGAGGATCTACAGTGCCCTCTTCTGGCCCTTGCAGGCACTGCATGCACATGGTGCACAGGCATGCATGGAGAGAAACACCCATACATATAAAATAAAAATACATAAATCTTTAACAAGAAGACATCAGAGAACTCTGCATGTGCTGTTCATGAATGTGTAGGTGCACATGTATGTGTACATGCCTGTGGACACCAGAGGACTATATCAGGTGATGTTTATTGAGACCAGGTTTCTAACTACCCGGAGCTCGCCACTTAAACTAGACCATTGAGCTCCAGGGATTTTCCTGTCTCAGCCTCCCCAGTGCTGCAAGGATTAAAAGTACACACCACCATGCCCTATGTTCGATCTTGTTTGTTTACATGAGTTCTGGGGATCGAACTCAGGCAATCACTTCACCAAATGAACCATCTCCCTAGCCTCTCTAACCCCAACTTTTCATTGTTAATCTTTGATTTTTTAAAAATATTTTTTCCTTCTAATTATGAAGTTATCACAAGAATATTGTGAAAATGGTATCTATGAAAAAACTATTAGGGCCTGGAGCGATGGCTCTGCATTTGAGAGCACATACCGCTCTTTCAAGGGACCTGGCTTTGCTTTCCAGCAACCACATCAGGTAGCTCACAACCTTTGATAACTACAGTTCCAGGGCACCCATATCTGATTCTCTCTGGCTCTGAGGGTACCTGCACACACTTACTTATGTGTATGCAAATAGATAAAATAATAAAAATAAATCTTTAAAACAAAATACTCAAATCCCTACCCAAACAGTTTATAGGTCTACCATGGGCAACAGCTACGGCTGTTTCTCTCTGCAGTGTGTCCATGATAACAGCCCAGGGTCACAGTGTGACGGGCCGGTTTAAGCATCCTCTTCTTCCTCTTCAACGTCATGGACTTACCCTCTGAAACTGTAAGCAAGCCCCCAATGAAATGATCTCTCTTCTTTTTCCTCTTTCTCTTATTTGCTTTATATTTTTTTTTTTTTTTTGTTTTTCAAGTCAGGGTTTCCCTGTGTAGCTCTGGCTGTCCTGGAACTCGATCTGTAGACAAGGGTGGCCTCGAACTCAGAAGTCCACCTGCCTCTGTCTTCTGAGTGCTGGGATTACAGGCGTGTGCCGCCATTGCCTGGCAAATGCTTTCCTTTCTAAGCTGTCTTGTTCATGGTGTCTCCTCACAGCACTGGGAAAAATAACTAAGACAGCTGGTCAATTTTTCTTTGGGGGATTTTTTTTTGTTATTTAAATCAATTATTTTATTTAAATTGAATTGTAGGGCTCGCTCACTACATACTACATAAATTACTGTTCGTTTGTAAGATTTGTGATGTATCAATTTCCAGTGTGGCAGAACATTTCCACATTTGGAGTGTGGGTTATATTTCTTTATGAGCTCAGATCAATTATCTGTTTTCTCTGCTGTTCCTCCCACAGCTTTCACTCTTAGAGAGCCCATCTCCATTTGGATAGATCACATTTATCTCCATGGCTATATGACTGTTTTCATATCTTTATTTTTAGGGGAGGTTTTGAGACAGGATCTCCTGTAGCCTAGGTCAACCTTGATCTCACTATGCAGCTGACAATAACCTCAAACTGATTACAGCTGTGTGATACTGGTGTATGCAGCGCAGGGAATGGAACCCAGGGTTCCACGTGTGTGGGGTCAGCACTCCGCTGACTGTGCCACCTCCCCAGCCATGGCTTCTTTTATAAAGAGCTAAGCCGTTTACACAACTAAGACAAATCCCTGCTCATTTCCTGATGTCTCCTTCACACTTGATCTTCCTTCAAACCCTTGTATTTCAGAGAAGGGAGAAGAAGGCAGTTAGCATGCATTAACAACGACTGCCACATGTTGCCTGCGGATCTACAGACCCTACACACCGGGGCTCATTGTTCTGCCCAGCACCCCCATTTCATTTCTCTCATTTTTATACACTAAGAAATGAAACCTGGGAGAAGCCAGGTGCCTGGCAATAACTTACCAGAATGAGAGTCTAGCCATTAGTGCAAAAGACATGTTTTTGTCGTTGTTGAGTTTGCCTAGGATGGTACAGTCTTGTGTGGCTAGTGCTAGCCTCAAATTCACTATGTAGCTGAGGTTGTGAACTCTTGATTCTCTGCCACTACTCCTAAATGCTGGTATTAAAGGCATGTGTTAACATGCCCAACTGTTTTAGAATGTTAAATGCCTCAAAAACAGAAAATCTGAGATTTCCACCTTTCCTTTCCTTTCCCTTTCCTCCCCTCCTCTCCCCTCCCCTCCCCTTCCCTTCTCCTTCCTTCCTTCCTTCCTTCCTTCCTTCCTTCCTTCCTTCCTTCCTTCCTTCCTTTTCTTCTCTTTATCATTACTTGGCCGCAGTGGCCCACAACAGTGAGGAATTGAAACTCTAGTTTCACCCCAGCCTCCCCCTCTCTCTTTTGAGATAGGGTCATGTTAAATAATCTAAACTGGCCTGAAACTCAATATATAAGCCATGCTCATGGCAATCCTGCCTCAGTGTCCTTAACTGCTAGGATTATAGGTATGTAGATCACACCCAGCTTCCTGCATCTCTCTCTCTCTCTCTCTCTCTCTCTCTCTCTCTCTCTCTCTCTCTCTCTCTCTCTCTCGTGTGTCTGTCTGTCTGTCTGTCTGTTGCTGGGGATTTAACCCAGGGAATCAAGCAGAGCATGATAAACCAGTGCCCTACCACTGAGCCATATCCTCTGCTTCCTGACTCTTGCTGTGTCCAGCTTCCTGCTCAGTGTCTCTACTTACATGGCCCAGAAGCCCTCAGTGTCCAAACATCTCAAAACCATCATCTCTTGGGCAGAGAAGACAGCCACAGACCCATCCCTGCCTGAGCCTTGGACCTCCAGGAATCACTGAGGGGAGGAAGGGAGGAAGGCTCTGCTGTCCCTCGAGTGTAGTCCACCTTACCTCCCCATAAGCAATAGTATTATTGTATCTTCTCATTTCCGGGTAGACGTGGTCCAAGTACCACTGGAAATTCTTACACTTTAAACTCTTCCTTAATGCTTTTCTTTCTGAGACGTCACCTATATCGATCCCTGGATTCTGCAAGCAGAGAGACAAAGGACATTAGTAGCATGGAACCCAAGCCAGGGGCTTGTGAGGACAGAGTTACTTTCAGAGAGAGAATCTAGGAGATTTGGAGTGGAACCTGTACTGGTTTTTGTTTTTTCTTTTTGGGGGAGTGTTATAGCTTCATTTCTATTGCTGTGATAAAACACCCTGACCAAAAGCAGCTTGGGCAAGGAAAGGGCTTATCTGGCTTACAACTCCAGACTACCATTCATTATTTGGGGGAAAGTCAAGGCAGGGACTCAGCAGTCAGTCACATCCACAGAGCAAAGAAAACAACGCACCCCTGCTGCCTCAGCTAGCTTTCTTCCCTCTTACACAGTCCACCGTCCAGTCCAGGAAATGACGCGACCCACTTCCAGGGTGGGTCTTCTACCTCCATTAAAAATCAAGACAGCCCCACCCCCCACAGACGTACCTGTAGGCAATCCCCCATTAAGACTCTCTTCCCAGACTGTCTCAAGTTGACATTAAAAACCAACCATTGCATATGGCCCTGTGTAGCTCAGGCTAGCCTGGAGCTTGCTATATAGCTAAAGATGACTTTGAACTCCCGATCCGCCTGTCTTCACCTCTGAAGTGCTGAGATTACAAGTGTGCACCACCACACCTGGTTTATGCTGCACGAAGGAAAGAACCCAGGGCTTTGTGTGTTCTAGCGCACACCCGACCGACTGAGCTACATCCCCTGCCCAGCGCCCAGTAGTGCTCAGAAGGCTGGCTTCAGCAGATGCACTGTGTCTCTTAAACCTAAGCTGGAGATTATATACCTGCCCCGTGGAGCACATGTAGGAAGATTGGACAGATGTCTCTAGACAGGGCTCTGTCTTTATCACCCCTGGGGTTAAGGACCCCAGGACACAAAGGATAGCAACAACCTACCCTCTGGGATTCTTCTATTTCACAGGCCCTCGGTGATTATCCAAGACAATTATTGCAGGAATTGTTTTTGGGTGACAAGAAAATAAATGTGTCTAGGCTCCTTCGTCTTTCCCTTGCGCGTGACGTCCCTCTTTGTGGGCACTCTGCAAAGCTCATTATATGCAGGGGAGAAAATAATTTTCCGTGTGATGATGTTCTGATGAATAATTCACTCTGCTTTTATTGAAATGAACCTGTAATGGGTTGCTGGATGATGACAGGAGAAATCAAGTATCTGAAATATGAGCCTCAGTCTCAGTCCCAAGACGACTGTGAGTCGAAGGACACTGGCCAGGCTGGGAAGGGAAGTCAGGTGGGATTTGGGAGCACTGAGAACAGCTAAGTAGTTACTCTGTCAAGATTTCCTCAGTCCTCAGAAAAGGATTTTAAGTAGGTGTGTATGCATGTAGATGTCTGTGTGTAGGGGTGTGTTTGTCTGTGAATGTATATAAATATGTGTGTATTTGTGTGTGTGTGTGTGTGTGTGTGTGTATATATGCTGGTGTGTTTCTATGTGTGTAAGTGTGTATTTATGTTGTTGTGTGTGTGCACATGTGTGTATGTGTGTGTGTCTGTGTATGTGGTTTGTGTGTCTGTACATCATATGCAGGGCCAACAGCAGAACACTGGTTGTCTTTCTCTATCATTCTCAACCTTATCTTTCTGTTCTTGTGTCGACACATAATCTCTCTGAAGCTGAAGCCCACTGGCCAAAATACTGCAGGATCTGCCTGTCTCCTCCCCTCAATGCTGGGGTTCCAGGCATGAGTGGCTATGGCTGGCTCTACATAGATGCTGGGGATGTGAACTTAGGTCCTCATTCTGCCATAGTAAAAGTGCTATTTTTAACCCATGGAGCAATCTCTAGAAAAATTCTTTAAATATCATACTTATGAATACTTCAAGGCAAGCCTGAAAACAATATGTAGTTCTTTGCTTGAATATACTTGCTATGCTTAATTTGTTAGTCTGATTGTTTGAGTCATAACCTCATACTATATAACCCATGCTACCCTTGACCTCATAACCCTCCCTGATTCATTTCCTCTAGTGTTGGCAATACAGGTTTGTGCCAACATACTTAGCTGAAAATGGCCCTTTTTCTTCTTCTCTCCTCCTCCTCCTCCTCCTCCTCCTCCTCCTCCTCCTCCTCCTCCTCCTCCTCCTTCTTTCCCTCCTTCTCCTCCTCTTTTTAAATACAGGATCTCAAGTGGTCTAAGCTAGTTTCAAACTGGCTGTGCGTCAAGGTCAATGAATGACCTTGAACTCCTGATCCTGGTACCTCCATTTCTCCAGTGTAGGGATTATACACTGAAATTAGTCATTTGTTAAAAGCATGGCAAGATAGCATTCATAATTATGGCCTAGTGATCTGGATACAGCCAACCAACTGTTCTTCCATGTTGTTTGACTTCACTTACCTATGATCAATCACAGTCCAAAGATTCTAAATGGAAAATTCCAGAAGCAAGCAATTTATAAATTTGAAGTAAATTTCATCAAAGGATTTTGTTCTGATCACGCTATTTTGTTATTAGACATTGCTGTTGGTCTCTTATTGTGCAAGTTTATAAATAAAACTTGGTCATAGTCTGTATGTGGGGAGGGCAGCACCTACAGTGTGCATGTGCTTCGTCTGTCCCAGTGCTTAGGCCGGGAGTGTGGCACAGCCCTGTCATCCCAGCATCGGGAAGCTGAGAGAAGAGCGTCACAATTTGAGACCAGCCTGGGCTGTTCAGTGAGATCTTGTGTCAAAGCCCAGCAAAGAGGTGGAGGGAGGGGAAGAAAATATGGAAAAGAGGAGAAAGGAAGGAAGGGAGGGGAAGGAAGAAGGGAGGAAAAGAAGGAAGAAGAGAATGCCTTAGGACCAGATATGGTTTTAGTTCAGTTCAGATTTAGGATTTAGTTCTAAACCATCCAGGGCTTGTTCCATAATGGGATTGCTTCAATGTTCCCCCAAAGAAGATTTAGAAAATTTTTCTGGATCACAGAATAATTTGTATAACTTTTATTGGCTGAACATCCTTCAAGTGAAAAACACAAATCCCAACTCTCCCAAGTCTGTTATTTTGAACACGGTGTTCATGAGGTATTCACCGGGGTGCTCAGTCCTGTGTATGAGTTCTAGTCTTTAAAACTTCCTTCCAAGCACCCCAGGGCCAAGCAGGGATTGTAGGACATGGCACTGGGCAAGAATGACTATCACTTGGCTCTTGTGACTCGAAGGTTACAAGCTAACATTGACTGTCAGGTTGACAGGATCTAGAACAGCACTTCTGGGCATGTCTATTAGGGAGTCTCTGGACAGGGTTCACTTGAGGAAGGAAGACCCACCCTGAACGTGGATAGCTTCATCCCATGGGCTAGGATTCCATAATGAATACCAAGGAGAAAGTGAGCTGAGTACTGGCATCCATCTCTCTCTGCTTCCTGACTGTGGATGCCACGTGACCAGCTGTCTCAGACTCCTGACACCATACCTTCCCCAACATGATGGACTAGACCCTTATATTCTTGAGCCACAGTGAACATTCTTAAGTAGATGTGGTGGTGCAACCTTTAATCCCAGCACCCAGGGGACAGAGGCAGGCATGTCTCTGTGAGTTTGAGGCCGACCTGATCTACAAAGTGAGTTCTAAGACATCTGGGGGCTATACAGAGAATCTTGTCTTGAAAAAACAGACAAAGCAATGACAAAATCTTTCCATAAGTTACTTCTGTTGGGTGTTTTATTCTAGAAAAGGAATAGTAACTTGTAAAACAGATAAAACTTATCATTCTAGATTTTTCTCTAGAAAACATAAATAACCTAACACTAGCTCACCAGGGGTATGAGTTCACTCCCTTGCCTGATAATTTGAGTAAATATTCTCATATTCCTTTTTAAGAAAATTTACTTCTAGTTAATGTGTATGTATGTATGTGAGATTGTGTACACGAGTGCAATGCCCCCAGTGTCCAGGAGAGGGCAACAGATCCCCTAGAGCTGGAGTTAGAGGTGATTAAGAGCTACTGAAATGGGCACTGGGAACTGGACTTTGTCTGGTCTTATGCAAGGGCTGCAGCGCTCTTAACCATTGAGCCATCTCTCCGACCCTGAGTTCACATTCTTGCTCCTGAGCTTTGTGTAAGACCTTAAACAAGTGCCACGTGCCTCCCAAACTACCAAGTCTCTTGTCTGTAAAATGGACAGAACAGCGCATTTACAGACTACTTAAGACGGCCTAAGTACTATTCTGTGCTCCATTTGTCTGCCACTGGGGCCCCGTAGGGTGAGTATGAACAACTGAACAATTAACGTTCTACAAATGTAGAAAGTCCAGGTGTATCTCTTCATTGTCGTGAGGTTAAATGAGCTGTTGTAAATGAGAAATTTATCATCTGGGATGAACTAAGGGCTCATCAAAGGTTACCCAACATTACATAAGAGGAATATGTGAAAGCTTGGGCTGGCAAGATGGTTCAGTGAGTAGAAGGGCTTACTGCCAAGCTTGATGACCCCTGGTCTACCTCAGGACGTGCCTGGTGGAAGGAGAGACCTCTCTTGCACAAGCTGTTCTCTGACCTCCATACAATGCCCACTGTCGCATCCTTTCCCCTATGTAAACTAAATAAATAAGGGTAAGTTAAACATCTGTAAAGGCACAACACGTTCAATGACGATGCAGGGCGAACAGTGTGAAAGGATGGAGTTCAACACCTGTAATGTGAGGTGGGATGGGGCTACAGTGTCATTTTAGCTACTTGGGAGGCTGAGGTGGGAAGGTCAAAAGTTCTCGATTAGCCTGGCCTGGTGAGGGAATTCAAGGCCACCTGAGCAATTTAGTGGGACCCTGTCTCAAAATGAAAAACAGTGGTTGGGAGGTATAGCTCAGAGGTAGAGCATCTCTCTAGAATTCCCCAGGACCAGGGGCAGAGGTCATGGCTCAGTGGTAGAGCCCCTCTATCGAATTCCCCAGGGAGGACCTGAGATGTAGGTCAGTGATAGAGCCCCTGCCTAGAATCCCCCAGTTAGGGGCTGGGGTGTGGCTCAGCGGTAGAGCCCCTGCCTAGAATCCCCCAGTGAGGGGCTGGGGTGTGGCTCAGTGGTAGAGCCCCTTCCTAGAATCCCCCAGTGAGGGGCTGGGATGTGGTTCAGTGGTAGAGCACCTGCCTAGAATGCCCCAGTGAGGGGCTGGGGTGTGGCTCAGTGGTAGAGCACCTGCCTAGAATGCCCCAGTGAGGGGCTGAAGGATGCTTTCCTAGCATACAGAAGCTCCGAGGTTCAACCATGGGTACTGGGGGGAGGAGACCTGTAACAATGATACAGTTTATACGGGTTTATCTTTCACTCAGACCTTGCACACATTCAACTGTACTCTGTTGCCGCCTATTGAAACGGGAAAGGAAGACCTGGCTTCATCCCATTTTACTGTTACTCTCTGAGAAGTGGTCAGCGAAGATTTCATCCATCAAGAGGCAGAGGTAGGATTCAGATGCAGGTGGGCACAGCCATGGGGTTCCTGCTGGGAGCCTGAAGTAGCCAGAGATTTTCCTGGAGCCACAGGCAGAACGTATGAGAGAGGTAAGGTTAGAAACAGGAGTCACAGCTTTCAGTAAGGGCTTGTCCCTGGCAGATTTGGATTAACACAGCAACAAGACCTGCCCGTCTTTGTAAGTGGATTGATGCCTTCCTATTGCTACCCTGGTGCTAAGAGGATCTAACACGCAGGCATCTGTTAGCCTTGGCAATGGAAGAACTGCTGGCTTGTTTCAGGGGATTTGTGGTCTGCCTGAATGCCAAGCTTATTGTGCTAGGTTGACAGGGAAAGGCACCTGCTCCTACCTCCAGAGGCAGATTCCACGCTATGTACACATGAGACTTGTAATCGTCCATCCAGACCTCGGCTACCCGGAGCGCGTTCCTCTTGGTGTAGAAGCCGATGTTGCTGTTATAGGGTTTCTTCTTCCGCTCGATGTGAGCCACCCGCGAGCACGGAAGGACCTCCATGCTGCCGCCACAGAGCCACACCTGGAGGCACAGAGACTTGATCAGTGCAGCAGAGGATATCCCAGAGTGATTGAACACATTTTGCATAGGTCCTAGTTTCCTCCCGATTGCTGTGATAAAACATTCTGACCAAGCGACTGAAGGAGTAAAGGGTGCATCTGGCTTACACTTCCAGGTCACAGCCTATCACTGAGAGAAGTCAGGACAGGAACTTTAGCAAGAACTTGAAAGCGGGGCTGGAGAGATGGCTCAGTGGTTAAGAGCACTGACTGTTTTTCTAGACGACCCAGGTTCAATTCCCAGCACCCACATGGCATCTCACAACTGTCTGAAGATCCAGTTGCAGGGGATCTGACACCTTCACATAATGCACATAAAATAAAGTTATAAAAACCATAAAAATATTTTCAAAAAAAGAACTTGAAGGTAGGAAACACGGAATACTGCTTACTGGTGCACTCATAGGGTCAAGCTTAGATAGCTTTCTTATATAACCCAGGACCACCAGCCTAAGGAATGGTGCCACCCACAGTGGACTGGACCCTCCTACATTAACAATCCCCCCTCCGCAGACAGACCCATAGGCCAGTCTCATCTAGACAATTACTCTAAGCTGCAGCAAGTTGACAGTCAAAGTTCACTATGCATTTAATATGACAGTCAGTTTGAATGGATCTAGAGTCATCTAGAAGACAAACCCGCAGGCATCTCTATAAGGGAGTTTCTAGACTGGGTTAACAGAGGAAGAGAGGCTTAACCTTGAACTTGGGTGACACCATTGCATGGGCTGGGGTCCTGGGCTGGATAAAAAGAAGAAAGTGGCCAAGCACCAGCATCCGTCTCTACTTCCTTACTGAGGAAGCAACATGACCAGCTGCCTCATGTTCCTGCCACCACGCCTTCCCACCACGATGGACTGAATCCCTGACCTGTGAGTCACAATAGACCCTGCCTTAAAGTTGATTCTTGTTAGGTACTCGGTCACAGCGATGAAAAAGTAACCACTACATTTCAATATGTCTGGCTTGTCCAATTTCTCCTTTGGCTACTTTGTCGTTGTTAGTATTAGCTCAGGCCTTTGGGAGAACTTGACTGTGGCTCTTCTGATGTCATCTCTCTCATTCCGCCTCTTTTATCTTTGTGGTGTGTGTGTGTGTGTGTGTGTGTTTCTCTTCTAGCTTCTGTGGCCCACACATGAACATAAACACAAGCACACACACAAAATTAAACTTATAAAGAATATCACACTCAGTTCTTAAGGAATGGTGAGTGTTAGGTGGGTGGGGAGGTTCATTCATTTTCTGGAATTAGGTAATAGTGAAGGACTTCAGGTTGTGATGTGCACCTCATCTCTTGGAGGTGTGAGGGATGGAACCTGGGGCCCTGTGTAGGCTAGGTGAGTGTTCACTCAGTGCTAACTGAGCCCCGTGCCCAGCCTGTGTGACATTGTTGGTGTTTGTGAGGCACACAGGATGTCACTGACTTTACAACAGTCTACTGAGACTTTGGGAACAGTGTGGGGCTCACCCCACCTTCTTCAGGATCCCCATTCACACATTAGCCCTAAAGATGGTCTCTGAGGTTGTTGACACACACAGGGCTTTTTCCTCCTTCCCTTAAGGGTGTGCACTTCTGCAGTCTGAGGACTGTCTCTCCCAAATGTCGTCTGTGTCCATGATAAGGTCACTCTGAAATCCATCTAAATTCAACGCTACGTGATGGAGGTGGTTCTTGTATTTTATCTGTTGCTTTCATTGGTTAACTAATAAAGAAAACTGCCTTGGCCCATTTATAGGCCAGCCCTTAGGTGGGTGGAGTAAACAGACAGAATGCTGGGAGAAAGAAGCCGAGTCAGTGAGTCGCCATGATTCTCCCACTCCAGACAGACACAGGTTAAGATCTTTCCTGGTAAGCCAGCTCGTGGTACTACTCAGAATATTAGAAATGGGCTAGATCAATATGTAAGAGCTAGCCAATAAGAGGCCGAAACTAATGGGCCAGGCAATGATTAAAAGAATACAGTTTCCGTGTAATTATTTCGGGGCATAAGCTAGCCATGCGGGCGGCCGGGTGCCGGGGACGCAGCCCGCCGCTCTTATTACAACAGCTACGGATCAAAGCAACAGTGAGCGGGGCCTAGAAGCACACTTTAGTCTTCCTAGATACTTGGGAGATGGAGGCAGAGGGGTCACAGCAAGTTCCAAGTACTGTTTGGGCAACTTAGTGAGACTTCCTCAAAATAAAAAGTAGGAGGGCTGGGATGTATTTCGGTGGTAGAACACCCGCCTACAATCCCCTCAGTGCTGGGGTGGGGCTTGGTAAAGCCGCTGAATCGTCTGCACCAGGTCCTGGGTTATGGACAAAACAACCACACACTAATAACAACAACAATAGAAAGTAACATCAATGGATCTCGCAATGCAAAACTCATCAACAGATAATCCCATTGGGTCATCTAAGTATAGGTAAACTTTAGCCTTCTATGTTTTGATAAAATATGACTAAAAAATAACTAGGTATCTGGCTAAGAAAATAGTTTGTTTTGTTCATCCCTTTCTTCTCTGGTACTTCTTGGGAACACTTGCCCATCCCAGTCCCTGCCACTGGTAATGACCCCCAGTATTTTATGTCTCCCCTGGACCCGTTTAAACGCATCTTCTCTTCCACACCTGGATGGATGCGCCGTAACGTTCCTCCTACGTTCCTTTTTACAAAAATTCAATTTCAATCCAGGGCTTTATTTATTACAGTTTCTCAGAAACAGGATTTACAAATGCAAATCTTGAGACATATCTCAATTTAAGTACCGCAGCGGCGAGAACCCCTAAACATCTAGATTCTACTGCCGGTTGGGTCGATGCAAGTCATTTCTCTTCACACAGGCTGAGGAATTAAAATGAACCTTGGTAAGTGACACGAGATTCCGAGGAGGAAAGAAAGGCATTATTGAAAGCAGTCAGATTCATTGAGCAGAGACCAAGGGCTGAAAGGGTTTCTTTTTCTTTTCTTTTCTTTTTTTTTAAATTATTGTTGCTTTTGTATTTAAAAGACTAGCTATATGAGAGAGAGGAGAATCATACTGGCCTGAACTTATTATCAGTTAAAAAATCATCATGGATTTACCACCCAGTGGAATAGCATGCTATTGTCGTACATGATCAGGCTCCTGTGTTAGATAAAAAAAATCCCATGTAATCTTTATGCATGTTTAAGTCCTATTTGCTCTGTCTTCCTCTTTCCTCAAATCCCTTCATTTTTGTTCCATTCCCTCCTTCTCTCCCTCCTAAAATCCTGTTCCTGCTTCAGATCCCTTCCTCTCTTTGTGCTGTGGTGGAGATCGGGGACAATAGCATCAAGATTATTAACATACGAAGGATTGAAGAGATGGCCGAGTCGCTGACGGCATTTGCGTACAGGAGTTCCCTTCCCTGCAACCCACAGGCCGAGGGAGAAAATTGACTTCACAAGTTGTCCACTGACCTCCGCACACACTGTGGGACTTGTGCACACATGCAGAGTAAATAAAATATAATAAAACTTTAAGATCAGCCCATGAAAGAAGCAGTTGGCAGAGACTGGAATCTCTTCCCCACCAGGGCTATGCGGATCAGAGTGTTTGAGAAAAGCCCATGGGAGAGGCGTCTTTGAAGGAAATGAATCTTGAGTCTTCTGGACCAGCATGTTTAAGTGGACACCCTCTGCCCACCCTGCTAGACCACTCTCAGCTTTGGGAGTACCATTCACTTTAAAAATTATTTTTTGCGTGTGTGTGTGTCTATGTGCATGCGTGTGTCTTTACAAATGTCCCACAGTGCAGGTGGAGGTCAGAGGATGACTCGTGGGTGTTGATTTTCTCCTTCGACCATCTGAGTTCCGGAGACTGTTCTCAGGACATTAGGCTTGTTAGCAAGTGTCCTTACAATCAGATGTATCTCACTGGCCTGGATCCCTTTTCTTAATAAACCGTCTCTATTCCTACTTTTTTTTTTTTTTTTTTTTGGCTTTTCAAGACAGGGTTTCTCTGTGGCTTTGGAGCCTGTCCTGGAACTAGCTCTTGTAGACCAGGCTGCTCTCGAACTCACAAAGATCCGCCTGCCTCTGCCTCCCAAGTGCTGGGATTAAAGGCGTGCACCACCACCACCCGGCATCTATTCCTACTTTTAACTGTGTATCTAGTACATTTCTTTCATTCTGGACACAAAAACCTAAAAACATCATTGGATATTCCTCAGAACTCGAATCCACACTGTGATGCTTCTTAATAATTGCCATCTTTATGGGATCCAGAATCTCGTGAGAGATAAGCCTCCTGGCATGCCTGAAGCATCGTTTAGCTCAGTGGTTCTCAACCTGTGGGTTGTGACTCATTTGGGGGTTGAATGACCCTTTCAGAGGGGCCGCATATCAGATACCCTGTATATCAGATATTTACTTTATGCTTCATAACAATAGCAAAATTGCAGTTATGAAGCAGCAATGAAAATAATTTTATGGTGTGTGTGGTATGTGTGGGGGTCAGCGCAGCATGCGTTAAGGGGTTGCAGCATTAGGAAGTTTGAGAACCAGTGCTCTAGATTAAGGTTAGCTCTGAGATTGTCTGTGAGGGATGGTCCTGATTGGCTCAGCTGATGTGTGGAAGATGCATCTTGACCATGGGCCAGGGAACAATGACAAAGAGAGAGTGAGCTGAACACTTTCTTCTTCCTGACTTTACCTGCCACGTGCCTTGTGGCTTTGACTTCGCCACCATGGTGGAATGCTTCTCTAAACGTAAGTCAAAATACTTCCCTAGATCGCTTTTATTATGATATTTTGAAAAATAAACTTTAATATTCGTGTGTGTCTGTGTGCTTGGGCAGAGGCGAGCGGATGGTATCAGATGCCTGGATCTAGAGTTACAGTTGGTCGTGAGCCACCTAACATGGGTTCCGGGATCCAAACTCAGGTCCTCCGAAAGAGAAGTATATGCTCTCAGCCGCTGAGCCATCGCTCCAGCCCTTAACTAGGTATTTTTATCACAGCCGCACAAGAGTAACTAGGGTGTCCATCCAAACAGACCCTCCTCCCTTCCCCTACAGCAACATGAAGCATTTTATTGCTCTTTGTGTTCCCAGAACCTGATGGTAAACTTACAACAATTTGCCTTCAGTCATTGAACCCAACACCATATACACGTTTATGAGGGCCAGCATTCTGAGTGAAATGCTGCCAGGGCTAGGAAGGTAAGAGAACAGGGAGCCCACTGACAGAGCCCATAACCTTCACTGGTTCCTCAGTGCCGAACACTACAGCAAATGTCGGGAAAGAGCTGCAAGCTGCCTTAACACCTTCACATGGAAGTCTCCAGAAGGCAGGTGGGTGATGACATTATATTCACTTTCCTATCTATGCATATTATCCTCCCTTCTACCGCCATTTAGCGTGCGTTTGCTGAGGATTAGAAAGCAGCTGTTAGAGTGTAATTACAGATAATCTATGCTCAGCCACAGGAGAGTAAATTATAGTTAATTCTATCCTCAACGCCAAAGGCCACAGCTTTGAGAGTGTATGCTGGGACTTGGAAGTTGGTATTTACAGTTTTTAAAAAACTGGTTTTGTGTGTGTGTGTGTGTTTGTGTGTGTGTGTGTTTGATATCCACAGAGGTCAGTTGGGATAGACAGGGCTCTTGGACCTGAAGTTATATTGAGCAATTGTGAGCTGTCCCACACGGAAATTAGGAACAGAACTCGGGTCCTCTATAAGAGCATTTACAATCTTAATTACTGAGCCATTTCTCAGGTCCCAGTTTCCATAGTGATTTTAGACAGTGTGCAATGCTTAATCACCACTGCCAACTTGGACAGTTGGAAACACACTTCTGAGTGTGTCTGCAGGCACGTTTCCAGAGAGCCTTCACAGAGGAGGGAAGGTCTGCCCTGAATCAGGGTGACATTCTCCTATCTAGGCTGGGGTCGTGGACTGACTAAAAAGAAGAAAGTGAGCTGAGCACCAGCAACCGTCTCTCTCTGCCTCCTGACTGTGGATGACGTGTGACCAGCTGCCTCACGCTCCTGCCGCCATGTCTACAGTGGACTATGTCCTCTCAAACCAAAGGCCACAGCTGAAGCAAAGACCAGTACAGGTTCCCACAGGCCTGAATTCTTGGAATTGTTCTACCTCAGTCACTGTGGTTCTAGTGGCTGTACGCCCCCTGCTGGTGAGTTCCATTAGTTGATATCAGAATGTCTGTGGGACTTTTACTAACACACCCCTCAACAGGGTGCCTCCCCCCACCCTGACACGATGGTAGCTCGCAGTCCCTTTATTTAGTAGAAACTTCACTCTGGGTCTCCATTCTAGCTGTATTTCTGTTGCTATGAGGAAACGCTCTGCCAAAAAGCAGAGCAGGGAGAAAGGGTTTATTTCCACTTACAGTCCCCCAAGGTACAATCCGCCGCTTCCTGGAGGTCAAGGGAGGAACTCAAGCAGCTCATCACATCCGCAGCCAAGAGCAAAGAGAGAAACGAACACACGCTCGCTCCAGATCAGCTTGATTTCGTAACTCCTGTGGTCCATGGCCTCCAAAGTGTGCAGTGGGGGCTAAAGAATTAACCCCTCGGAGGCTGGTGCCCACCCATAATGGGCTGCGTCCCCCTATGTTAACTAACAAGTCAAGTCTCCCATACACACGTCCACATTCCAATCTAGAAAACCTCCCTAGGTGATTCTGATTGTGTCAAGTCGACAGCTAAAACTAGCCAGCATAGGCCTCAGTGATGCCATTTCCGTCTCTGGGCCAGTCTAGCAACAGATGACAAGCTGCATAAGAAGGATCAGACGCCTTCTGCTAGTGACAGGCAGGGTCTGCTTCCGGCTAGTAACAGCAACCAAAGTGTGGGCGTCACAGTCTCCTGGGCACCCCATATTCAGCCTCCCTTTTAGCTGGCTTGGCCATAGGCTCTTCTTTTTCACCATTCACTTTCTGTGGCTTCGAAGACAGTGCCCTTCTCCATCCCGTTCCCCACCACATGGTCAAACTCGGAAGCTACCCACTGAAGGGAGGGGAGCCATAGTGTGGAAGGAGTTGAGATCTTCTAATGATCACATGTTAGGTTCCCTGCCAACACCTACCGTGAATTTGCTTTCTGGGCCTGTGTGGTGTATGTATGTATGTATGGCTTTAAGTGTGAATATGTGTGCATGTGCATGTATATATGTGTATGTTTGTGTGTGCATGGGGAGGCCAGAGGTCTAATCGGGTGTCTCTCTTGATTATACTCCACTTTTTTTTTGAGACAGGGTTCCCATTGAACCCTCAATTCATTTATTTAGCTATATTGGTCGGACAATGAGTTCTAAAGATCTGTCTGCCTAGTTATCTCCCCCACCTGAGCATCCTGTCTCTGAGATTTCCAACCACATACTGCCTGCTAATATTTATTTATTATATATACAACATTCTGTCTACATGTATGCCTGCAGGCCAGAAGAGGGCACCAGACCCCATTACAGATGGTTGTGAACCACCATGTGGTTGCTGGGAATTGAACTCAGGACCTTAGGAAGAGCAGGCAATGCTCTTAACCTCTGAGCCATCTCTCCAGCCCCCATGCTCATATTTTTTGAATGTGTGCTAGGGACCCAGACTCAGGACCTCTTAATTACAAGGCAAGTAATGGACTCACTGAGCCATATTTCCCTCCCCTCCATGAATTTAAGTGCTGGGGAACCAAAGACAGAGCCTTGCCTATAAATGTTGGGCAATCACTTCTCCATTGAACTACAGGCTCAGCTTCACCATGGATTCTTAATCTGTTATTTATTTATTTGGAGGAGGAATGTGCCCATGTGGAGGTCACAGAACAATGTATGGGAGTCGGTTCTCTCTTCCCAACATGTGGGTCCCAGGGACTGAACTCAGATCGTCAGCCTTGGCAGCAAGCACCTTTACCTCCTGAGTCATTTTTTCCAACCCAGATTTTTTCCACATAAAACAATGGAGATTTGGAATTCAGCACGTTCCAGGGACCTGAGTGGTTTGCCCCAGGCACTATGCAGTCCTTACTCTGAACTGCAAGCCATTGAAATTTGAGAAGCCCCGGCTTTTGAAGGATTTAGTATCCAGAGGCGAACAGCCTCACTGAACTTTGAGTCATTTCATTTGGTTTTCTCCTGGAAAACAATCCGTTCCCCACTGTCCATGGAAGTGGGATCCTGCCCTGGGATGCCGCAAACTTCCTTGACCTCTCCGGTTCCATTCAGTTCTCGGCCCGCTTGGGGACCAGTTTCACACTGAGAAATCTGTTGGAACAGGCAGCCTGTGGCAAGGCTGATGAAGGCGACGCAGTCTTTTAAATGTTTAAACAGTCCTTTCTGTTGCTGTCTTGTTTTGGCTCGCCTAACACTGTGTCCTGTGTATCTCCTAGGACCCGGGGTCCGAAATGTCATCTCTTGCCTACTGATAGCCGCTGCTGCTGCTGCCGCCACCAAGGGCTGACAGTCTGGCTCCCACAGTGTCTGAGAGGTGGACGGCACAGGTGTACCATCCATTCATAGACAGTTCCTTGACAATGAAAGCCAGCATGATCAAAACGGCAAACTTTGCTCCTAGGCGCAAAGCGGACCAGGGAGGATGCTGCATTAGTTTCTTTGGTGTAAGACTTTTTATTTTTCCTTGTGTAAAAAGGCTGAATACACTTGCTTGAACTTAGGGAGTATTTTTTGTATTCAGATTTTTAAAAATTACATTTATTTGTGTGCAGGCGTGTGAATATATGTGTATATTTGCACCACAGTACTCACAGGGAGGTCAGAAGACAACTTTCAAGAGTTGACCCTCTCCTTTGAATCCTTGGGATCAAATTCAAGTCCTCAGGCTTGGTGGCCAATGTCTTTACTTGCTGAGCTATCAAGCCAGACTCTAAAATTTTGTTACATTCTGTAATGCAGACTGGTCTCCAACTCACAGCAATCCTCCTGCCCCAACCTCTGAGTACTGAGACAGCAGGCCTGTTCCACCATGCTCAGCTCTGTTTACAAACCTTTAAGTTCAGATCTCAGGAGATTTTTTTTCTGTCCTCACAAACATGATTTTTGTTATTGTTTTACAAGAGGTGGGAACAAGCCAAAGAGGCCCCTGGCCTTCATCCAGCTGTGAAGTCTGCAGACGTTTTGATCTTTTTCTATCCTTTTTAAAAATTAATTTATTTAAAAAACTATCTTTTCTCATTTTACATACCAATCCCAGTTCCCATTCCCTCCCCTCCTCCTGCTCCCTCCACCTTCCTCCCCTCCCCTCCCCACTCCTCACCTCCATCCACTCCTCAGAGAGGGTAAGGCTTCCCATGGGAAGGCAATAAAGTCTAGCTCATTGCTTTGAGGCAGGACCAAGGCCCTCCCCACTATATCTAGGCTGAGTCTTTTCTATTCTTTACAGAGGGATTGTGATAAAGAATTGGCTTAATAACTTACGAACCGGGCTGGAGAGATGGTTCCATGCTTAAGGAGTCAAGAGTATGTGCTGCTCTTGCCGGGGACTTGAGTTCTGTTCCCAGCACCCCCATCAGGCAACTCACAAAATGCCGGGCATTTGACATCCTCTACTGGCAGGTACTGTACTCATGTGCACACGGACACACACACATAATTTAAAGATGAACTAATAATTAAAATACAAATTTGCATTGATGAATAACCAGCAGAATCCAAATTCTCAACAATTCTGCCAGGAAGCACAAATCACGGTTTATTTCTGGCAGCTACTTCACCCTCCCCATCCTGCCTTTGTTTTCATATGTACCCTAATTTCCTAAAAAGTGTAGTTTCTCTGTTGTAAAGCATGATTACCCTGACTCAGAGAAAATGGAGCCAGTGGTGCGGTGCCTGCGCGGACGGGGCTGCAGCCTTCCCACAGCCAACGTCCATTCCTCATCCTGTCAGATCTTGTCTCCTCTGATGAGACGCCAAGAAAAAATTATTCCAGTGGGCGGACCCATAACGGAAATCTCCATGCAACAAGGAGGACTGATCCTTCAGGGCCGCCAGAGGGTTGGCTACTTTTATCTAGCATTTTGATCCGTCCTGGGGTTAATAGGATTCCGTGCACGTGACAAGGATTTGATAACTTAATGCATGTCTTGCAGGCTGTTTTCAGCTATACGCCATGGTCACCAGGACCATGTGTGGCTGAGGGGACAGAGCGCCCGGCTTCACCCATCAGAGATGAACTGTGTCCGTACCCCCACCGAGTTGCCCTTTTGAACTTGCTCAGCGTGGGAGCCTCTGGAAGCAAAGTTGAGACACCAGTCCAAGAAGATTGGCATCTGTTTTTTTTCTGGGACACGAGCAGGCACTGCAGAGGCATTCTGGGAGAAGATGGAGCCTTGCTAAATGGTGGGCTTGCTTTCTGCAGTGGACAGGGGAGAGGAGAGCAAGCCTCAGTGGGAGGGGCTCTCGGGAGCCTCATCTCAGTGTCAGCTGACTCGCTGACTCATGGTGTTCCCACAGTGACTACAAATTCACATCCCCATTGCAGTGTGCTGGACGTCCCTTAGCTTGCAGATCGATGAGAAAGCTCAGCAATCCTTGCTGTAAAGTCCAATGGCCTGAAGTGCGCCATCCCTGGGACCCATCCGACAGAAGAGTGAACTGAATCCTGAAAACTGTCCTCTGACTTGAACATGTATACCACAGCACACACACGTGCACACGCATGCACACACTGAAAGCAAAAATTTAAAAAAAAAACAAAAACTTTTTTCTCCACATCTCTCCATCTTTACTAGTAGTACTCGTTGTCTTTGGACTTAAATTAATTAATAATTTTGTATGGGGGCATGTAGTGGTGTATGTCATGGTGTCTGTGTACACGTGTACACATGTGTGTTGGCCGGAAGACATCCTCAGGGGTCATTCCTCAGGTGTCTTCCAGTTTTCTTTCGAGAGAGGTCTCTCACTGTCCTGGACCCGGCCATGTATGTAGGTTACACTAGCTGGCCGGCAGGCTTCCGGGGATCTGCTTGTCTCTGCTTCCCATCTCACCATCGCTGGGATGACAAGCACGCCCTTGTTTTTACAAGAGGTCTGGGGCTTGAACCCAGGGCTTCACCCTTGCACGATCAGAGCTTTACCAACTAAGCTCACTGACTCAGCCTTCCTTTTAATCATCAGCGTATATTAACTGGACAGAGTAAGGTATTCCATTGTGATACTCCCATATAGACACACAGTGTACTTGAATGCTACGCACCCTCTATGGTCTTTTGTAATCTCCCCCCCCCCCCACTCCTTTTCCTATTCTCTCTCTCCTTCTGTTCTAGTTAATGTTAACTGTCAATCTGAGACGGCCAGAAAACTATGAGATTGGCCTATGGACATTTCTTTGATTATTAAATGATGTAGGAGGGTTCAGCCCGCTGTGGGTGGCACCATTTCCCGCTAGGGGTGGTACCACAGCCCTCTGGGGGTGGCACCATAGCCCGCTGTGGGTGGCACCATAGCCCGCTAGGGGTGGCACCATAGCCCTCTAGGGGTGGTACCATAGCCCTCTGGGGGTGGCACCATAGCCCTCTGGGGGTGGCACCATAGCCCTCTGGGGGTGGCACCATAGCCCTCTGGGGGTGGCACCATAGCCCTCTGGGGATGGCACCATTCTCTGGGCAGGTGATCCTGGACAATATACGAGAGGAGGAACTTAGCAGTGAAGCACCAGCAAGTGAAGATGTGAAGATCTTCTCTCTGCTCTTGTCTGCAGATGTGGTATGGCTTGTTGTTTGGGTTCCTTCTTTGAGTTCCCCAAAGGGAGAGGCTGCAATTTGAAACTGTAAGCCACATAAACCCTTCCCCCACCACCATGTATTTGTTACAACAGAGAGAAAACTAGAATACTATTCTAACTGAGATGGTGCTATCTCACTGTGGTTTTATTTAAATTTTTGTTTATTTAAGAATGGGTGTGTTGCATTATGCCTGTATTATATCTGCACACATGGCCCACAAAGACCAGAAGAGGGTGTTGGATCTCCTGGAACTGGATTATAACTGGTGGTTATAAGTGTGTATGTGTGTGTGTGTGTGCACGCGCACGCACGCACGCACGTGTGCAGGCACACATGCTGGGAATCGAACCTGGGTCCTCTGAAAGAGCAGCCAGTGCTCCTCACCACTGAGCCATCGCTCCAGCCCCTCACTGTGATTTTGCCTTGTGTTTCCCAAGTTTAGTGAAGTTGTGGATTTTTCTCATAATCTTATTAGGCGGTTCAGTTTCTTCTTTGGATATAAATCCATTCAGATCACCTACCCATTTTAAAGCGGGATTATTTCTTCTCTCCATTTGCGATGGAGAGCTCTGTCACCTTGAGACAAATCATGTGAAGAGAGTCTCTGTGGGGGCTGTCTTGACAGGGAAGACCCCTGCCTTAAATTGGATGTTACTTCTGTCATGGAAGGAGACATCGTTTCTTTGTCCAGTTGGCACTCACTCCTGCTGGCGGGCCCACCTATCCTGTTACTGCTATGCTGAGTCCTCTGTTGTTAGAAACCCCTTTGGGCTTCCCACATGGCCTGAAGGTGAGTGTCTCTCCAGGAACCCTTCAAATATTTGGTCCAGGATTGGGATTGCTGAGACACGCAGGGTTACCGAGCCAGCCAGTCGCGGGGATCTCCCTGTCTCCACCTCCTCAGCATGGGGTTTACGAACACCCACCATCATGCTTCTGTGGGTTCTGAAGGTGCTCACAAGGCAAGTCATTTGCTGTCTGAGCCATCTCCCCAGCTCGCATTGGACTCTTGAAAAATGTTTATTTTATTTTTAGGTATTGATATGGACATGTAAGTACTGGTATCTGAGGAGACTAGAGGTGTTAAATCTCCTGGGGCTGGAGTTACCAGGTGGTTGTGACGTGGAACTCGAATTCAGGTCCTCTGCAAGGGTAGCATGTAGTCTTAACCACTGAGCCATCTACCAGGTGGGTTCTTTTTCTAAAAGATATACACATGATGCTTTGTCCTTATCAACATGCCTCTCCAATCCAGTCTCCTCAGAGTGGCTTCTAACGAAGAACTGGAAATTTCTATTGTGGCTTGTTGGACGGTCTTCCACCAGCCTACCTGGAGTCACTGAGTCCTTATTCAAGGAGATGGCCTCTAGCACACCAGCAGGCAGACTTCAGATCCCTGGGGTTACAGCTTCCAGGATGTAAGGCAAGCCCACAACTCCCCTTCCTAAACCAGTGATGACAAGCGACCTGTCCTTAGCTTTGTACCTAGTGATCTCACTGGACACAACAGAGAAAGAAGGAACAGAGTTCACTGTTCATATACTGACCCCTGACCACTGGAAGGCTGAACGCAATTCTTGCTGACAATGCCGAGGATCCCTTCTAGAGAAAGCTTATGAGCCTCCCAGGATCAAAGACCAATCGCCAATGGCTTATGAAGTTTAGCAAGGCACAGATGTTGAGAGAGGGAGCTGAGAGGTCAATGGTTTAGGGAAGAGGTCTCAAAGGAGGTTCAGAAAGTTGAGGGCAGTGCTGTGGGAATCTTAGAAATGAGGGACCTTAGCGACTTCTCTGTCCAAACAGCCTTCCTCGCCAATGCTGGAGATTCCCAGCCTGTCACATCCTGGCTCTCCTCCTTTTATCTCTATGTCTATAAGAATGTGACTCATGGGCTAGAGAGATGGTTCCATGGTTAAGAGCACTGGCTGCTCTTCCAGAGGACCTGAGTTCAATTCCCAGCAACCATCTGGTGGTTCACAACCATCTGTAGTGAGATCTGGTGCCCTCTTCTGGCCTGCAGGGTTATATGCAGGGAGAACACTATACATAAGAAATAAATCTAAGAGAGAAGAATATGAAACACTGGAGGAAGCAAACAGGCTGAACCTAAGGATGCAGCTCCCTAAGGAAGGAGAGGACAAGGACTGGAGCTCGGGGAGGTGGCGTGGTCTGTCTTCATTATCAGCTTGTCTGCATCTACAGTCACCTAGGAGACGACATGCCTCTCTCTCGTGACTTCCTTGCCAGGATGGACAGCAGTACTCTTGAAGTGTGAGCCTGGATTCAACCTTTCCTGCTTTCTCTAAATTGCTTTTGTCTAGAAGGTTGTTGCCGCAACAAGAGAAATAACCAATACAGGTGGGAACTGGGATTTGGAGTTTGGGGTGGATGCTAAGACCAGTGGTGGGGGAGGGGAGACCTGATGACCCGAGTATAAGAGAGGGAGGAGTCCTTTAAGGAGACTCCACTATGATGTGGGTGCCCTGTGTGGGCTGAGCTTAGGTCCTACACACCAACTTCTATTCCTATAGTGCTACTTTACCTTCTGATGTAGTTTTGGTATGAAATGGCCCTGGCAGGCTCATGGGTTGTTGATTCTGAGCAGGTGAATCAAATCTTTGGAGGTGATTAGATCCTGAAAGTTCCAAGTTCATCCATAGGTTCGTCTACTAACAGATTCATAATCTGTCTGCCTTACTGGGGCGTGGGAGAAGATGCCAGGTGGGATCTAGCGGGAAGAAGTAGATCTCTGAGGAAAAAGAGCGCTTCTTTCATTTCTTGAAGGATTTATCCCGCGTAACCAGGTGTGTGAGCATGCATTTCTCTCTCTCTCTCTCTCTCTCTCTCTCTCTCTCTCTCTCTCTCTGTGTGTGTGTGTGTGTATGCATATGTACATGTAAATGCACATGAGGCCAGAAGAGGACATTGAATGCCCTGGATCTGGGATGACAGGCAGTTGTAAACAATCTGACATGGGTGCTGGGAAACAATTTTAGGTCCTCCAGAAAAGTACAAACACCCCTAACTGCAGAGCCACCTCTCCAGCCCCGCCCCCTCTTGGGTATTCACCTTGTGAGGAATAGCTGACTACCACACTTGAGGTAGGCTGCTCTCATACTTATAGAAAAAAAAATGAGTACGCCGTTCCAAACCAAGCATATGAATGGGGTTTTCTGTTCAGCTTCTGGACTGCAAATGCCAGCTGTACCCTGGCTCTGTCACCAGCTGGCACGAATGAGTTAAAGGCTCGGTTCTCACGTTGTTCACTTTCTCTCTAGCATTTCCAGGCGAGCAAGTAATGAGCAACCAGAAAACAGGACTTCAAGAACGAATTCAACCAAACAAATGCTAGGCGAGTCCTCTGGGGGCCTGTAGAGGGCAATGAGGCATGTTATATGAAGATTAGCAGCGAGAGCAGGCAATCTTTCCAAATAAATAAATGATAAGGTGGTAAATACTGGCCGCCACCTTCATTTCCTCAGCTGCCTTTCCCCTTGAACATTCACTGCCTGGTCAAAGAACTTTACTCCTTATTCAGAGAGATGCCACGGGAGTGCTACTCAAACATATCGCATACTTGAAGTCTGCCCATGGCTCTCAGCCTGTGCCTTTTAAAAGCATCAGTACAAGGGAGCATGATTTGAACGTCCCTTCCTATAATTTAAATCTTTTACATTTGATTTTAATTATATGTACCTGTTTATCTGTGTGGGGCTATGTATGAGTGCTTGTGTGTAATTGCCTGCAAAGGCCAGAAGAGGGCCTCTTATCCCCTGGAACTGGAGTTACCCATGGTGGTGAGTCACCCAATGAGGGGCAAAGACCCAACCTGGATCCTCTGCAAGCTCAGGACATGCTCTTAACCACAAACCATTTTTCCAGCCCCATGTAAAGGGCAGACTCTCAAGCTGTAGTTGAGCTGAATACAGGACAGGTGAATAAAAGACAGAGGCTTTATTAGTTACTTCTTGTTGCTGAGACCAAAGACCTGACAAGAAACGAGGAAGAGTTTATTCTGGTTCACAAGTCCAGGGGATAGAGTCCATTATGCTAGGGAAGACATGGTAGTGGGGCCCGCTCCTGTTTGTGGTGGGAGGAGCCTGCTTGTTCATGTCCTGACCAATCAGGAGGTGGAGACGGGTAACTCTGGTGCTCAGCTGACTTCCTCCTTTCCCCTTTCTATTTCATTAGGGGACAGTTCTGCTGACATCCAGGATAGATCTTTCTTTCACTGGAAATACCCTACTAGAGACACCCAGAAGTGTGCCATATTAATGCCCTAGTTATCCTTCCTTCTCTCCCGCCCTCCCTTCTATCATTCATTTCCGTCCCTCCTTTTTTTCTTTGTCTCCCTCTTTCTCTCCTCCCCTCTCTCCCTCTCCATCTCCCTCCCTCCTCTTGTCTCCTTCCTCCCTTCCTCCCACTACCTCCCTCCCTTTCCCCTTCTACAAGACTCAGGTCTCCTTAGTGGATCAATTCATTGAGGGGATGTGGATCCTTAGGGCTTAGACCTCATCAAAGAATCAGCCCATTGATGGATATGGATCAATGAAGGCTTGTACCTAATCAATGGGTGGATCTGTAAGGTTCAGACGCCATTAGTGGGTCAGTTCATTGGTGGATCCAACTTCATGAGTGTATACTGATGCACTGATATACTTTCCTATTGTGGTGACACCATGACCAAAGGCAACTGGGAGGGGTATCATTCTTTATATTTATTTATTTCATTTTAAAGCTTGCGGTCATTCATCCAGGAAGTCAAGGCAGGAACCTATGCAAAGGCCATGGAGATTTGCTGCTTTGCTGATCTGTTCTTTACGGCTTGCTCAGCCATAAAGCTGCTTTCTTAAACATTCCAAGAAGATGGACCCTGGGGTGGCATTGGTAGACTGGGTCATCTCATATTAATCACTAATCAAGTAAATGCTCCACAGGTTTGCCCACAGACCAATGGACTATGCACTGAAATCTGAAACTATGCAGCAAAATAAACTTTAAATATTTCGTCACAATGGCAGAAAAAAACTAACTCACCTTCCTGCCCTTCTGTCCTCTTGTTTGTAAGGTTAGGCTGGCCAGCCACTACAACACTGGGGATGAACTCACCCTTTAGATTAGATTTGGAATAGTCTTCTAAGCTCAGTGTGAGAAGGAAACAGGCTAGACAGCAGCTGGAATGGGGGAATGGGCTGCAGGGCATCCCACTGGGAGAAGCCCTCCCCAGCATGGTGAGTTTCTCTGTGTGCAGTAATTCCCTCTGTGTAGAGAAGGGAAGTCCAGCTTGGCAGGTGTACAGTGCTGGGAGGTTAGCGTGAGTTGCTTGCGCACAGTCTCCAGTTGTGTAAATTTCTGCGATGCAAAAATGAGCTATGCAAATCAGTCATACAAATCAAAGCAAACCGGAGCTCAGTCCCTGTCCGAGGCTATGGTCACAGCATGAAGGACTGCTGCTCTGTGGGGCCTGGTTACAGCATTCTTTTTTTTTTTTTTTTGGTTTTTCGAGACAGGGTTTCTCTGTGGCTTTGGAGCCTGTCCTGGAACTAGCTCTTGTAGACCAGGCTGGTCTCGAACTCACAGAGATCCACCTGCCTCTGCCTCCCAAGTGCTGGGATTAAAGGCGTGCGCCACCACCGCCCGGCTGGTTACAGCATTCTTTGGCTAGCTTTTGGGATTTCTGAATCATGCTGGTGAAAATTCCCTATTGGGAACCCTCCTCCACTATCTGGTCTTTTATCCTTCTATAGCCTTCTGGGTCTAGCCACACTGGCTTCTCTCTTACTCCACAACTGGGCCACACAGTGTCTGCACTGGCTGTGCTTTCTATATTTACTAGTTACTTTTCTGTTGCCACAATACCTTGACAAGGATACAAGTTAGGAAAGAAAGGTTTTTTTTTTAATTTTATTTTATTGGCTGGCAGTTCCAGAGAGTGGATACAGTGTATCATTGTGGAGAAAACATAGCCACAGGAGCATGAAGCTGGCCTAGGAAATCATTTGCATTTAGGAAGCAGAGAGAACAGGAAGTGGGGCCATGAAATATGCCCCCAAAGCCCACCCACAGTGACATACTTCCTCCATGAAGGCTACAGCTCCTAGAGGTCTGTCTTTCCAAACAGCACTAACAACTGAGGAGCAAGTGTTGAGACTCATGTGTCCGTCCATGGGAGATGGTTCCTGGTGTAAAACAATGGTCTGTATTCTGGCAATTATATTTTAAATAAACGCTGATTGGCCAACAGCCAGGCAGGAAGTATAGGCAGACAACCAGTCAGGAAGTAGAGGTGGGTCAATGAGAACAAGAGAATTCTGGAAAGAGGAAAGCCCATTCCTCTGCAGTCATGACCCCAGCCACAGAGCAAGCAATATGTGACTGCCTCGCTGAATAAGGTACGGAGCCACGTGGCTAACATAGACAGGAATAATGGGCTAATATAAGTTATAAGAGTTAATAAGAAGCCTGAGCTAATGGGCCAATCAGTTTATGACTAATGTAGACCTCTGTGTGATTTCTTTGGGACTTAATGACTGTGGGAACCCGACAGGACAGAAATTTCAGACAATAGGTGCAAACCACAACATGCACGGGTTATTCTTCCCTCAGAAATCCATGGCTTGCTCTTTGCCTTCATTTTCATCAATTATGTAAACACTTATTCCTCACTCCTGCCCATGCCATTCAAAACAATCTACCCCACTTCCAACATCTGTCTCCCTGATTCAAATTATATATCAATTGCCTTCTTCCTCCACAGCCTAGGCCTGTTCTGTTCACTCCTGTTTTTATGTTCAGGGATGTGAGTATGGTGGGCACGGGTTGACATTTCCAGCCTTTGGTGCCCTGGATGAAGAACTGAACCAACGGCATATGGATAGCGATAAAACAGGCAGTTTATTAAGACAAAGACACTGCTGAGAAGGGAAGTGGACTGGAGAGATGGACCAGGTCAGAGCTCAACAGCATCCCTGCTCCCGGCAGCATCATGACATTTTATGGGTCATTTGCATAGTGCTTCCTGCTCTCATATCTGCATATCCACTTGCTTTGCTCGTGCATGCGCTGCGCCTTATTCTTAGCCTTGGTGAAGAGGAGTCCCCCCCACCCCGTAACTAGGCTTTTCATCATTGATTTGATCTCTCTCTCTCTCTCTCTCTCTCTCTCTCTCTCTCTCTGCCCGACTCTTCTCCCACATTGCTTCCCCAGTGCCAGAGCACAGCCTGGTAGAGATGGCCAGAGCTCTTAGCTCAGTGTGAGGTTTGAAGTGCATCTGGCTGAGTTTACACGCTCATCACTGACTCAGAATTCTTGCACTGAAATCTAACCATGTTGCCTCCATCTGATTTGCTTGTCTTAAATCCTGAACGGTACCTCTCCTTGTGCTGATGTGAAAAATTCTTGCGTCAAAGGGTTAGTTGATTCTGGATCCAAAGATGGTGACCATGGCCTAGGAGCAAAGATTTTGGTTGCCCCAAATGAAGTAATACTTTGCAGTAATTGAGAAAGAAAATCGCAAACCAAAGTACTTTAAAGAAATGCATTGGTGGGACCTTCAGGTAGCTGGGCTGCAACAGAGCAGCAAGTCAGACGCTGTCTGATGACGTTCTTAGCCTCTGAGTTGGTGGACGCTCAGGGCCTGTTTGTACATTTCTGAAAGGGTTTATTTAACAGTCACACAGTGGTTAGGTCACACACAACGGCGGGCAATGCAATGAGGGGCGGATTAAGCAGGCTGGAGACAGCCTGAGATAATGTGGCTCTGAACCCGAAACATGCCAATTCTCCACAATCACAGAAGTTCCAATCAATCAATCAACCGGCCTTGCGGGATCTTTAACACAGGCAAGGCTTTTTACAATAAACTGATTTTCCCTGGCAACTTCAACTCGCACCTGACTCAGCTCCATAATTTCTGGCTTGTTCTGAAGGATCCAAACACGTTTGCTCTTTTCTGGTCTCCGTCTCTGGAGGTTTTGGCCTGCCATTTGAGTTCTGGGTTGCCCCCCGTATTTTTAGAAGAGCACTTGTGTGTTTGTTATGGCCAATTCTACCAGCTGCTTCTCCGGGTCCATGTCCATGGGCTAACTCATTTTCACATTCTGTACAAATATGTAGTGATCCTAAGAGCTCTCAGCAACATTCTGGTTCCGAGTGGCCTTGGGCATCACCATTCATCAGTTTGCACTTGCGGCGGTCGGGGGGGTGTGTGTCCACAAATGGGATATAGATGCAGAACTGAGATTTGGAAGGATGGAGGGTGGATAAAGAATGCAGGGTGCTGAACGAGTACTATATCTGAGCATAAGAACACCCTACTCATCCCCAGTGTATATGGTCTGGAACTAAAATGTCCCCTGCAGGTCCATGTGCCTGAACAACTGGTCCCCAGCTGGTGACACTGTTTAGAGCTATTCTGGGGGCATAGTTGGTGGATGTGAGCCACTAGTGGGCCCTTTGCTGTTTTATAGGTTGGTCCCATTTCCATTTCTATTGTCTCTGTTTCCTGATCCACCAAAGATGTCACAGAATGCCTACAATGGTTAACTTAATTACCAATCTAATCTAGAATCACCTGGAAAAGTCTCAAAGAGGCACTCTCTATATTGCGTTGCCCTGTGGGCATGTCTATAGAGACCTTATTCACTTAGTTAACTGATGTGGGAAGACTCAGCCCACTGTGGGCAGCACCAATCCTTACACAGGGAGTCTTAGTCTGTATAAAAGTAAAGAAATCAAGCTGAGTTTAAGCAAGCAAACAAGCAAGCAAGCGAGCATGCATTTCCTCTGCTCTTAACTGTGGACGTGATGGGACTAGTTATTTCAAAGTCTACTTCCCCCAACGTTGATTTTTTAGCATGGTATGTTATCACAGCCAGAGATGAAATCAAGACAGTGACCCACTCCCACAGTCATGCCTTCCCTAATAATCAAATAATAGTCTCTGAAACCATGAGCTGGAAAAAAAAATCCTTCTTTCTCTTAATTGCTTCTGTTAGGTATTTTGTCACAGTGAGAGGGAAAGAAACCAAAAATCCAATTTATTTATATAATTTATATGTGTTAAAAAATGGAAGGAGGGCCTGGAGAGATGGCTCAGTAGTTAAGAGTGTAATTGCTCCTACTAAGAACCCAAGTTTGGCTCCCAGCACCTACATCAGGAGGTTCACAACCATGTGTTACTCCAGCTCCACGGTATCTGATACCCTCTGCTGGCTTCAGCAGGCACTGCACTCATATGCATACATACCCACATAGACATACAGGATATACGTAATTAAAATAATAAAAATAATTATATAAAAGGCAAATAAAATTAGCGATCTTATAAGAGAAAGCTGTGATAGTTAATATTGATCTAGATTGTGTTAACTGAGGAGGCAAAACCTACCCTAAATGTTAGCAGTAACATCCCATGGGCTAGGGGCCTGGACTGAACAAAAAAGAGAAAGTGAGCTGAGCACCAGCATCCATCTCTGACTTAGTGTTTCTAATTCTGTGATTAGCAACTTGGGTAGGACACGGTTTATTTAAGTTTCCAACTCTACTCCATCTCTCAGGGATGTCAGGGCAGGAGCAGGAACTGGAGGGATGCTGCTTATTGCCTTTCTCCTCGTCTATTGCCCAGCTTTCTTTCTTTCTTTCTTTCTTTCTTTCTTTCTTTCTTTCTTTCTTTCTTTCTTTCTTTCTTTCTTTCTAAATATTTATTTATTATGTATATGGTGTTCTGTCTGCATGTATGCCTGCAGGCCAGAAGAGGGCACCAGATCTTATTACAGGTGGTGGTGAGTAACCCTGTGGTTGCTGGGAATTGAACTCAGGACCTCTGGAAGAACAGTCAGTGCTCTTAACCACTGAGTCATCTCTCCAGCCCCCAGCTTGCTTTCTTATACCACACAGGACTACCTGCCCAGGAGTGATGTTATCCACAATGGGCTGGGCTCTCCCACATCAATCATTAATTAAGTAAATACCCATAGCCTGCCTACAAATCAGTCTGGTGGGACCACTTTCTCAGCTGAAGCTCCCTGTTCTCAAATGACACTAGCTTGTGTCAAATCTATGTAAAACTGGTCTTTAAACTCTACTTCCTGACTGTGGATACCATGTGACCAGATGCCCCACACTCCTGCCACCATGCCTCCCCACCAGGTTGGATTGTATTCTCAGTGAGCCTCAATTAACCTTAAGTTATTTCCAATCAGTTGTCACAGTATTAAGAAAAGTAAACAAAACACCCATACTTTCCCACTTGCTCCCCTGCCTTGACTAGCAGCCAAACAAAATGAGTTTTACAGTCACAATTTAGTGTCTACACACCATGTGCTGCCCAGACTGTGGATTCTTTCTAGAAGATTCTTCCGATTATGTCCTTACACAGTGATCATTCTTTCTCCCTCAGGGAATTATGTTGAAAACAAAGAGGTAACTTGGAGCCCACAGTAACAGATTTGAGATGATGCCAAGTCTCAGGCCAGCAGAATACATGGACAGCGCAACCGCCTGTTCCAGGCTCATCATGACACAATGTTGCTGACGGGTGGCTTTATGTAACAGAAGTGTGTTTTCTCACAGCAGAGAAGCCCGAGAAAATAATAAATGTGTCAGCAACCAACCTCTGCTCCTTCATCCCTCCCTTCTTTTCCTCTCCTTCCTTTACCCTTTCTTTCTATGGTGTTGAAGATCAAGACCAACAGCAATAAAAGGCATAACTAATACACCCATAATTTCTCACTTTCTTGGTCTCCTGCATTAGCAGCCAGAGAACGAGCTATACAGTCACATCTACTGAGTTGCATCCCAAATCCTAATGCTCTAAACTTCTGTGTGTGCATGTGTGGAGAACTGTATGCACAGGTGCACATATATGTGAGCATGAGGAGACCAGAGGTCAACCTTGGGTGTCTTTTATTAGATACAGGACACTCTGTCTTTTGAGACTGGGCTTCTCACTGGCCTGAAGCTCACAAAGTGGGCTAGGCTCGCTGGCCAGGGAGCCCCTAGGATCCACTTCTCTATGCCTCCCCCAGCTCAGGGACTACAATGATTAATCACTACGACTGGCGTTTTAAACAGAAATTGATGATCAGACTTAGATCCTCATCCTTACAAGGCAAGAAGAGTGACAGTTGGGGGGTATTCTGAGCTGTCTCCCAGACCTTCTCTCACTCTCAGTCTATGCTGGGATTGGTCTCACGAAGTTACCCAAGCTGGCCTTGAGCTTCCTCTGTGGCCCAGGATAGGCTTGGAACTGTCATCCTCGTGCCGTAACCTGCCACGTAACTGGCTGGTAGATAGGTTGGTTTCTTCTGATGTCTCTCTCTTTGGCTTGTGTTTGACTATGCCCTTTTTGCCTTCCTGTGGCTGTGGCTCTGTGTGTGTGTGTGTGTGTGTGTGTGCGTGGTTATCACACTCATTACATTGGATTAGAACCTACCTTAGTGATGTTATTTTATATTAAAGACCCTATCTCTGAATACAGTTGCATTCTGGGATATTAGAGAGCAAAGCTTCAACACAGACATATTTTTGTAGGGCACAATTATCCTTTAACAGATGGGAAAGGCATCAGATGGGGAAGGTTTAGAGTCTCTAAGAAATGCAGACGACTGGATTCTGGGGCCTGTTGAACTCGTTTATTTCATCTATCGAAACAAAGAGGTCCAGAAAGGAAAGGCACCTTGCTCACAATAACCCAGTTCACAGGCTCAAGGCTGAAATCCAGTGTTCCCGAGGGTGTCTGTCCAGAAATTTTCCTAGGCACCTGCTAGGCTTTTTCCTCCTCATTGCCCTTGGTGAGAAGGCAAAGCTGCCAAAAGGTGATGAGCAATTTAGAAAGAATGGAGAAATGAATACATAGTGCCCTGAAGATGAGGCAGATATTCAATTCCTAATTTTACAAAAGCTAATCTAGCAACATTAGTACGGCTGTGCTCTGTAATTGTCAAAGCACAGCCCACGGGATCACAGACCTTTGAAAGGGTCTCTTGAAGGCCGGTGTGATGGCATGTGCCTGTAATCTTAGCACCGAGCAGCCTGAGGCAGAAAGACTGCTGAGTGTGAGATCAGCTCTGGGCAACATAGCAAAGATTCCCCAGCTCCAAAAGTTAAAGGAAAATGACGTAAATGAAAGGGTCCACCTGTTTCCCTCTTTGAAGTTTCATTGTCTCATGGGTGAATAGTAGAACCTTCTAGATACCACTGTCATGTGGGACAATGTCGTTGCTGTAGTGAGGAGTGGAATATATAAAGCAGCAAGGGTAATCCAAGTTTTACAAGATCAAACGATGCTATGATGAAACATCTTGGCAGAAAGCATCTTAGAGAAGGGAAGGGTTTACTTGGCTTACAATTCAAGGCTGTAGCCCATTATTGTGGGAAATCAGGGAGGGACGTAAACCATCAAATCCACAGTCAAGGGCAGACAGAGAATAAATGCAGGGATCCTTGCTTGCTTACTGTCAGCTCTCCTTTCTCATGTAACGTTCAAGCTACTCTGTCTAGAGAATGACGCTGCGCACAGTGGGCTGGGTCCTCCTCCATCAGTTAACAATCAAAATAATCCTGCCCAGATATGCCCATGGACCAATCTGATCTAGACAATTCCTCCATAGGGTCCCTGTGTCCAGGTGTCCTAGGTTGTGTTAAGTTGATGGTTAAAGCCAACCAGCACATCGTCTAATTTTTCTTGTTTCTGAGATGGGGTCTGGCTGTGCAGCATGGATTAGAGACATGTGCCAGCTTACCTGGCTTTGCCAATTTTCTTTTTCATGTTTTGAAAAAGTTATTTTTTGACAAAATGTGCTGTAATACTGACATGAATTACAATTATTAGATTTGGATAATTTAATATAAATTGTTTTATATTCTAAAGTCGAAAGTAACAAATATTGATAGAATAGATACAACACAGCCTTGGAATCCTCCATCGTTTTTAGCACTGTAGATGGATATGGTGCTGGTACTTTTGTAATTCTTGCTATTTAGGAGGCTGAGACTAGCGGATATAGAGTTTATGGCCAGCCAGGGGGACACAATGAGATCCCAAGACAAAATAAAAGTTTAAAAGTAAAGGCTGGGGATGGAGCTCAGTGGTAGAACGCTTCCTTGGCATGTACAACCAAGGACCTGGATACCATCCTCAGCATTACCAATAATAATAATAATAATAATAATAATAATAATAATAAGATGATGATGATGATGATATGATGATGATGCCTGAGGATGTACCTCAGAGTTAAGAGTGCTTGCCTAATATATTCGAGGCTCTGGGTACCATCCCCAGCATTACAAAAGGGTGGTGGTGGTGGTGACTGAGGATGTACCTTAGCGGTAGAGTACTTAGCCTAGCGTGTGCAAAGCCCTGGGTACCATTCCCCAAATTATAAAATGATGATGGTGGCTGGAGATCTAGCTCAGGGGTAGGGTGATATCTCAGAGTGTACAAAGAAGGCCCTGGGTCCTATACCCAGAGCAGCTGGCATGCGCCTGAGTATGCACGTTTGTGCACAAGAAAGGCTCTTATTTCCCAAGTGCATCCCTGCTGAGATGTACTACTGCTGAGAGCTATAACAGCAGCTTATGCTCTCTTGAAGCTTCCTGGGAAGTAGGTGCTTTTGTTAACCTTCTTATCTTCAGGAGGAAAAGGCACGGGGATATGAAGTAAGTTTCCTCGGAGCCAGTACAGCTTCTCCCACAGAGGGAGAAGTGCCGTACTCGGAAATCTTGGTGCTCACCCCACCCAGCTCTGTGTACAGGACAATGTGAGGTCCTTTGTCAGGGAGCATGGACCTCCAAAGTAAAGGACAGACAAGGTCCAAACCAAGGGAGTTGGACAGGGAGATGGATGTTGATGCGGATCCCACACTGCACACATTTAGAGGAAAGAACTTGGATCTGGAGAGACGGCTCAGTGGGTAAAGCAATCATGGTGATCTGAGCCAGAATCCTTGAGATCTGTATGAAGGTGGGTGCAGAAGAGCCATCTGTAATCCCAGTATTCCCGTGATGGTGTGGGAGGGGGAGACAGGAGAACCCCCCACAGCATAGCTAGGCTTCTATTGCTATGATAAACACCATGACGCAAACTAGCTTGGGCAGGAAATGGTTTATCTTAGCTTACAGATCTTAGTCCATTATGAAAGGAAATCAAGGCGGGAAAGTGAAGCAGAAGTCTTGGAATAACTATGCTCACTGGCTTGCCCCCTATGGTTCTTTCAGCCTGCTTTCTTCTATCCCCTTGGACCACCAGCCTACACGGTGGGCGGGGCCTCCACATCATCATTAATCAAGAAAACATCCCACAATCATGCCCACAGGCCATCTGATAGAAGCATTTGTCAGTTGATGTTTCTTCTTCCTGGATGACTCTAGCTAGGATCCAATTGGGAAAAAAAAATTAACCAGCATACCCCAGAAGCTCATGGGCCAGTCAGCCTATACATGGCGTATGTAGTTGTAAACAATTAACTTTAATCTAATCCTCAAACAAGATGGAGATGATCTGAGGCTTTCCTCTAATCTCCACATGAGCATATGCTACCCACGTGCCCCTTCCGTCTGACCTGATGTCTGTGCACACACTCAAGACTTTTCATTTTAAAAGACCTTGAATAGGAACCATGAGCAAAAAGGAACAGAGCATCCTTTTAAGCTATTCTGCCAGGTATTTCATTGCCATGATGACAAGAGTGATCAAGGACAATGAAACAGAGCCAGGTCAGCTCTTGGGAGATGCCACATGCTGGAAGTATCAGGTGCAGATGTGACATGGAAGGGCACCTCATGTGGTAGAGACTTCAGAAGCTCACAAAAGCGCAGGTGTGAATAAGAACGAGCCCACAGAGGAGTCACAGGCCAGGCTACACATCCCAAGGACAACAGGACTTCTAAAGAACCTATGTTCCCATTGATCTCAGCAAGCCTTGAAGCTCTCCAAGCTTAAAGAAGTGTGCTCCTGTTTTTAAGGCGAGGAAAGCCCCGGGAATAAATGCCCAGGGAAGCGTAATTAATACAATGGACGGTCTCCTAGTGTAGGAGACCCTTTGCCTGCCCTGTGGCATGGCATGCCATGCTGAAGCAGTCTGAGGTCCTCACCCATGCATAAAGAGTTTGTACTGGACCCCTGTTTCCTGTAGGTTGTACTCCAAAGATGTGAAGCCTGGGGTCCTGAAGGCTGTGTTCTTTTGCTGAAAGACCTTGATTTCAAAAGATCAAGTATGAGTAAAGTTCTTACAGCAAAGGAATTGGTTAAACTACTATGTGGGGTCTACTGGCCCCTCGTTTCCAAGGAATGGAAGATAAACAGGCCCCTCAACATGCATCCATTCAGGAAGGACAAATAAAAAGAACACGAGCTTCAATGATCATGATCAAAGAAATGGTAATCTTTTGAACTTCTAAGGAATGATGACAAGAGTCCTTTCCTAGAGACACAGTATGTGACCAGTGTGGAAGACAGGGAGAGCAAGGTCCTCTTTAACTGCATGACTAAGGCTGTATTTTTGCCCTAGGGTATTGTGTTCTATGCTGTCAGAAAGGGACAAGAGGGAAATACTTGTTTTCATCTACCGCCCAGTTATCCCTGTTCATCCATCTATCCACCCATCCACACCTCTTCATCTACCCATCCACTCACTCATCTATCCACCTGTCCATCGACTCTTCTGTTCACCCTATCTACCTGTGCATCTACATTCAGCCATACACCAATTCATTATCTGTCCATCCATCCATCCATCCATCCATCCATCCATCTACTGTCAATCATCTATCTACTCACGTACCCATCAATCTGATCACCTCATTCATTCACCTCTCCATTTATCTATGCATCCACCCATTCATTCATCCACCCATTTATCCATCTGTCTACCCTACCCCCCAGCCATCTATTAATCCAGCCATCCAAATGTCTACCCAACTATATGGCCATTTGTCTGATCACCCCAATCATTAATCTATCAAGTAATTTCTTTATCCACCCACCCACCCATCCATCCATCCTACACGGTTTTCTTTAAGACCGATGATATTCTAGACACCATGGTAGGTTACTTAGGAGATAAACGGATGAACAAACACACCAGAGGTTCTCTATTGTAATCCAAAGGAGAAAGGAGCTAATGAAGCAATTACAAATATTTCAAGTACACTGAGAAGAAAAGGGGACATAAAGGGGACTGTGGGAACACAGACATAAGGCAAGAGGAGAGAGAGAAAAAAAAGATTGCTGCTCAGAAAAGAGGAACAGCAGAGTTGTTCAGACGGAATGAAAACTCAGCTAAAATTCTTCATGGAAAGATTCAATTAAAATAAAGCAAGGCTGTATTTCTTGCATATGCATTTGAATATATGACTTTAGCTCATAATTAACTGAGTTCACAATAAAGTGCAACCCAGTGAAATCCCAGACCCAAATCCTGTCTCTGGAGCTGTATAGTAAGTCCTCCATTAGCAGCCACACAAAGGCCATTGTCTCAAAGGCAGTCATTTGGATTTCAGTGTGATCTGAATTTGCAAGTCGGTGTGAATTGAGACTCAGGGATAAACCTGGTATTTATCCGAAGTGGAAAAAGTCCTTGCTGATTTCAGAAAAGAATGACAATCAGAAGAACAGAAGAGGTCAGCAGGAAGGCGACATTTGCAAAGCTTTATGCTCCTAGCAATTATTTTTTTTACCACTAAAATGTTCTGACCCAACCCCTACAAATCCCACCTTATTTTAAAAATGATTCCCAGGTGCAAATGGTTCAGATATTATGAAAAACAATCAGTGCATGAATGGGAGATAAAAGCTACCAGTTCTCACGCTCTTTTCCCACAGAACACCAAGATCAAAGGGAAGCAATCTGTGACAGTGTCACGTGACAGCCCCAACAAAGCTTAGGAGCAAGGAGAAATAGATGGGACGTCATCCCTTCCTTCGGAATCTCCTTCATCCTACGAAATGATAAAGATGTATGGGGATATGGCTTAGTCTGTTATGCCTGCTATGCAAGGGTGAGATCTGAGTTCAGATCCCCAGCACCCATATAAAATCTGGGTATGGTGGTGTGTGGATGTAATCCCAGTGTTACGGGAGGTGAAGACAGCAAGATTCTCAGGTCACAGTGCCCAGCAGTCAGTATATCCAAATCACTGAACTCAAGGTTCACTGAGAGACCTCATCTCAAAACTAAGCGGAGAGCAACACAGGGAAACCTGGCACTGTCAGCTCCAAGCATATGTGAGCACACGTACATACACAATGACAGATGTGAGAGGAGAAGGCTGTGTGCATGTCTGTGTTTTGATGTTAACTGACGTGGAGGGCCCAGCTCACTGTGGGTAGCACATTCCCTGGGCAAATGGGCCTTGGTACATGGGAAATCAAGCTGTGTGTGAGCCTGGAACTGAGCCACCAAGCAGCATTGCTCCATGATTTCTGCTCTAACTCCTTGGCTGAATGAGTTTTCTGGTTGTAGCTAATGTTGCTTCAAATAGCAAGCTATCCTTCCTGCATGCTTCCTGTCTTGACTTCCCTCATCGACGGTCTGTGACCTGGAAACAAAAATGAAAATAAACATGTTGCTCCCTTAAGTTGCCTTTAGTCAATGTTTTATTACAGCAACAGAAATGAGACAAAAAAATAAGGATCATGATTGAGACCTCAGCTCACATTCCCGGGCAGTGGAGGCCTAAGAGATGGTCTTGTTCCTGATTGACCATGGTCAACTTCCTGATTCATTTCTTCTTAGAGAATGACTATGATGGCCAACGAGATGGTTCAAGTATCCAACCCATGGGTACAATCTCCACTGAGGGTTGAGAATCTACTGAACATAGTGTTTGCTGTTCCTTCGTTGTTAAGTGTGGGAACGTGATGACTCTATAGAGAATCTGTAAGGCTACCTTAGAGTCTCAAAGTCCAGGGTTCCCAATACAGTTCAGAATGCATCCATGCACAGTAGGGAATGCCGTGGATGGTGGATGTGTCTATGGCCAACGCACAATAGGCCATGCACTGGGCTCAGTTTTCTCTCTGTCCTATTTCCTCTCCTGCAGCTGTGATAACACAGTGACAAAAAGCAATTTAGGGGAGGAAGATGTTATTTCATTATCCACACCCAGGTCACAGCCCATCGTCAAGGAAAATCAGGGCCAGGACATGGAGGTAGAAACTATGGAGCAACGCTGACTGCTGTCACGCTCTCTGCTTCAGTCCCATTCTCTTGTTCAGCTTGTATAGGCCAAGACCATCTTTCTGGGAATGGTGCCACCTACTGTGGGCTGAGCGCCCCAGTGTCAATTACCAATCAAGAGAATCCCTCACAGATATGACCACAGGCCACTCTGGTCTCGAAAATCCCTTGACTGCAACTCCTCTTAGATGACTCTAGGCTATGTCAGGGTGATGGCTGGAGATATTAGCAGGATACCCTCTTCACAGGACATCTGCTGATCAATTTGATTGGACCAAGAATAGCTAGGTGATCAGTAAAGTACACCCTCATGGTGTGGCTATGAGGAAAACAGCAGGGGCAAAGAAAGATCATTGGGCTCTGAGCTAATCAACGGATTCCTTGAACGATTTATAACATGGCTGTTATGTCCATCACATCGGGGGTCCCACAGCCATCAGCATTCAGGCAGAATGCTTAGTCACCCCAGGCGTTAGCACTTCCCGGTCCCACAATTGTGCAGGCACCATCAGCATTCAGGCAAACAACCTTATGCCCTACCAAATCTGCGTGCAGCGTGGTCACGTAATCTATGTGTGACATGGCTATGTAAGCCCCTATGCACATGCGCTAGATGGCCTTTAAAAAACGGATATGCCCTCTCCACGCTTTTGCCTTAGCTTGCTTTCAAGTATGCCTGTGCGCTCCCCTCTTTCCTCCTTCTCTTGATTAATAAAACTCTTAAAGTGGGTTTCGTTGTGTATCTTGTGGTCCATTCTTGCACATGGTAACAATCAATGATGATGCTGTTGGGAAGTAGTGGTAAGTAGATGGGGCTTTTGTAAGAAGTGGATTACTGGAAGTGTGTGCCTTAACTATATTTTGCCCTGGTTCCTCTGTGTATCCCATTTCTTTGCTTCCTGTCTTCTAAAAAGGAAAGAAGAGACTTCAGCACACATTCCACTGCCACGATGTTCTGCCCAAGCACACGGGAGCCATTCTCCAATGAACCAGACCTCTGAAACTGAGTCAAAATAAATCATTCATTCTTTCTTTCCTTCCTTCCTTCTTGCCAGGCAAGGAGGCATATACCCTTGACCCCAGCACTCAGGAGGCAAAACAGATTGATCTATGTGAGTTTGAGGCCAGCTTGATCTACATAACAAGTATCAGGCCAGCCAGGGCTACATAATGAGACCCTGTCTCAAAGAGGAAAAATGCATAAATAAAAGGCTTTCTTTCTTCTTTCCTTTTTTTTCTGTTGTTGATTTTAGACAACGTTTCCTGCTCTCCCGAAGAGCCCAGGCTGGATCGAACTCATAATTCTCCTGCTTTTGCATCTTCTGCGCTGAGATTACAAGTGTGTCCCCATGCCTGAGCTCAGTGTCCTTTCCAGACGAAGAAAAAGGGGTTGATGAACTTTAGTGAGTCACATTCTCAAATTATGGATCATAGGTTGATCTGTGTTTATTTATTGGTGATATGGTTGAATGGTCTAATCATAAAATCCTAGATCACTGAGATGAAAAATAAAACTCTTGTTGCTGGGCAATGGCTCAGAGGAGAGGTTCTCAACCTGTGGGCCACGACCCTTTCACATCGTTACACTGTGACTCATAACAGTAGCACGATTACAGTTATGAGGTAGCAACAAAAATAACCTTATGGTTGCTTATGGTTGGGGGTCACCACAACATGAGGAACTGTATTAAAGGGCCACAGCGTCAGGAAGGTTGAGGTGCACCGGCTTAGAGGTTAAGAATACTCGCTGCTTTCACAGAGAACCCACATTTAGTTTCCAGCAACCACATCAGGTTGTTCACAAGAGCCCAGACCAACAGTTCCAGGGGATCTGATACCTTCTTCTGGACGCTACAGGCATACACACGTATACACATAAATGAGAATCAAAATCACTAAAATAAGGTTTTTTAAAAAAAAATCTCTCAAGGAATGCCCAGAGGTTCAACTACTTGAGGCAAATGGGACAGACCTAAAACTGAATCAGGGTAGAGGTGATTCTGCCTTCCCTTCTCTCCTCTGTTTGCTTCTCCTCTTCTGGACGCCCCTCCCTCTTTGCTTCCTTTGTCTGGTCCTCCTCTGTCTGGTCCTCTTTTTCCTCCTCTGCCACCCTCTGTCTGCACCCGCTTTCTCCTTGTCTCTGCTCCCTTTTGAAACAGTATTTCTACGTACCCCAGGCTGACATGGAACTAACAATTCACCTGCTTCTGCCTCCCACATGCTGACCTTACAGGCAGGCACGCATATCTATTTGGGGGTTCTTAACTTCCAAGTGGGGGAGTTTTAATACCTGGCTTTTCTGGAATCTGGGAGCCACCATCCCAGCCACGAAGAAAGCTGAACACGTGGTCTTCAGTGTTCTTCCCAGCTCTGCCTGCTCACTGGCCATCTTGGAGCACAGACTGCTCCTGGAGAGATGGATGCCCACTTGGCTGAGGCAGCCTTGGGTGACAGCTCCCCAGGATGGTTAATGCTGACCCCCTGACCTTCTCGCCTTTGATTTCCTTAATTCGATTGTTCTGGCTCCTTGCTGCCTGACAAAAGGTCAGCTCCTGTTTATTCTCTAATAAATGTGGGAGGGTAGGGGGAAAAGAACCACCAAGACCAACAGAAAGTCTCGCGGCAGTCACCAGAGAATCCAGGGCATCTCTGTTTTGGTTTTGTCTCTGAACGTCTGTAATTTGTGCAGCACATGGCCACGTCTGTGTTGTCGCTGGCTCTCGTGAGTAGCATCTAGCCCTTTTGTGGATTAACTGCTTCTGAAAAAAAAAGATCATGCTTTTTCTGAACAGGCTGGGTTTTTGGCTGTAGTCTTGAACTGCTGGGAATGCAATTGCTTTTTAATTGGAACCAGCAACCAGGGTTGGCTTGGATTCAGAACGGGGTGGGGGGCGGGTGAGGGGGAGGGCTCCTGGCATCGGCAGTGGCTGTTCTAGTCTAGGGACAGGGGAGTGGGGTGACTAGAGTCATCCACTTTTAGGCTGTGGCTCCCAGGGGAGGATTTCTTCATACCTGAGGACCCCGATGGCTTGGAAAATAGAATTTTCATTCTCTGACCTGAAAAAAGAAATGCTTGTTGTTTCTGGGGACCGGCAAACAAAGAATGCCAAGTAGCTCAGGCAGAAGGTCTCCCCAACCCAGCTGATGTCTATGCCGGCAGGGAAAGGGATGAAAGGAAGCACAGAGGGAAATTATCCTGGTTTTCCATCAACGTGACAGCCCAAATGTCCTTTCCTTTCCAACGGAAAATAGAAGCAGCGATGTATTCTCTCACCTTCTGTCACAGTGGAGGACAATGGATGTTCTGGAAGGAATGGATCACTTCGGGTTCTCAGTGCATCAAAGAATTATGTCAAATTAAACTTATTAATACAATGATACCTTTCATCTTAGCCAGTATGCTAAACAGTCTGTGCTTTATCTGAATATCTGCACAATGGCTTGCTAATCATGATCTCTTCTCCATGCATCCCCTTTGAATTTGATAAAAAATGCAAGAACAGCATGAAGCTGGAGGCCAGCTGTCCATGCTAAAACAAACAAACAAAAAAGAACCCACAGGCAGAATATGAAGAGGCCAGTCCTGAGTGTCTAACAGGCAATTTCCATATGCGCAGCCTGTTCAGAAGGCCAACTCCAGGGAATCTCAGTGCTTCACCAAGTCACCCTTGGTTGGAATAATTTGTTTCTGGTCTTCATGCCCTATCTTGGGGGTATGCAGACATTTGTTTGAATCTCCTCAGAACAAGTGTGCACTTGACTGTTTCAACAGAAAGGCTAGGGAAATTATGAAAAGCCAAGCTCTGGCTGGATCTGAGTGTGCTGATATGGTGGTCTGAACGTGATATATCCCCTTTATGCTCATATGTTTTAAACCACCTGGTGCCCAGTTGGGGGCACTGCTTAAGAAAGTTCCGGAACTTTCAGGAAGTGCTGCTTTGTTGGAGGAAGTACATCAATGGAGACAGGCTTTGAGGGTCTGGAGCTTCACCCTACTTCCTGTTCTTTCTCGTTGCTTCCTGTGTGCAGCTGAAATGTGATCTCTCTGCTTCAAATTGCCAGAATGGTCTCAAGTTTCTGCCTCCCATGACTCTCTGTCACTATGGACTCTATCCCTTTGGAACTGTGGCTCAAAATAAACTCATTTCCCTCTAAGCTACTTGTAGTCATAGCCTTTTATTATAGTAATAAAAACCGAACAGTATAACTTCACAGCCATACACGAAGGAAAATAAACAATTCTTGGGAAAGGAGAGTTGATGTATTAAACCCAAAATAAAAGAATTACTGTTTGTTCACTTATTTTCCTTAGTGAATGGCTGCTCAAGGCCCTGAGAAGAAATATCTGACATCTGGAAACACCTGTTATGTATTTCTGTGCTCCAGGCATTGCAGTGGGGCAAAGGACCAGCAGAGGCATGCATGGAGACAGTGGGGGCCTGCTCTAAAGTAACTTGTCAATAGACAAGTGAAAGACACATTTGTCTAGCATATAACAGTGTCAGCTGTGCCTGAAGGTTCAGGTTGGTAATCTCAGCTACTTAGGAAGCTGAGGCAGGAGAGTAACAAGTCCAAGGGTTAACTGAACTACCGGGTGACTTCACGGTTGAACTGGGCAACTTAAGGGAGAGTTTAATAATAAATAAAAAGATTTGGGGCTGTAGCTCATTGGTAGACTGCTTATTTAGAATCCCCCCAGTGAGGGGCTGGGGTGTGGCTCAGTGATAGAGCACTTGCCTAGAATCCCCCAGTGAGGGGCTGGGGTGTGGCTCAGTGGTAGAGCACCTGCCTAGAATCCCCCAGAGAGGGACTGGGGTGTGGCTCAGTGGTAGAGCACCTGCCTAGAATCGCCCAGAGAGGGACTGAGGTGTGGCTCAGTGGTAGATCACCTGCCTAGAATCTCCCAGTGAAGGGCTGGACTGTGGCTCAGTGGTAGAGCACCTGCCTAGAATCCCCCAGTGAGGGGCTGGGGTGTGGCTCAGTGGTAGATCTTCTGCTTAGACTCCTCCAGTGAAGGATGGAGCTGCTTGCCTTGTTTATGTGAGGCAGTAACTTTATTTTCCAGTATTATAAAAATGAAACACAATAAAAAAAAACTATTTCAAGCCAAACCTGATAGGGGAGCTGATATGAATAAAGACTTATGGTGAGAGTCAGCTGGCACATAAAGATCCTTAGGTCTGCTAAGTACTGTTGGGATAGGTTTGGATATCTATTTTATCTTTGGATGCAGTGTCTGGGAACATTTTCAAAGGTCTAGAACTTCTTCCCCTCACAGGTCTTTGTATTTAATCCTCTGTCATCCATTTATATTGTGATCAGAGAATGATATGTGAAATTTTTCTACATTTTCTATCTATGAACACTTTGCAGCTTAGGACATCATTGTTTTGGTGACTGACATATAGGACTCTTCCTACCATGGCGGTTGCTCCCTTGCCTGTTTCAGGGGTCACCACTTACAAAGGGGCTCTTCTAGCCAGGCAGTGGTGCACACCTTTAATCCCAGCACTTGGGAGGCAGAGGCAGATGTATTTCTGTGAGTTCAAAGCCAGCCTGTGTACAGAGTGTGTTCCAAGACAACCAGAGTTGTTACCACAGACAAAAACCAACACAAACAAAAAACAAACAAAATCCCAAATAAATAAACAAATAAACAAACAAATAAATAAAATAAGTATAAAGGGGTTGTTTTAGTTTCCTAACTGTTCCTATGATAAAACACCCTAATCAGAAGCAACTTGTGGAAAAAAATGGTTTATTGATCTTACAAGTCCAGGCCACAGTCAGCCCATCACCGAGGGTTGTCAAGGAAGGAGCTCAAGGCAGGAACCAGAAGTCAAGACTGCTTGCTTTTCTACACGGCATAACCTCTAACTAAGGAACTCACTTTATAGCCAAAGAAGCACAGTAGGAACCATGGAGGTTGCTGATTGCTGACTGGCAGGCAGATTCATGATCAGCTAGCTTTCTTATATGGCTCAGGACCACTGTGTAGGTAATGGTGCTTCCCATGGTGGACTAAGCCCTCTTACATCAATTAACAACCAAGACAATCCATCTGCAGTCATGGCCAAGGCCAATATAATCCAGGAAGCTCCTCAATTGTGTTCTTTCTTCTTGAATAATTCTGGGTTGTATCAAATTGGCAGTTGAAGCTCACTGAGACATTGCACCTCCAGTCATCTTTAAGGTTTAATCATTGACTGAGTTTCTGTCCTGCCCGGTTCTCACAATCATTAGGTCTCAAAGAAATCACCAGAGGTCTACATTAGTGTAGAAGGAGCGGTGGTCCACAGCCCAGCTCCCGGCTAGCTTATGCCCTGAAATAATTACACAGAAACTGTATTCTTTTAAACACTGTTTGGCCCATTAGCTCTAGCCTCTTACTGGCTAATTCTCACATCTTGATTAACCCATTTCTAATAATCTGTGTAGCACCACGAGGTGGTGGCTTACCAGGAAGTATCTTAGCCTGCGTCCATCTTGGAGTGGAGAGCTATAGCATCTGCCTCACTTCCCTTCTTCCCAGCATTCTGTTCTGTCTTTCCTGCCTACCTATGTTCTGAGCTATCAGGCCAAGCAGTTTCTTTATTAATTAACCAATGAAAGCAACAGATAGACAAATGACCCTCTTCCATCACATTAGTTATAAACTGATTGGCCCATTAGCTCAGGCTTCTTATTAACTCTTATAATGTATATGAGCCCATTATTCTTGTCTATGTTAGCCATGTGGCTTGGTAGTTTTATTCAGTGGGGCAGTCACATCTTGCTTCTTCTGTGGCAGGGTCACAACTGCAGAGGAATGGGCTTCCTTCTTCCCAGAATTATCCTGTTTTCATTGACCCGCCTCTACTTCCTGTCCGGTTGTCCTGCCTATACTTCCTGCCTGGCTACTGACCAATCAGCATTTATTTAAGATATAATTGACAGAATACAGACCATTGTCCCACACCATTGACTGATGTCTGATGATTGATCAGGTATAGATTTATCCTAAATCTACAAACTTTATAAACAAATCCAAGAAAAATATGCAGAATAAATACACTCATTTCTGAGCCAACATGCCAGAGAGACAGAACAACCCCATAGTACAGAACACGGAGTGAGCGCCTCCCAGACTGTATGGCTTCTATCAGAAAGCCCCGGGTATTTCTGTTAGTTACTATTCCTACTGTGACAAAGCAACAGCAGGGAGCATTTATTTTAGCTTTCATTTCTATCCACAGTGAAGGGAGGGCTGTGGTGCACGGCAAAACCCTGCACATTAGGGTAGATAAGGAATAGAATGTAACCATAGCAGCAAGGGGCCCAGGGAAGATAGAATCCTGAGACATGCCTGCCCCACCAAAGGGACCTATTTCTTCCAATCAGATGTAATCATACATTATACAGGTAAACTGCCATGTGATATTTGAGCTCACTGAAAAGCTGGCCCTGAAATCAAGGTTGCCTCCTTGCTCCCCATTTCAGACTTAAGCATGTTTGTCTCAAACTGTCCTTCAAACACCCTTGTCTGAGGACGTGCTGGCCTCCTTGACTTAGTGACAGGAAGGGAAGAGAGAAAAAAAAAAAAAAAAAAACAAAAACAGCCCAAGAGTGAAAACATCATGTCCTTGAGAACAGCCAGAAGGTGAACCATTTCCAACAGAGGTCATTAGTGTTTGTCCCATGATATAAAAGTTATAAAAGTGCCTGCAGTGGGTGAGAGAAGCTGGACAATCAGCCATGGGAAACTCAGTCATGGAGAGAGAGAACCCAGTCTGGAATCTAGCTGACGGCTGCAGCTTCCATATTTGGGTTCTGTTGGATGCTGTGAACACTTGATTTGATGCTGCTGCTTCTCCCTTGCTATTTGGATTCCTCACTCCAGGGTACAGTGCTCTGCCCTTGACACACACACACACACACACACACACACACACACACACTTCCCACCCACCACCATCAGGAACTTCAGCTGACTGTCTCAATGGGACTTCCCAAATTGGTTTTCCTAGGATGTTGTAAGTGCCCAACCTGATGATGTTTTGCCCTCTGTTTCTCTGTCTCTCCCCCTCTTTCTTTCTCTCTCTCTTTTGATATTAATTCTTTTATTTTGACTTATCATGCATTTAACAATCTGACTCATTCAGAGCTGAAAGCATAGTTACCATCAATCATTGTCTGGCTCATACAGAATACCAGGTAGGAAGTTCCACCCCTTTCAATAGTGTGTTTAAATTTTGAACCCATCAATGTATTAAATCACTGGTTAGTTCGGAGTCCTCGTAGAATTGTCTTTTGGAAATCCCTCTCAGACATACCCAGAGGTGTGTGCACTGATCTCCTGGATGCCTCGCAATCTCTCCCAGTTGACAATCATGATTAATTCAAATGAGTGCATGGCTGGGTCAATACTAGCAGACAATGAGTGATCAGCCTGAAAGTGAACTCAAACTTGGTCTATCCCCCTGCCTCAGCAACCCAGCCACCACTCCTCTGGCTCTTTGGCAACAGTAGTTTACTCTTCAGTGCAACTCAAAGAAATACAACCCAGCTTCTCCTGCATTGCTTCTGCTTTCTGGTGAGTGCCACCCTGTTTCTTATGGATAGACACAATGTTCTCCTCTGTCTGATAAGGAATCCATAATTTGTTTCTCTTCTGTAACCTGAGTTAGGAATAAGTTAGTTGAATCTTCAAGCTCCCACGACTGTACTTTTGTATTATAAAATGTTTTCTGGGCTCTAGATAGTCCATTTGCCCACAAGTTATTGTGAGTTCAATGAGTTCACAATGGAACTCTTAGCTTCTAAGGCCATACGAAGTATTTTTAATAATCTTTCTACCATGGCTCCATCATGGACATCCAGAAGCAGCTGTGTAGCTGTCTCAATTATCCATTCCATTTCTGCTGCACATGGATCCTGGATGTATCAAACCTTCTCACCCTGATGAGAGACTTGCGATTCCTTAAATAAAACTAACAGAAGGAGATTGGTTTGGATTGAGTTCCTGCATTGGTTCAGATGGACTCAGAGTCATTCACGGGTGAAATTCCACACTGTCAAGGGAAAGTTAAATTGTACGTTTGCCCTGGGAAATCAGAGAGTGAAAACAGAAAAATCCTAAACTGACCAGTTTCAGCCAACACGATAAGAAAATCGCTTCTGCAGTTAACTTTAACTTTGCTTTTGTGTCTCAGCATGGGTAGATATCTGCACATGAGCATGGTGCTAGAAGAGGACAAAAGACGGCATGAAATCCCCCCCTGGAGGTGGAGTTACAGACTGTGGTGACTTGAAAGAAAATGGCCCCCAAAGGGAGTGGAACTATTAAGAGATACGGCCTTGCTGGAAGAAGTGTGTCACTGTGGGGGCAGGCTTTGAGGTCTCTTTTGCTCAAGCTTCCCTCAGTGTGGCTCTCAGTCAACTTTCTGTTGCCTGCAGGATACAGGACTCTTAGCTATTCTTCCAGTACCACATCTGCCTGCATGCCGCCATGTTCCCCATCATGATTATAATTGACTGAACCTCTAAAGCTGTAAGCAAGCCACCCCAACTAAATGTTCTCTTTATAAGAGTTGCTGTTGTCATGGTGTCTCTCATAGCAATTAAAAATCCAAACTAAGACACAGATGACACAGATGATTGAGAACTGCCTGATGTGGGTGCTGGGAACAGAACTCAGGACCTCTGCAAGAACAGGAAGGGCTTGTAACTGCTGTGTCATCTCTCTAGTCTTTTTAACTTTTAAGAGGACAGTAATGTTGAAATAACCAATCTGTTTTTAATTCTCGGTGTTTTACTCAGTTCCTTTCTGCATATAAAGTCACTCTCTACACTCTGTCCACGAAAGCACTTGATCTTTTTCTTTCTTTCAGAATGAGGTGAGATCCTTTTCCTGAATTGCATCCATTGCTGTCGTGAGAAAACACCTGTCCACAGCAGCTTAAGGGAGGAAGGGCTGACCATGGGTCATAGTTGGAGGAAACAGGCTGTCGTGGTGGAAGGTGTGGCGGCAGGAGCATGAGGAACCGATCACATCACGTCCACAGCCAGGGAGCAGATGCAGATGAACACTGGTGCTCAGCTCACTTCACTTTCTCCTTCTTATTCAGTCCAGGACCCCGGTCAACTGGATAGGTGCCACCACAGTTGAGGTCTTCTCAGCTCAGTTAGCCTAATCATAGCCAAGCCCAGAGGCCTGTCCCCTAGGTGAGTCTCAATCCTGTGAAGTTGAGACTTATCACATTAGCTATGACAGCCAGCTGAGTCTTTAAACTAAATTTAGTGTATAATTTTGTCCTTTTGAGTAACCAAAATAGGGAGCAAGATGAATCAAAATAGTATATTCATCTCTCTATATATTTGTGTGTGTGTCTATGTGTGTGTATCTGTCTCTGTGTGCCTCTCTTTCTCTTTGTCTCTATGTGTATCTCTGTGTGTTATCTCTCTCTCTTTGCCTCTGTATGTGTCTCTGTGTGTATCTCTGTCTCTCTGTCTCTGTATGTATCTGTGTGTCTCTCTCTGTCTCTGTGTGTTATCTGTCTCTCTCTCAGCGTCTATATGTGTCTGTGTATGTATCTCTATCTCTGTGTGTATCTGTGTATGTATCTGTCTCTGTGTGTCTCCCAGTGTGTGTATCTCTCTGTGTGCGTATCTCTATCTTTCTTTGTGTGTGTGTGTGTCTGTCTCTGTGTGTAAATGGTTGAAGAAGGGTTAAGGAGGATATAGCATCAACCCTATAATCCCAAGGACCTACTAAGAAGTATTCCTCAACATGGAAGGCAGAGGGCCAGGAGGGTGTCAGGCCCACTAGAAGACAGAAGACTGCAGTAAGACATGACTATGAACAGAACTCCTGGAGAAAGGAATGAGCAGTTAGTCCCAGCAATAAGCTCAGATGCCACAAAAAGTCAATAAAATCAGACATGCTTATGGTGAAAAATGGGACAATTTCACTAAAATATATTGCTGCTGAGAGCTGCCCAGACCTTTGTCTGCTGTGAGCCTGTCATCTGAGCACACTGGTCACACACAGGACAGACCCACAATAGAGAGAGGAATGTCTGCAGTAGCGTGAATGAATTAATTGCAGACCATAAACTCTGAGCTTGTTCGACTGTGAACTTATGTTAACTCTCTGTGCTTGAGCTCGGTTTTAATGAATCTTTCTTCCCATGGGATTTCATTCCTCCAGTTGGTCTTTGAAGGTATAGTTGGGATACAGTCTGGATCCCAGACACTCTGCAGTCCTCTTCGGAAATAACAGAATGTTCCACATACTCCTGAATCAATGTCTCTTTATGCCTCATGGTAATCACCAATTTCTTCTTCCTCTTCCTTGATTTCTTTACCTTTAATGGTTTTTGTTCTCTCTCTCTCTCTCTCTCTCTCTCTCTCTCTCTCTCTCTCTCTCTCTCTCTCTGTGTGTGTGTGTGTGTGTGTGTGTGTGTGTGTGTGAGAGAGAGAGAGAGAGAGAGAGAGAGAGAAAGAGAGAGAGAGAGAGAGAGAGATCGAGTTTGATACTGGGGATTGAACACAGGGCCTCGTGCATTTGAAGGAAGCACCCTACCCCTGCATTACATCCCTGTCCTGTTTATACCTTTTCTTTTGAGACATGGCCTCACTAAGTTTCCTAGGAAGGTACTGAATTTCTCATCCTTCTGCCTCCATTTCATAGGTAGCTGTCATTGCAAGCCTGTATGACACTATCCGGCTGGACCTCCTCACCTTTATATCCTGGTCTAGTTTCCTTTCTGTTCCTGTGATAAAATATCCTGATAAATCACAACTTAGGGTAGCAAGAGCTTATCTGACCTATAAATTGGGGTTACAGTCCATCACTGAGCCATTTGAGGCACACACTCAAGCAGTTAGTAACGTCACATCTACAGTCAAGAGCAAAGAGAATAAACACATCTTCCCTTGTTTTCTCGCTTGCTCTCAGCTAGCTAGGTTTCAGGACCCTTTGCCTAGATAATGGTGCCTCCTACAGGGGTTGGCTCTTCCTTCATCAATTAAAAATCAAGACAACCCTTCCACAGACATATCCATAGGCCAACCTGATCTAGAAAATTCCTCATTAAGACTCTTTCCCCAGGTGAGTCTACGGTGTGTGTCAAGTTGACAGTTAAAACTAACCAGCACGATACACTCCTTGTCAACCTGACATGCAAACATGTCACTTTAAGCCATAACTTCCCATGTGCTTGTTCCCCAAAGTCTAGTGTTAATATCCTAGTATAAAATACTGTCCATCACATGTCTTATGAACCCCACATTCTCTGCTTTCAACCTTGTAGGTGCACTCTTACTCTGTAAACATAATCAGCCCCCAGTTCTGTAATCATGGATCCAATCCAGCTCAAACTGAAGTAATAAAAAAAAAAAAGTAGGCCTTTTTTTCCCCCTGAAACAGTACGGTATAATAACTATTTACATAATACTTAGATACTATTACATGTGATTTACAAATCTAGAGATGGTTAAACATATATGAGAGGCTTGTTAAAAGTTACATACAAATACAGGCTTAGAAAATTTTCTTTCTTTTGAAGCAAATTCTCACTCTGTAGCCTAGCTAGTTTTAAACTCTTAGGTAGCCTCCTATATCACCTCTCCCCCCTCCCAGTTTCTTTTCTGCTGCTGTGATAAAAGACCCCTTACTAAAGCAACATAAGGGAGGCAAAGGCCTATTGTCTCACACTTCCAAGTTACAGTCCATCAATGCGGGGACTCAAGTCAAGGCAGGGACTCACACAGCCGGTCGCACTGTTCCCATAATCAAGAGCAGAGAGAAAATGAATACATAGATACTTACTTGCTTAATCTTAGCTAACCTTCTCTCTTATATAGTTCGGGATCAGCTTCCTAGGGAATAGCACCGCCCATAGTGGACTGTATTCAATTAACAATAGACAGTGGCTTACACAAATGCCCATAGGCCATCCTGATCTGGACAGTTTCTCAATTGGCATGATTTTCCCAGGTGATTTTTGGTTTTGACAACTTGGCTTTTAAAATTAACATCACAACCACTATGCCTGGCTCTATACCACTTATATAAAGATAAAATCCAAGGGGTGAAGTATCTCAGAATCAATCCCCTGCTGTGACTAAGCATTAAATATATTAACTAAAAGAGTAAGAGAAGGCTAAACAATGCTGTCACCAAGCCAACATTTCTTTAAGGTTAAATACATTAGCACTGAAGAGTGGGGTAGGTCTGGTTTAAAGAATGTGGATCCCAAATCCAGAACATGTATGGAAAAAAGCCAGTGACCACTAACACTGGAAAAGGTGGATGTTATGTAAATAACCAATAAAGGCTTATGGTTGTCTGGGGCTCCATCCCCTCCACCACCCCCCTCACCAGCTCTTTACCCCACTCCTATTCCTCCAGGTCTGTCTCTATTTCATTATCCATGTTTCTCTGGTTCAGTTCTTTCTTCCAGAACACAGAGACCTGCACATTTCAGCAGATATCATCTGGACTCAGATCCTTGCTTGTAACATGGGCATTGACTGAAGAGAAAATGGCAAATGTCTTGTTACTGCTGAGGTTTGCGCTCCAGCTAGCTGACAAGGAACAAGGGAATCTCGTTGTGTAGAAGACAGGAACCCAGTGTCCTCCAACAGAACTCTACCATTTTAACAATGAAACTGCAAATAGTCTCCTTTGATTATGATCTCCCCTGCAATAAGGATTCAAATGGGGTGGGGGAGAAGGGAGGAGAGGGGAAATGAGAGAGAGTTGGACACACAAGAAACATCTAGGAGACACCAACATTGCAGATTCCATGGTTGTAAGTTCATTCTTGATAGCTCAGTGGGTAAAGCACATGCCACGTGTGCAAGCGTGAAGACCTGCATTCAGATTCCTAGGACCCCCATGTGGATCCAGACACTGAAGTGCATGTCTATAAACACAGCACTGTTATTGCCCAGTGAGAGGGGAGGCACACAGGAGATTCTCTGGAACCTGGAGGGCTGGATACCCTGGTGTGCTCATCACCAAACAATAAGAAATTTTGCAGAATATGAAGACAGAGACCAGAGGTTGTCTCTCCACACACATATTATGGTATGTACATGCCTGCACTTACATACATACATACATACACACACACACACCCCTGCATGAACGCATGTGGACACATATACACACACTTATACAAGAATTCCACTCCTAATTTGAAATGCTCCAAATTGCCACACATCACAGAAAGTTTCTTCAAAGAGAAAACATCAAAGACACAACTTTTAGAGCCTTCCCAGGTTACCACTGGCCATCAAAGCAGGGTCAAGTTGTTTTAAAGTGCATGCTGGGCAGGGTCTGGGCTCCACTAACCCAGCAATAGGGCCTTCAGACCTGAAACCAGACTCTCTCTGCAGCAGGTAAGGATAAAAATAGCTAAAACTTTGGAGTCTGAAAAGACAGCAATACCTTTTAAAAGTGTAACATGAAATAGTGTCCCTGCTTTTTGTGGATGTATAGTTTGGGCAGGGAAATAGTCTTTTATTAAAGGGATGATCGTAAAATTCTTTCCCGAAAAGATCACCAGTTTAGGACAAGAAAGAACTCTGGAGACAGGCCCCAGGGGAAGCCAAGAGCATATGGATTTGTTAAGCAAGTGTGAAAGGATCTGGCTGAGCCAGCCTGGTGTGGGGTGGCTGGAAAAGTCGATTGGAGGCTGTGCAGCCAAGCCTGTTCCTGCCCCACTCTGCAGTAGCTCTAAGGAAGATGTGAAGGGGCTGCAATCAGCCCAACCCCAGGTACTTTCTTCTTCCTTTCGGTTTATTCTTCAGTATCATGCCTGAATGAGGGTCATTCCTGACCACAAATGCTCCAGTCTCTCCCCAGACACCATCCTTATCATTTCATTCTCTAAATTTGAAGAGTGAGTTTATTATTTGTGTGCATGTGTGTGAATCTGTGTGTTGATATGCACATGAACTCTGTGTCCATGGTGATCAGAAGAGAGCACTGGATTCCCAAATCTGGAGTTACAGATGGTTATGAAGTCCCAAAGTGGATGCTGGGAAATGAAGCAGTATACACTCTTAACTGCCATGCCTTTCTCCAGCTCCCAAGCCCCCTCCTCAAACTCAGATTCTTTCCCAGAACCCTTAGTAATCTTCCTTTGACTAATATCCCCTATTTATTACTATCTGTGGACTGAATTACTTAATATCTAGCCTCCAGCCAGATTGTCATTGTTATGACGTCAGATATCTCTGACTAATTCAGGTCTCAGATTAGTGAGCAGCTAGCTTTCTTATATAGTCCAGGACTACCTGCATAGGTATGGTGCTGCCCACAATGGACTGGGACATCCTACATCAATTAACATTCAAGACAACCTGTCACAGCCGAGGCAATGGATCAGCCTCATCTGGAACCCTCAGATGAGACTCCCCTCTCAGCTGACTCCAGGCTGTCAAGTTGACAGAGCCAAAGTATGGTGTGTTAATGACATACTTTCTTGCTGCAGAGAACAGAGACAGCCTAGTCACAGGGGAGTACGTATGTAAACATTTTATAAATAAGGAAGCCACATCTGTCCTCAGAGTAAGGAATGAAACTGCCTCATGGCAAAGCAGGGCAGGATGCAGTATGTCCTAAAGCTGTCAGGCTATTCCAAGACCAGAAGAGCTTGGGGGAAAGAAAGAGGTCAGCACCCAGGCTGGCGTAGGTGAGGAACCCACTCCTGGTCTTGAGCAACAGCCAGGGTACCGACACAGACAAGATGAGCATCACATTATTCCATGTTCCAGTGGCAGCTGCGTCACACTCCACCCATGCAATTATTTTCTCCCCTGAGCATCAGTTCAGACAGGAAATAGTACATAGGGGTTGCCATGTGATGCCCAGATGACAGGATGTCCTCCTACTTCAGAAGGCTATGCATGCAACTTTATCTGCAGCTAGTCTTTGCAGCTGCAATCAAGTTAACAGGAGGAAGCTGGCCTAATCCAGTAAGAGTGGCATTCTGACAAGAAGATGCATTTGCTCCTTTCCTGCTACTGTGATGAAATGCCATAACCAACAGTAATTTGGAGAGGGTTTATTGTAGTTACGTGTTTCAAAGGGACAGTGTCCATTATGGTGGTGAAGGCATGGCAAGACAGCCAATAGGAAGCTGGCTGATCACATTTTCATCCACACACAGGAAGCAGGGAGACAAAACAGGAAGTGGGGTGAAGCTATACATACTTCTCAAAGCACATCCCTAGTGATGTATGTCTTCCAGCAAGGTTGCACCTCCTAAAGGCTCTACAACTATCCCCGACAGTGCCACCTGCTGGGGAACGAGTGTTCACACATGAGCCTAAGGGGGACATTTCTCATTGAAACCACCACAGAAGAGGAGACACAAAGATACAGGGAGTGACATGTGACTATAGAAGCAGAAAAGGAGGGATATTGCTGCAAGGCAGGGGTACAAAGTATCTGGTGGTCATCACCAGGAGCCAGGAAGAAGATGGGACAGAGTCTCATTGTGACTTGCAGAGGACACACGTCACTCTCCATTATAATTATTTTCATGTCGCTTTTATTAGACCATGGACCCATGAGATGTCACCATGACCACAACTTAAAGGCAGGTGGGTGGGGGGAGGCTTGGATTCGAGAAGAGGAACCAACCAGGCCTAGTGGTGTATGCTTGCAACTCTAGCCACTAAAAAGACATAGAGCATCCTGGGCTACACAGTGAGTTCAAGGAGTTCAAAATCAGCCTGGGCTACACAGGAAGTTCAAGGACAACCTGCGCTACCTACTGAGACTCTGTCCTACAGTTTAAGAAGTAGAAAGAGTGCCAGGAACTTAACTGACTAATATAATGCTGGGAGAATCCTCCATTCTAAGCACAAACAGCCTTGATCTCCCTCAGGACCTTAGGCAGCTGACATGGGCACTGTGTGTGTGGTTTCTCTTCTCAATGTGACAGTACGCGACGGGTACCATTAAGAAGGAAGGGCCCACAGCTCCTTCTTCAGTCCACCATGGTGGCAGGAGTGTGTCACTGGGGCTGCTCACATTTTAGTGGACTAGGAAGAAACATTAGGTGGTATCCAGGGAAGTCTATCACCTCCAAGGCTCACCCCCCCCACCCCGGTCTGGTGACATAGGCTCCTTTTCCTAAAGATCCCACAAGCTTTCGGATAGCACCACCTATGAGTCTGTGGGAGACATTTCACAGTCGCAACATGACAGACATCTTCCCTCTTAGTGTTTTAGGAAGCAAAGACGGGAGGAGACAGGATTTTTCATACAAGCACGTCTCCATGGGCCAGAGAATGCAACACCAGAGATGGAGCCTGTTGGCTTTCCTGAGAGGTATCAAAGGCCCAAGGGACTCTGAGGCATTCCTCTGTTTTGCTGAGGAAGCTCCGGGATTTAAAACAGTTGGATTAGAAGTCCCCTGGGGTGTGAGCCCAGAGTGTTTCTGTGTACATTTTCTCCCGTCGATGGAGAGGGCTGCTTACACTAACAGAAAATAAAATAGTTTTATCCAAAACAGAACAGTAGCACTCTGAGTGTCATTTCTGGCTTCTCCAGGAAAATCGTGAAAACTGCCAAGAAACATACCAGGATACCCCCTTCTATACCCCCTTCTATACCCCCTTCTATACCCCCTTCTATACCCCCTTCTATACCACCTTCTATACCCCCTTCTATACCCCCTTCTATACCACCTTCTATACCCCCTTCTATACCACCTTCTATACCCCCTTCTATACCACCTTCTATACCACCTTCTATACCCCCTTCTATACCACCTTCTAGTCTCCTGGCCCAGAAACACAGGTATAAATCTCCTCTCCGTCAGGGAAGTCTTGAGTGGAGAGAATGGTATAAATTCAAGTTCACGTTTACAGGGAATCAAATTATTGCTTTATTCCCAGGGAGATGAATAAGAGTGACAGAGTTTCTGGAGTTGTAAAAATAGATGGATGCTTCTTATAAAATAACTCACAGACGTCCGAGATCATTTATGATCGAATCTGGCAGGCCGGGGAGTGGGCGAATGAATTCCAAGCAGAATAACCCACACAATTTTCCAGCCGTAGAGTAAATGGTGTGGCTATTATGATAACACATTCTGGCAGAGCAAATGTATCTCCTCTTAATAGAAATACATTAGGCGCCATTTATAAAAATATCAACAGAGCAGTTCTGTTTCTTGAACTATAGCTTAGACATAAACATCACACAATTTATGGATGAGGAAATCCAATTTCATGCCATCTCAAACACATTTTTTGTTTATTACGTAAGGACAGTTCTCATATACAAGAGAGTGTGTGGCACGAACTGTGCGGGGCGGGCATGGTACATGCCAGTGTGTGTATATAAAGACTGCAGTAGAGGGAGCCCTGAGTGAGGAAAATCCTGAGTGTGTTGTTGAACTGGGATCAGTCCTACCAAGGACCCCAGCACCTCAAACCCATGGAGGAATGGCAGAGCCTTTTCCTCAGGGTGAGGCTCAGAGGGACATGGCGAAGCCTGCAGTTCTGGTCAGTGTGAGGATACTGACAGCATGTAGGGACAGTGTCCACAGTAGCTTTCTCTCCTTGGTTATTCACAGCCTGGAGACTGCTCCCATGGAAGCTAGCTAAGCCGGGCTCCTTGTTCAGCTGTAAAACGTGAACTCTACTTTCTTGTTCACCTGTATGTAATAAACCTGCCTTCCTGTTCAACTCTATACAATACACAAGTGGAATTTCCAGGGTGCTGCGGTACTTCTCCAGCGGAGAGGCCAGTCTACCACACCCCAGCTTTTCTGGGTGTCTGTCTGTCAGTCATTTCTGCCTTTCCTCACCACCCTAGTCAGGGCCAAGCCTCCGAAGCCATGTGTGAATACAGCAGACGGCCAACACCCTATCTATTACAAATAGGATTGTTTTAGGAGATATGTTTATCCAACCCTGAGTGTCTACTCGGTCAGTGGTTCTCCACCTTCCCAATGCTGCGTCCCTTTAATACATTTCCTCGTGTTCTGGTGACCCCCAAACCATTATTTTGTTTTTACTTCATAACTGCAACTTTGCTACAGTTAGGAATCAAAATGTACATATCTGATTTGCAGGATGTCTCATGTGAGACCCGACCAAAGGGATCAGGACCCACAGGCTGAGAACCATTGTATTAGATGCTGATATCACTGTATATCAGCAGTGTTTACAGAGTTGCCCCGGTCATGAAAAGATAAATATTTCAGGCAGTCTGTGGAAACAATTACAGAACTTCAAGTTGAGTTGAGTCTTCTTGGACAATTACTTGATGTCTGTTCAGCCCACTGCTGCCATTTGTAAGCTGAGATCAATAGTGACTAACGGGTGTCTTGGAAGCACAAGAGTCTGTGCTGTTTGTGAAGTGTCACAGGGTTAGTTCTGATCAACAGGACTTTTGCATGTTTGCGTGCATGCATGTGAGCATCCTTGCATGTGTGCCTGCATGTGGAGGCCAGAGAGGTCAACATCAGTTGCCATTCCTCGGGCACCATCCTCCTTGTTCTGTGTGAGACAGACTGTCTCCCTGACCTGGAGGTCACCCACCAGGCTAAGCTGGCTAGCAGGCAGGCCCCATAGATCTTCTTGTATCTGATTCCTGAGTCACGGTGGGTTTACAGGCATGCATCACCATGTTTGTCTTAAAAAATGCAAACTTAGAAGGCTTGATGGCTTCTTACAACCTTAAACAGACATCTTCTTAACTACTCCAGTTACTCAGTTCCTAGGTATTTACTTGAGAAAAATCAAAACATGAACCCAAAAAAGGTTTATAGGGGAATTCTCATAATAATTCCATATTGAAAATGACCCAACCGTTCTTCAGCAGGGAAATGAAAACAAAGGGTCACCTTGTATTCTCATAGTGAAATCTTTCCTTCTCAACAATCCAAAGAATGCACCACCTAGGGCTGTGGAGATGGCTCAGTGGGCAAGGGTGACTATCAAGCAAGTTTGGTAACCTGAGTTCAATCCCCCAACCCCATAGATTTGAGAGAAGAGAACTGACTCCATAAATTGTACACAATGCCCCATACACAAACACAATGATAATAATAAACTGAGTCACAGAGAAAAAAGAATGAAGCTGAATGTAGTGGTGCACCCCTTTAATCCTAGCACTGAGGAAGCAGAGGCTGGTGGGTTTCTGTGTGTTCAAGGCTATCCTGGTCTACAAAGTGAGAGCCTGTCTTTTTAAAAATAGAGCTTCTGGTTTCATGCAGCAACCACATGAGAAACTCAGAAACTCGAACTGAGTTGACTGTGGCTAACTACAATATGGTCTAAATATTCTGACGCCATTTTCATTGGGCTCTGACATCTTCTCCACTGACCAGTGGCACAAGGTATCAGAACATTATAACCTAGATGGAAGGGTCTGGGGAAGCAGAAAGGACTGAGGAGCCAAAGGAGGCTCTTCTCAGGCATATTATGTTCAATGTCACATTGGGAGATGATTGTAGAGGTTTATGCAAATGTGGGAACCTTCCACTTGAGACTGACAATCACTGTGGTTTTATTATATTAAATTATGCCTTCATAAAAATACATATAGGGTGGGAAAATGACTATAATGGATTTAGACACATAAAAAGTATATTTAAAAATTTTTGACACCAAATTACCAGGAAATAAAAATGACCTCTTTGGTCAACTTTAGAAGTTGCCATGGCACCGACATCTTTCTAAAAATTGTTTAAGTATAAAGAAGGAATGAGCATTTGCCAAGCTTTTCTGGCTTGAAGTGTGTTTCAGCTACCCAGACATCTGAAGAGGAAAGCTTTCTGATGAAGAGTTACAGCTTAGCAATGCAGAATGGATACAGATTGTTAAAAAAGAAAATCACTATTTCCCAGGCACTAATGAAATAATGGATGTAGGGGAAGATGCTGGTGCTGCTGACACCATTAATTAGATGAAAGGTTGATGGGGGGATTTTATAACGCATCAGTCAAGCTGACAACACCTGAGTCCAGCATTGCATCTTAACACCACTGAAACAGGACAATGGGAACTGTGTTAGCTCTACTAATGTGCATGGCAGGAAGAGCACAGCATGATCTATGGTTTGTTGGCCTGTGAGGGAGTGAGAAAAGGGGAAAGGGAGAGACAGAGGAAGGAAGAGAAGATGTAAAGAAAGGAAGAGGGAAGAAGAGATGAAATAAAGGGAAGAAATGAAGGAAGAGAGAAAAAAAGAGTAAAAAAGGAAGGCAGGCGAAGGGAAGAGAGGGGTATAAGGAGGGGAGAGGGAGGGAGCAAGAGAAGAACAATAGAAAGAAGGCAGGAAAGAGGAAAGGAGGAAAGAACTGTGGTGGTCTGAACAAGAATGTCCCCCCTACAGGCTCGTGCATTTGAATGCTTAGTTGGTTCTTCAAAGAGTGGCAATGCTTGAGAAGGATTAGCAGGTGTGGCCTTACTGGAGTAGGTGTGGCCTTGCTGGAGGAAGTGTGTCACTAGGGGTGAGCTTTGAGGTTTCAGAACCCAAGCCAGACACAGTGTCTCTCTTCTTGAAGCCTGTGGATCCAGCCTGTAGAATTCTCAGCCACTTCAGCTACTTCCTGGTACCATGTCTGTCTGTGTGCCGCCATGCTCCCCGCCATGATGATAATGGACTAAAATGAAACTGTAAGCCAGTCCCAACTAAATGCTTTCTTGTAAAGAGTTGCTCTGGTCATACTGTCTCTTCCCAGCAACAAAACATAGACTAAGGCAAGAGTAAAGTGAGAAAGGGAGGGGGGAAAAGGGACAGGAAATAGAGAGAAAGGGAAGGAGGGAGAGATGGAAAGAATGATTAGAATCAACTTTCTGTATCTAAGTACTTGAGATATGACTCAGGGGTAGAGTTTTTAATGGTTGATTTCTGGCATACAATGGAGATGAAAAAGCAGAAACAGAAGTAGCAAGCAAAAACCTTTCTATATCTTCTTATGATTTATAGATAGTAGACATTAGAGTCACCAGTTAAAGATCCCAAGGAGAATCAATTTATCCAAATCCAGATTGTGCAAAACTTTATAAGATAAATGATGGCTTCTTTTAAAATAGGAAAGAGAAATGGAGTTGTAGAGATGATTCAACGGTTACACAGAAGACCATGTCTAGTTCCCAGCATCCATGTTGGTATCTCACAAGTACTTGTAACTGCAGCTCAAGGGGTCACAACATCCTCTTCTAGCCTCCATAGGCACCTGCACTCACAAGCATGTACCCCCCATACAAACACATGACTAAAAACAACAAAATCAATCTTCGAAAAAATGAACAGAGTGTAATTATATGGGGAAGAGATTAAAAGATACTTACGAGACACCAAGGAAGTGTGATGTGTACGCAGATCTCGTTTGAAGTCTCATTTGAACAAACCAAGTGTTAAAACAATGTGCTGTTTGAGAAAAATGTGACAGCATTTTGAGGAATATTTTTGTGAAAATATGAATATTAAATTTTGTTAAGTGTCATGTTACATCAAGTCTATTATGTTTTAAGAAAGTCTTTATATGTTAGCAGAGAGCCAAAGGTAGTTTAGGTTCATGTCTGGGAATTTGCTTTTAAAACACCAGGAAGTTAATAGAAAAAAGATCCCAAACACAGCAAAATGTTGACATTCATTTAACTTGAGTAATTCATGCATTTGGAATCATTATATTGTTCTGGTTTTTTTTTTTTAGTGTGTTTCAAATTTCCCTAAGAAAATATTGAATTAAAAGAAAGGAAATGGAGGCTGGAGAAAGTGGGTAAGAGCACCGGTTGTTCTTCCACAGGACCTGGGTTCAATTTTTCACATGACAGCTCACAACTATAATTCCAGTTCCAGTGGACCTGACTCCCTCACACAAACATATGCACAGGTCAAATACTAACACACATATAAATTAAATGAATAAATTAAAATTACTAAAAAAAAAGAAGGAAGGAAGGAAGAAAAGAAAGAAAGTCGGTCAGAAATGGCTGGGTGTTAGTAGCACATGCCTTTAACGGCAACACTTGGGAAGCAAAGATAGGTGGACTTCTGTGAGATTCAGGCCAACCTGGTCTACAGGAGGAGTTCTAGGACGGTCAAGACTATACAGAGAAATGAAAGACCAGAGAGAGAGAGGGAGAGAGAGGGAAGGAGAGAGAGAGAGAGAGAGAGGAGAGAGAGAGAGAGAGACAGACAGACAGAGAGAGAGAGAGAGAGAGAGAGAGAGAGGGAGAGAGAGGGTAGGAGAGAGAGAAAGAGAGAGAGAGAGAGAGAGAGAGAGAGAGAGAGAGAGAGAGAGAGAGAGGAGAGAGAGAGTTCATATCACAATCACAATTTATCTTGAAGGGGTAGAAGAAAATTAAGAAACAAAGAAATCTAGATCCATTTACTCAGTCAGGGTAGAAAGAATACCCAACTGGTCTAGAATTCAACTTTAGGGACCAGTGTGAGGGCTTGGCAGATAAAGGTGCTTGCTGCCAAGGCTGATGACCTGAGTTTGATCTCTGGGACCCATGTGACAGAAGAAGAGAACAAACTTCTGCAATCTGTCTTCTGACCTACATACACACACACACCTCACAACTCACATGTTTCACCCTCATACACATGATAATAAATAAATAATAAAATTTAACTCTACATAATTGTAGACATCCTACCAAGAGAATCCGGTTTGTTCTACAAATTATTTCTATTTCTTTGTGTCTTTTGGAAGTTCTCTCAAGACAGGGTTGTTTGGTGTGTGTGTGTGTCTATTATAGTTATACACCAGGCATGTATGATGCACACACACACACACACACACACATGTCGCCCCCTTCCACAAATTAGTGTGCCAACATGGTGGACTAAATCCATGTAAAACTTGAGAAAGCTTTAAAAGGAATCCTAAACACAAAAGAACAGAGTTAAGCATGGCTTGGTAGCGGCATTTTCTTGGGTGGGCTCTGTTCGCTAGAAGTAAGCAGAGGCATGGCTTCTTTAAGAGAGGTTTTCCTTATTCAGCAGTAGTAGAAAAAAAGCCATGCCATTTTGAAATGCTAGCTTTCTAGGCTGTGCTGTCAGCACCACCTCTGGCTCTTTCAGGAGGCCGAGCATTTAAATGGGGTCTGTAAGCAGCATGTTACAAACAGCTTGATGTCTCAACATAGACCCATTGAATACTTCGAACTGGGGCAGTGTGTGCAGCTCAGAGGCAGTGAACAGACCTCCTCTGCCATGTCGAACTGGGCAGAACAAGCAGGCAGGATGTATATATTCTAGTAATAGCACATCGCAAGTTTTTAATAAGCACTTAGCATTTTAAGAAGTGCTCCTGGACAATAAAGAATTACAGATACACAATAGGACAGATTCAGACATAAAAAAACTCTAAATGGGTCACAGTATTAGATAAATGTACATAGGCTTGGGAGAGAGAAGAAAAAGAGTATAGAGTTATAAAAAGAAATAGACAGTCAAATTGAAAGGAGTAAAGAAAAATAACCCATGTAAAGATGAAAATTTCACAGAGAGTCTGGATTATGTAAATTATTGTTTTTTCTTTAAATTTTTTGACTGTGAAGGAGCTAAGTAACCAACATATATACTTTAAAAGTATCTTGACTTCAGAATTTGAGTCTAAGGATATGTTGCTTTGGAAAAAAGGTTCTTCTTTTGTTTCCACAGAGGATGAGAACCTATGAAATCATCCCAGACTAATGTAGTTTAATGGACCAAGACCCCTTGAAAGGTTGTCTTGAACACCCTTCAAAAAGTTACTTTGCCCAATAAACAGCAGGAAGCAGTTTGGAGAATAACTACACCCATATTCCCAAATATTGTTTATTTATAAATGTTTCTTTACATTTAAAGGGAGATGAAGGCAAAGGCGTAAGTCACAAGCAATCCCACGCTAGTTTGGAATTATGATTAATATAATGGTTATTTATTTAAAGGGGAAAAAACTTACAGATCACCATCCCAGACAACAGCCCTCTGCGCAATCAGGAAGGGAGTCTAGTTGCCAGAAGCGGAGCAGGAAGTAAGGGAGAGCGAGGAGGGAAGTGGCTGCTTTTATAAAGGGAGAGAGACCACGCCCCAATGGGCTGGTATCTCAGCGGCTATTGGCTGGAGGAGCGGAAGGACCTCCTGCAACAGGGATATATGCTATAGAGATTTTCATTGGTATGGATCTTGCTTTATGGATACAAATTTAAGGTCAATTTTGTTATACTGTATATATATATATATATATATATATACATTTCTGCTCTTGATTAAGGTATTGTGTTTGTGCAGCTCATTTTAAAATGTGATTTATAATCAAAAATATACGTTAATAGGTAATCATCTATAATAATCAAGCTTGTAGTCATGTTAGTTAGATTTTTTTAGATGTACAGAGATGAATTTCAGATGGATAGGGATTCTTCAAATCTTTCAAAGACTACAGAATATGGCATTTAAAGTGTTTTAAGAATTTAGGACTTTTCATGACAATGAGACTCATCTGCTCCTGGTAGCACCAATCTACTTCAAGAGGAAGATAGGCATTGAAGAGGTTCCTTATGGAGTTGGTTGAGTATTTGGCCAAGAAACTGCTCTTGCCTGAACTGCTTGAAGAACTGGACATGCAGGACCCAAAGAGAAATGACTGCTGAACTTGCCTAAAGGTGAGACGATCTTTTGGGGTTCCTGCTTCATGAAAGAGTCTACTAGACATTCTGCAGGACACAGAAGAAAGTTACTGACAAACTGCCAATATAGATGGAACTGTCTTTGAAATTTCCTGCTTCACAGAAAAGTTTGCTGGATATTATGGGCCTGTAGACTGAAGATGGATACCCCAATGGAACAGAAGAAATTTGGGTGACTGTCCAGACAGTGAGATGTCTCTGTCAATTCTAGAGTTTTGGAAGTTGCTTACAATGAACTTATTGTTTACTTAGGTAATATTATATCCTTCTGGAGTCTTTGATGGAGTTGAAGAATTTATAGTTATAGTTTTCCCTAGTTATAATAAAAGATAAAGTATATATATACACACAAAATAAATATTGTAACTGTAATTCTTGCTTGATACCTGTTTTGTATATGTAATTTTACTATGTTAAAGTTAAAAACCATTTTATTTAAACAGAAAAGGGGAGGTGATGTGGGAATCCCCTCTGTATGCTGTGAATATCATTGGTTAATAAAGGAACTGCTTTGGGCCTATAGCAGAGCTATAGGGGAACAGAACTAGGTGGGAAAACTAAATTGAATGCTGGGAAAAAGGAGGAAGAGTCAGGAAGAAGCCATGTAGCCCTGCCAGAGAGAGATGCCAGAACATTTCCTGGTAAGCCACAGCCTTGTGGTGATACACAGATTAATAAAAATGGATTAAATTAAGATGTAAGAGCTAGCCGGGCGGTGGTGGCGCACGCCTTTAATCCCAGCACTCGGGAGGCAGAGACAGGTGGATCTCTGTGAGTTCGAGACCAGCCTGGTCTACAAGAGCTAGTTCCAGGACAGGCTCCAAAACCACAGAGAAACCCTGTCTCAAAAAAACCAAAAAAAAAAAAAAAAAAAAAAAACCAAAAAAAGATGTAAGAGCTAGCCAATAAGAAGCTAGAGCTAATGGGCCAAGCAATGGTTTAATTAATATAGTTTCTGTGTTATTATTTCAGTTCTGGGTGACCAGGACAAACAAGCCCTCCTCCTTCAACATATATGATGGTTTGAATAAGAATTCTCTGCCAAGGGTCCATGAGATTGAACACCCAGTTGGTGTTCTGTTTGAGAGGGTTCTTTAGGTTCATGAATAAAGGAGAATAAGATAGTAAACTTTCACTTTCTGGTAGCCTGGAAGTGACCGTCTCTCTCCATTTCCCCTTAGAGACAGCTGCAGGGCCAGGCTTAGTGATACTCCTATATTGTAAGGGCTCATTATACATTATACCTCTTCTCTGGAAACTAATACAGTGGAAAAATCTAATAACATCTCATTTCAACTTATTTAAAAGTAATTTATCTCTTCTTTCCTTGGAGATCTTTTATCTCTTAAGATTCGGAGATTTGGACTGGTGAGATGGTTTATTCCGTAGGTAAAGGCTTGCTCCCATGCCTAACAACCTGAGCTCCATTCCCAATGCTCAACAGGGTGGAAGGAGAGAACTAACTCCTGTAAGTTTTCCTCTGACCTACACACACACACACACACACACACACACCGTAACGCACAATTGCAAACATATACATACACATGTGTACACACACAAAATATTAAGAAAAGATCCAGATGCTGTCGTCACATGTTTTGTCAGTGGTTTCTGATTAACATTACCCAGGAAAAACACCCAATCTTTCAAGATCTGCTCTTATTTTCCCTTCCAGCCCTGAGTAGTGTGGTCTTGGTTGCCTCTGGCCCTGCCATCCATTGACTGCTTTAGTCCCAGGCATCTGGCTGCTTTGCATGGAAGCAATCGCTCACTCGAGAGCCAGCTCTGCTTCTTTAGTTTTCTGAACCAGAGGAAAACTCCCTGTTCTGATGCATCTTACCCACCGAGGACAGGATTAAGAGGGAACACAGGGTTCTTAGAAAGATCTCGGAAGGACCTGGTTCCTGTAAAAAACAAAACAAAACAAAACAAAACAAAACAAAAAAAACTGCCAAGAAAAGACAGCGTTCGCAATACCAAACATTGCTGTAAAGTGTAGAATGCATAGCAAGTCAGACATCAAAATACTCCACAGGCCTGGGAAATCTATGCTATTTCTTTCCTTTTTAAAATGTGCTGATTTATTTCTGAGCATGCCCATGCTGTGGCACACATGTGATTGTCAGAGGACAACTTCTGTGTGGATTCTGGAGGCTGTCAGGCTCCCTGGGGCACCGCTTTACACACTCTGCCATCCTGCCGGCCCTCTGTGTAATTTTTATAGGTGAAATTATATACACACATGAACATGTACAATGAGTGAAAATCATATTAGTGTATGCAGAAAGTTCTCCACTCCTTCCTGTCCGCTTCCTCCTCTCTCTCTGCCCCTCTTTTTCCTTTTTTCCTTCCATTCTCTCTTCTTCCCTCCTTCCCTTATTTCTCTCCTTTTTATTTCTTGCCCTTTCTTCATTTCAACATAAGCTCTCCCTGTAGCCTAGGCTGGTTTTGAATACATCATCTTCCCAGCTCTGCCTTCCAAGTGCCAGGATGGCAGGCACGTACCACCAGACCTGGTAGAATGGGAATCAATTTCCTAAAAGGACATTTATTATTTAGCTAGTGTTTGCTTCATGCGGTATAAACCAGGAATATAACCTATAAAACAAAGCAGTGCGCATCCATTTCTTTCACGTAACAGGGAGCTCTCGTGTATTAGCTACTTTTTGTTGCCGTGATGAAAATACCTGACATAAGCCTGGCTCATGAGCTTGAGGATTGGAGTTCAGATCTCCAGAAACCCATGTAAATGCCAGGTGTGCATGGAAGACCATCTGTAATTTCAGCCTCAGAAGGAGGAGGCAGAGGATCCACAGAGCAAGCTAGTGAGCAACACTATTCACATTGGTGAACTCTAGGTTTGACCGGGAGATCCTGCCTCTATGAATAAGGTGGAAGAATGATAGAAGATGATTGCATATATGAACCTGGGGCTTCCATGTGCAGAAACATACAAAAACATGTATGCTACACACATGTACATGCATGAAAAATGGAAAAAAATTTGAATGTACAATTTAAGAAAGAAAAGATTTGTTTACTTATGTATAGTTATAATGACTCCATTGTACACACAACAAAAAAGTTTAAGGATTGACAGAAAACTTGCCTGGCACTCAAAGCCCTGAGTTCCATTCCAGGTGCTACAAACAAACAAAGCACTCCTAATTTTCTAAGACAGTGTTTTCAACCTGTGGGTCACAATCCGCTTGAGGGACAAATGACCCTTTCTTTCACAGGGGTCGCTGAAGCTCATCAGAAAACACAGATGTTTACATTATGATTTATAACAGTAACAAAATTACACTTATGAAGTAGCAATGAAAATAATGTTATGGTTGGGGGTCACTACAGCATGAAGAACCGCATTAAAAGGTCGTAGCGTCAGGAAGGTTGAGAACCACTGACCTAAGAGATCAGATATTATGTTCATCTCTCGCTAGCAGCAACTCCATAGGTGCAGGTATGTTAATTAGCTCGATGGTACTGATTGTAACATGAGCTGGGGGCCTGCTTGTTGTCTGGGTTTTTTGTCCCGCCTGGTACCTCACAACTGTTTAGCCCCCCCCCAAAAAAATCACACATAGGTCTCCATAAATTATAAGCTGATTGGCCCGTTAGCTCTAGCCTCTCACTGGCTAACTCTCACATCTTGATTAACCCCTTTTTCTGATCTATGTTAGCCATGTGGCTCAGTACCTTTTTTCAGTGGGGCAGGTCACATCCTGCTGCTTCGGTGGCCTGGGCAGGAGTGGGAGGAATCAACTTCCTCCTTCCCAGAATTCTTCTGTTCTCATTACATCATTTCTACTTCCTGTCTGGTTTTCCCACCTGTATTTCCTGCCTGGTCAATCAGAGTTTATTTATAACATGATTGACAGAATACAGACAATTCTTCCGCACCAACTGATCATTTCACACTGTCATCTATCAAAACATCACAGACTAAACAGCTTTAAGATATACAGCTTTAAGGACAGCCTAGCAAAACCTACGAGTCAAAAGAAAAGGGGAAAGGAAACCCGTCTGTGAGTGTGGGCAGAGGAGCATCACTCTAATGAACTTCAGCAACAAGCTTTGCAGCCACTGAGAACAGCCTGAATTGGCCTCAAATGTGGGGGGCCCCTCTTGTCCCTGGTGACCCCTCCAGTCACACATCTACTCCTGCAAGGACAGTGCTTCACCCCCATCCCCACACTTTCTCCCCTGATGTAACCTTTTACCCTTCATTGGCACTGTTATCAGAGTGTATACAGATGTTCATATCATTCTTGTATTCAAGGAAAAAATGGGGACATGGATCTGGAGGTAAGAACACTTGTGCAAGCATAAAGACCTGCGTTCAAATCCCTAGCACCTAAGTAAAGAGCTGGCCATTGCTGTAACTCCAGGACTGTGTAAAGTGAGTCCAAGGAGAACTGCTGTGGCTTGCTGGCCTAGTCTAGCTAGAGGCTCAGCCAGGGACCCTGTCTCTAGGGAATAAGGTAGAGAGTTGCTCTGGTTGCATTTCTGTCGCTGTGACAAATACCCTAACCAAAATCAATACTGAAAAGGAAGGGTTTATTTGGTTTACTATTCCAGGTTATAGTCCATTATTTTGGGGAAGTCAAGTCAAGAACTTAAGCATCTGGTCACATGCACCCATAGCCAAGAGCAGAGAGAGAACAAATACACCCTTCATTCCTCGCTTGCCTTCAGTTCTCATACACTGTTCAGGGTCCCTTGCCTAAGGAATAGCCTCCCGTGGTGGACTGGGTCTTCCTTCAACCACCAACAACTGGAGACAATCCTCTACAGACAAGCCTACAGGCCAAACTTATCTGGAAAACTCCTCATGAAGACTCTTCCCAGGTGATTCTTGGTTGTATCAAGTTGACGATTAAAATTAACCCACAACACCATCAAAATGCTTTGGATAGAAATTTTAATTCAGGAGACTACTTGGTTTTCAGAAGAAATTAAACAGATAAAAGTATCAGGCTCTCTACTTAACAACCAGAGCAGGTCACTGAAACATGAGATACACTGGTCAGTCTTTAGAGACAGAAAGCCATCCACACCCAAGAAGTCTTGATGTCTCTGCTTAAGTATCTCCGCTGGAATGGGCTGGGATAAACGAACCACACTTGATAGGTTTAAGAAGCTTGTAACATACCTCAAGGATGAAGTTCACATCACAAACCAGGAGGAAGGTATGCCAAATTACCCACCTTGATTCCAAGTTCAATATTCTCTCCTCCATACACATCCATCCCAGGGTCCAGCAGACCGATTTCACCAAAGAATTTCCTGTTGACCACGAATGAGCAGCCAATCATGGCTGGTGTTCTGTGGGAGAAAGAAAGAAGCAAGATTGTCAATGTGTAGGTAGGTGACGTCTTTTTTTCCCCAGACACTCATACGGTAGGCAGGGATTTCTGCTCTAGTCCTCTTTGAGCCCTTGATTTCCTCACTCCCTATCTCCCCATAAGGCTGCCTTTTAGCTGCAGAAGGACAAGGAGTGTTTGCATCTAGGAATATCACAGAACCCTGATAAATAGGGTAAAAAGCAGTCTCATGTATGCATGGTGTTGCGTCTACCACATGGAGAGTGGTTCTCACTGTACTCCCAAAAGAGAGTTGACTCCGTGGAGGACCAGTGACTGTGTAAAGGAATTTCAGTATGAGCCACAGCTCTAATCTGCTCAACCCAGGAAACAGGCAGGAACGGTTAAACTTGAAGCATGAAGGTAAACAAGAGGATACGTGATGGTTAATTTTCAACTTTAACACTCTGGGTCTGGAATCACCTAGGAGACACACCAACAGTTGTGCTTCTGAGGGTGTTTCCAGAGAGGCTGATCCTGATGGAGTCACACCACTGCTGATAGCATCTCCTCATGAAGAAGGCTTAACTGAGGAAGAAAGGATCTGATTCCACAAGTGGAGGGCGGCACCATCCCATGGGTTGGTGCTCTGAACTGAATAAAAAGGGGAGGGCAAAGTAAGCAGCAGCATCGTTTCTAGTTGCTTCCTGACTGTGGATACAGTGTGGCCAGGAGCCTCGTGCTCCCAATGCCAGGATGGACTGTGCCCTCAAACTGTGAGCCCAAATAAACCCTTCATTTCTTAAGTTGCGTTTGTCGGGTGTTCTGTCATGGCAATGGGTAAATAACTAACATAGAGTCCAAAATCCAAAGAATCCAGTATCCATGCTCTGTCTGGAGACACTACACCTGGAAGCTGGTGTCTTAGGAAGGGAGAAGACTCAGAGGGGAAAGTATTTGTGTCTGTGGGTATCCAAGACATTGCTCCAAAAAAGCTGAAATGCCTCCTCATTGAAACAGGACTAAGGAAAGACAGCTCTTCAGGGAGGTGGGAGTCCTCCGGAGACCAGAGGAAGCCTGTCCTGTTCGTCTGCATCCTGGGTACTTCATCAGACCTTGGAGACAAGGGCTGAGAGGCTGATCCTGATGGAGTCACCCCACTGTTGATAGCATCTTGAGAAGAAGTTGTGGTTGGAATCTGCCACAGTATCAAGGAGTCTGACAGACTGTGGGAAGGCCAGGCAGAAAGGAGCCTAGGATGAGGCCCCAGGATGCAGGATCCCTTTGAAACAAATGTAAACAAAGCGCTGTGGGGTGCCTCATAATGCTAGGAACAAGTGACATTCTTAGCCAAACATTGTGACTAGTTGGTAAAAGATGACTTAGTTAAAAGATACACACACAGTCAAGCTGGCCATAGTGGTATACACTTAAAATCCCAGCAGGAGGAAGGTGGAGAAAGAAGGGTTTGTGAATTCCAGGACAGCCTGGCTGCAGAGAGAGTTCAAGGCAACCCTTTTCTACGTCTCAAGTTCAAGGCCAGCCTGAGCTGTATAATAAGTTCAAGGCCAACCTGGGCCACATAGTGAGTTCAAAGAGAGCTTGGGCTACATGGTGAACTTAAGGCCAGGCTAGAACACATCATATGTACGAGGCCTATGTAGGGTGCTAAGTGAGTTCAGGCTCAGCTACGTAGTTAATTCACACCCAGCCTAGGTTACACTAATGAGTTGAGGCTGGGCCAGCCAGCATTGTCATTGCCAGTCAATTCAGACCATAACTGCTTGCTATTCCGGGACCATCTGAAGGGACTTAACACAATCAGCTGTCCTTTGCCTGGGAGAAACAGTTCCCTGGCAGGAAGCTGCCGCTTGACATAATGAGACCTGCTGTGTCCGGTGCCAGGTGAACTATCCTCATCCTCACCATTGGTGAACTGAGAACAAAGTGTGGCCTCACTTCCACTGTAGGCATCCATGCCACCTGTCCAACCATGTGAGCCGTAGTCAATAGCACGCCGGGGATGATGAGATTCTTGAACGCCTGCGTACATCCTCACTTTTTCAAGCTCAGTGGTGATTACTACCATTAGCACAAACATTTCCACTCAAAATCATTCAAAAATGATAATCATATGAAGGGAATCTGCCAATGCCCTAATCGCTCCATTACAGAGAAGAACAGAAATTAAAAACAATCACTTTTATTGTTGCTATTATACAAAATATATGCACCACACACAACCAGTCCAGCTGACAGAGAGAGAGGCAGGAAGGAAGAGAGAGTCAGCCAGGAATGGGTGGTAGCCACGAGAATTCCCATTCAGAGGGATCAAGCATTCTGGGTTTCCATGCTGGTCCTTTTTATAGGTTTGACCAAGAGCTTGGCACTGTTTGCTTCCACATCTTCTATGGTTTGAACCTAAAATATCCCCCACAGGCTGTTTGAGAGGACCTTTAGGGGGCGAGACCCAGGTGAAAGAGGTAGGTCACTACAGGCGTGGAGTTTTGAAGGTCATACCTCAGACCTGATTTCCAACCTCTGGTTCTTGGTCCACTATAATGTAAGGAGTCTCTATCACAAACTCCCACCATGAACTCCTCCATGTTTTTCCAGTCATGATAGAAGGAATGAGACATTCCAAGACATGGGCCAAAAGATTATCTTTAACCCAAGATGAATGGCAATGATTATTAACTTGAAGGGACCTGGAACCACTTAGGAGACAAACCTCTGGGCATGTCTGTGAGGGAGTTTCTAGATTGTGTTCTTTGAGGAGATGTCTTAGGGTTTCTACTGCTATGAAGAGACTCCCTGACCATGGTAATTCTTATAAACAAAAACACTTAACTGGGGGCCTTCAGAGGTTTAGGTCATCATCGTCATGGTAGGGACAGGGTGGCATGCAGGCAGACATGGTGCTGGAGAAGGAGCTGAGAGTGAAGACGGAGCTACATCTTGATCCCCAGACAACAGGAAGTAAACTGAACTAGGTATAACTTGAGCATATGAGACCTGAAAACCCGCCCCCACAGTGATACACTTCCTCCAACAAGGCCATAACTCCTTCAACAAGGCCACACCTCTTAATAGTCCTATGAGCTTAGGGAGGGCAGGTACATTCAAACTACCACAGGTGGGAAGACCCACCCTGAACAGAGATGTCACCATCCAATAGTCCGGGGTCCTTGACTAAATGTGAATGCAATGTGACTTCTAATTTCTGCTGCTTTGACTTCCCTACCATGATAGACTGTATCCACTCAAACTGTGAAGCACAAACAAAACCTTCCTTCCCGTAGTTGCTTTTGTCTGGTATTTTGCCATAGCCAAGAGATAAGCAACCAGTGCACACCTATAGTACACTGCTGGAAGAGACTTCTGGGTGGAGTTCCTACCTAGACTCCCCCACAGAGGGGCTGGAGATGCATCTCACTGGTAGATGACCTGCTAGAACCCCCCCCAGTGTGGAGTTATGGGAGGGTCACAGCAGTAGAGCTCCTGTTTAGAATCCCTCAGGGAAGGGCTAGTGGCATGGCCAAGTCACAGCACACTTATTAAGCAGACGCAAGACCCTGGTTTCAATCCACAGCATCCTCACAGACATCTCGGCATCAGCTTCAGCGACTCTTGCTCTCAGAGTATCATCAACCCCGGGGGCTTTCAGCAGTTGTTATCAGTCCTCTGCTCATAGGCTTCACACCCATGGAACTGGTTCTTCATCAAATGGAAACACTTGGAAATGAAACTGCATCTGTACTGAATATGTCCAGACATTCCTTCTCACCCTTAGTCCCTAAGAATATAATGCACACTTGCACGTTGATATCGTGCTGAGGTTTTCAGTGTTGAGATGATCAGTGGCCCAGGAAGATGTCGGTGTTGTGGGAACACCACATTGCCTACGTAAGGGACGAGCATACTGGATTGGGTGGCAGTGGTGGGTCCTAGGACTGGTCCTCCAGGCACAGAACTGAAGGAGCACCGTGTCAACTTCTTTGGCAATAGGCATCCTCGCTGTTAACATCCCAGTTACTACAGTACACATTGTGAGGATGTCATGCTCCACTGATTCTCTACGTGCTACCCCGTAAACAGTGTGAGGTCCACGAGGGGATGCTGCCCTTCAGTTCCAGAAGCTGGATGTTAAGGACACCAGCTTGATAGAACAGAGGAGGGTGGAGAATTATCTGCTGCGGGTTTCTCAGTCCAGCAAAGCCCTTTATTGAGAACCTCACTACTTTGGGGAGATTCATAATCTTCAAAGTGTCACTGCTTTAGAGATGTCATTAAGCCCATTTCCTGTCCAAGGGATCTGACACTCAGAGACTGTGCTTATCTAATGTTCCCTTACTATAGCAAAACACCCGAGATCATTCGCTTACAAAGCGAAAAGGTTTATTTGGGCTTAAAAGATTTCAACCTATATTTAGTAGTTCCATTGCTTTCTTAGTATTTATTATCTTATTGTTAATATTATTACTATTACTATTATTGGGCTCAGGGGATAATTTTAAAGAGCCAGTTCTCTCTTTCCATCATGTGAGTCCCCTGGAATGAACTCAGGTTGTCAGCCTTGCTGTAAAGCCCCTTTATCTGCTGAGCCACCTGGCGGCCGGCTTCAGCAGAGGGCACTGTATAGCAAGGGTACGGCAGAGAAAAACTGCCTCCTGGCCAGAGGGCAGGAAGAGAAGAAAAGAACTATCCAAGGGCATCCCCCAACAACGTGTGTGTGTGTGTGTGTGTGTGTGTGTGTGTGTACAGGTGCACATGGATGTGGAGGTCAGATGATGACCTTAGGTAACATTCTTCAGGGGTTGTCCAACTGGCTTCGAGCTGGACAAGTAGGCTAGCTTAACTAGTGAGCTCCAGGGATCCACTTGTCTTGGCTGCCCACTTTAAAAGAATATTTTTAAAAGATTTTTTTCACTGTGTAAGAGTGCTTTGTTTACACACGTGTCTGTGTGTGCACCACCGCATGTGTTACCTGGTGCGCGCAGAGGTCAGGAGAGGGACTCAAGAGTCTCTGGAACTGTAATTACTGATGGTTGTTAGGGACCATGTGGGCACTGAGAATCGAACCTCAGTCCTCGACAGAGCAGTATGTGCTCTTAACCAATGACATTTCTCTAGCCCCAAGGTATGGTATGGTTAGGTCTGTCCTCAGTGACGTTCAGGTCCTCGTGTTTTCATGCTTAAAGGGTAAGTATTTTACAAAAAAAAAAAAAAAAAAAAAAAAAAAAAAAAAAAAAAATCAATCTTCTCAGAGTCCATTTCTTTTCTTTAAATTTTTTTATACACACACACACATATATAAATACACACACACACACACCCTGTTTTGTCCACATGTATGTCTGTATACCATGTACCTAGCACCTATGAAAGCCAGAAGAGAACATTTGATCCTCTGAAACTGGAATTATGGATAGTTCAAACCTGCCACATGGGTGCTGAGAATTGAATTCAGGTCCCCTGCAAGAACAGCAAGTGCTCTTAACTGATGAGCTATCTCTCCAGCCTTCACCTTGGTATTTTGAGACAGGGTCTAGACTGGAGCTCACCGCGTAGGTTAAGCTGGCTGGTCAGTGAGCCGCAGGGATCTTCTTGTCTCTCCCTTTCCAGCACTGGGATTACGAGCACATTCTACCACGCATACCTGGCATTTTATATGGGTTGTGGGGATTGAACTCAGGCCCTTACACTTACATGGCAAGCAATTTACTGACTTTTCAGGTTGATTCTAAATGTCAAGTTCCGTGACTGCTGAGCCACCTATCTCTCCAACCCCCAGAGTCCACTTCTTAAAGGTTCCATGACTTTCCATTGCCAGCTCGCTGGGGAGCAGGCCTTTAACACCCATGACTTAGGGAATATTTCTGACACAAACTTCAGTAGAGGTAATAATAAAGAGTTGACCAAACACAGTTCCATTCATCTGAGCAGCGACGACCCCAGAGCTACCTGGTGGTGGCAGAATCCCCTCCACTCCTTGGTACATTATTGCCTCCCCAGCCAGATAAGCTAAAACCCACAGCAGCTAAGAGCGCTCCCACCACATGAACCAACAGGTCCCATTCTGAAGCTTTTTTGGGGGAACTTGCGGGCTGCTAAACACTAAAAATATAATTTGGGGGAAGGAGTTGGCAGGCTTGGAGAGTTTTAGCTTACATGGGAGAGTAATTTAATACTCAAAGTTCCATTTGTCTGTGCTACACATATAAATACCAGAAGGGTTAGCACCCCTGCCTTTGAAAAGAAATCAAACTCCGTATTCGACACACACGTATCTCACAGATCGGACCCAAAGGCCAAAGCTTTGCGGTTCAATGGAGGGAGCATTTTTCGCGTTTGTTGCTGGGGAGATAATTCACCCTGGAACAACTTCCTCCGAACCAACGGGGTGGGGGAAGCAGGCTGCCTGGGTGTTAAGAGCCTTTGTTTGTGGGGGGGATAAAGGAAAGGCTCATCTCCTCTCTCCTCGAGTGTGATTTTTCACAGATGGAGGAAGAAAAAAAAAAACCCACCCTTCGGTGAGGATTAAAGTTGTCAGTTTCCGATGCCTGCTTCCTTGGCTGACTGATTTCTGCTCAGGCTTGTTTCATTGAAACAAAGACCATTTTCCACCCTCTCCAGAGAGATGCTTCCTAGGAACCATTTCCTCAGCATAACACTTTTGTTCTTTGCTAATCGCATTTGATTTAGTCTTTGAGGAACTGATTCCCTGATAGGTCTTTGAAGAGTATTTTCTTAAAAACATGGTGGGTTCTCAGACGTGATCTTCTTTAAAGCCATTATCAGCCATCAGAACTTCTTAAAGCCGTGTGTGTGTGTGTGTGTGTGTGTGTGTGTGTGTTCACCTTGCTTTGAGGCAGAATCTCTTGCGGAACCTGAAGCTTGCCACTCTGACTAGGCTGACTGGACCATGAGCTTTGGGGATCCCCCTGCCTCTGCCTCCTTCATCACGTTACCATACCTGACCTTTTACATAGGTTATGTGGTAGTGTGCTGATTAGGTTTTTGTTGTTGTTTGTTTGATTTTGTTTGTTGTTGTTGTTTGAGACAGGGTTTCTCTGTGTAGCCCTAACTGTCCTAGAACTACTTCTTGTAGACCAGGCTGGCCTCGAACTCACAGTTTTCTGCCTGCTTCTGCCTCCCAAGTGATGAGATTAAAGGTGTGCGCCACCACCACCCGGCAGCTGGTTAGTTTTTTGTCAACTAAACACAGGCTGGGGGTGGGGACATACAGAAAGAGAGAACCTCAACTGTGAAAATGCCACTCCATAAAACTGCGGACAGTGGACAAATCTGCGTGGGCATTTTCTTGATTAATGATTGACTTGGGAGGGTCCAGCCCATTGTGGCACCCCTGGACAGGTGGTCCTGGGCTTCATAAGAAAGCAAGCTGAGGAGCTGGAGAGAGGGCTCAGCAGTTGAGATCATGGCTGCTCTTACAGAGGATCCAGGGTTGGGTCCCAGCACCCATGATAGTTCACAGTCATCCATGGCTCCAGTTCCAGGGTATCCCCTGATGCCCTCTTCTTACCTCTGCAAGCACCAGGCAAAATAATCATACACATAAAATAAAATAAGAAGAATCAGAGGGGAAGAAGAAGAAGAAGGAGAAGAGAAGGAGAAGGAGAAGAAGAAGAAGAAGAAGAAGAAGAAGAAGAAGAAGAAGAAGAAGAAGAAGAAGAAGAAGAAGAAGAAGAAGAGAGGAGGAAGAGAAGAAGGAGGAGGAGGAGGAAGAGAAGGAAGAGGAGGAGGAGGAGGAGGAGGAGGAGGAGGAGGAAATCTGAACAAGTCATGGAAAGCAAGCAGTGCTCGCCCATGGTTTTTTGCTCCAGTTCCTGCCTTGAGTTCTTCTCTCAGCATCTCACAGTTATGCAGTGTAGCTGGAGAGCTGTAAGCTGAAACAAACCCTTTCCTTCCCACTTTGGTCATGGTGTTTTCTATAGCAATAGAGAGCAAAGGAGGCAAGGTTTGAACTGAGGCCCCCATGCTTGTGTAACAAGCCTTTTTGCAGCTTAGCCACCTACCCGTTCCTGGGCTGAATATTTTTATAGATGAATATCTATCACTTGTGTCTTGATGGGAGCAAAAACCCTAAACCTTAATGGAGCAAAAATGCATTTCTCATAGTCACCAGTTTTACCGTGAGCGAGTTCCAGAGAGGAGTAAAGGAGGACCATGAGCCAACATCAAAAGGTCCTCTTTAAGGCTGCTTTTCCTGAGTGTTTTCTCACAGTGACGAAAGCAACCAACGCAACTGCAAATTCAGCTCCAAGCTTCCTTATGTCTACTACAAGCAGAGTCACTGGGCTCATCTGTCGCCTCTAAAAGATGTTTCTAAGAGAGGTACAGTTGGGACTGGGACAAGGTGCGGTCCGTGAAATGCTCATCTTGCAAGCACAAGAACTTGAATTTGATCCCCAGAATCCAGATTTTAAAAAATTGCATACAGTGACATGCGCTTGTAATCCCATCATCCAGAAGGAAGAAACGGATGGGTCCCTGGGGCGCAGTGTCCACCTGCCCGATGTAACTGGTGAGTTTGTGGCCAGAGAGAGACCCTGTCTCAAAAACCAACATGGATATCATCTGAGGAAGGACAACTCAAGTTTACCTCTGCCCTCTGCACAGCTGTGCACCTCCCAGACACCACACACACACACACACACACACACACACACAGTTGCAATTATTCAACCCACTGAGGTCCAAGAGATAATGACCTGGCGAAGTCTTCAGCAAACACAACAAACTTCACCAACCTTTAGGTGTTTATTGGCATCAGCTCTCTGTGTGCCCAAGAATAAGAATTGTATTCAGAATTTGAATATCATCCTTTTGAGACCCTGGCTCAGGTGGCCTTGCCCATGTCACTTTAAAAAAGAGGTTTGAGTGGAATTACACCACAGTTACTTTGAAAGGTGTATGTGGGCTTCTCTCTCCTTCACCTGCCTTGCCATCTGGAGGCAGCCACAACCTTGAGATGATAAAGACGCCAGCGCCAGGATGGAAGGAACTGAAGGAGATTGTCTATTGTGACGGCAAAGCCAACATTTGAGATTAATTGTTAAAGCAGCAGTCTCAACAGGGTCTCAAGTGCATGAGTCAGGCACCAGAGAGAGAAGTATTTTATAAATCTCTAAATCCTCTTTATGGATCAAAGATGGCTACCGCATGAAGTCACAGGAAGGGGGGTATGACCCCGCAGTGGGTGTCAATACTGGCTTAACTTAGGATGACCTGGGGAAGTCTGGTTTGTTACTATTGTTTTAATGTATGTGTATTCCTGCGTGCAGACACATGTGCAAAAACAGGTGTGTATACATGTGTGTATGTGCATGTGTATGAAGAATAGAGGACAACACTCTCTAATGCCATCTCTCAGAAATGCTACCTACCTCCTTTGAGACAAGGTTACTTACTTGTCTGGAATTTACCAAGTATGCCAGGTTGAGTGACCAGTAAGTCCAAGGGATGTGCCCATCTCCATCTCCCCAGAGCTGGCATTATACAAGTATGTCTCACCTTGCCTGGCTATTTATGTGGGTTCTGGGGCTTGAACTAGGGTCCTATGCTTGCATAATGTCCTGGTTAGTTGTGTCAATTTGACACAGTCTAGAGTCCTGTAAGAGAGCTTCAACTGAGGAGTTGCCAAGATCCTATTGACCTGTAGCCATGTCTTTAGGGGATTGTCTTGATTAGTGACAGACGTAGGAAGGTACTGTCCACTGTAGGTGGCCCCATTCCCTAGGCAGGTGGTCCTGCACTGTGTAAGAATCTAGCTAAGCATGATCCAGAGGGCAAGACAACAAGCAGCATTCAGCTAGGTTTTCTGCTGTGCTTCTCTTACTAGGGCGAGTTCCTTATTCTGAGGTAATAATGCACAGAATAACAGTCATACCTTCAAGCTCCTGCTTGAGAACCTGCCCCAATTTCCCTAGATGAGTGGAACTGTAAGCTGACATAAACTCCTTCCTCCTCTGCGGTGCTTTTGTTCAAGATGTCTTATTGCAGCAACAGAATGAAACCAGAACACAGCAAGCACTTTAGCAACTGAACCATCTCCCCGGCCTCTGGAGCGCTTCGAAAGTCACCCGTACCCAGTCAGGACCACTCCACATTCTGATTTGATCTGAAGTACAACCATGGCTGAGAGGCTTACATACAGGGCACATCTCTAAACCCAACTTGAAGTTTCTTCTTGGAAGAAAGAAGAAAGACAAGGTCACTCAGCTAAGCTGCTCAAATTAGAATTCACAAACCGGGGAGAAATCCGGCAAATGGGCTAAAGGACAGGAAGGTGAGAGACAGGATGCTTGGTGCTGTGCCTTCTGGGAGAGGACAGATGTCTTAATCCAGGCAGGGGAGCAGAAATAGTAAAGGAATTGATGTTCAGGCAGAAAGTGGATCTTAAATAATGCTCATAGTGCCCAAAGGCAGAACAGCATTCTGGACATGCAAGGAGCCCTGGTGTTTCTGCATAGTCTTGGGGGAAGGGGAAATAAACTCAACAGGGTGAAGAGAAGAATCAGAAGGCTGGAGGGAGAGATAGAAGGACATCAATATTGGGGTTCATGACAAGGGATCAGCTATGAAGAGGGGAAAAATCCCCAGTACCTGCAGTCATGGGGCTGGAGAGACGCTCTACAGTTAAGAGTCTATGTATTGCTCTTTGGAGATTCTGTTTCCAGCACCCACAGCAGCTGACTTACAACCACCTGTCACTCCAACTCCAGGTGACCTGATGGCCTCTATGACCTTTGCACAAGCCCTCCACGTAGACAAAGACATGTAATTAATCATAAGAATCTTTAAAGAAAAAGCAACCCGAAGTGCAAGGTGTGAGGTCATCTAGCAGAAGCAGGAAGATCCTTGAAGGAAGACCTGTTGTTAAAAAGATTTCCCTTGGGTACAAGGCAGAAGCAGCTCCCTTTGCTCTTCTGTAATCTTTACTGAAGATGGGAGGAGAGGGAAGATAGGGAGGGGGAAGAATGGTGCTTACAGAGAATAGCATGTTTAAACCCAATTTAACAGAGCAATTCTCCTGAAAGTGATCATGTTCTAGTTGGAAGAAATGGGGGCTACCTTGAAACAACTAGATGAGTTTTCTTTTCTATCATGAGTGAAAATGAGGGCTGGAGAGCAAGCTGTATCTAGATGTGGAGAAATAAATATATATATATATATATCTGACTTGGGATTGAAATTGAAATTGTGCTTTGGGCTCCAGAGATTGTCACACTCACGAAAAGCAAGGAGACAAGGACACAGGAGTCACAAGGAAGGGGATGCAGCTCGGGGGGTGGAGGACCTGCTTGCTTAGTATGTGCAAAGCCGTGAGTGTTTTTTAGTTTTTGACTAGAGCAAAAGGGGGGGAAGGAAGGAAAGTAAGGAGGAGGGAAGGAAAGAGAGAAAGGACGAGGGAAGGAAAGATACAGGGAAGGAAGGGAGGAAGAGAAAGGGAAGGAAGATGGATAAAAGAAAAAGAGAATCAAGTTCGGGGGCTGGGGCTTTAGGAGAGCCAGAGACTGCTTGTTTGGCACACTTGGAGCCCTGGGTCCACCCCCAGCATCACACAGCACGGGTGGCGCGGCAGATTCCTGTAATCTCAGCACTATTGGGCGGCAAAGGCAGGAGGCCTAGGAGCTCAAGGCCATCCTTGTCTATGGAGTGAGTTTGGGCCCCCAACATTTCTCTGGAAAATAACTTAGTATTGTGGTGGTGAGGCTGAGCAATCTTCAGGCGTTAGGGCTACAAAGCCTACTGCTATAACAGAGCCTGGGGAGACAGCACAACAGGCCAAGAGCCTGCTGTATCAACACAAGAACCTGAGTTTGGATCCCCTCACAGAAAGAGCCAGGGGCAGCGGTGTGCTTCTGCAGCCCCGGTGTTGGAGTGTTGGTGACAAAGAGATTTCTGAAGTTTGTGGGCCAATCTGGGTACCACTGACCTCTGACCTCGCATCTTCTGAGATATTTTAAGTCCATCACGTTGAGGAAGGTGTGGTGGCAGGAGGTGCTGCGCCTGTGGTGGTGGGAATGGGTGATGCAAGCCTGCTCACATGGTGGTGTGAGCCAAGCAGAGGAGGAGGGTAGGTGTAACCTGCAAGGCTGTCCCTAGGGACCTACTGCTTCTGACTTGGCCCCACCTTGTAGAGACCCGTTAAGAGAATAACAAAGTCAATCAAACAACGGTCCTGCCGAAGTGCCAAAGGAACCCAGACGCTTTCAGGGAAACATGGATACATTCATTGCCCTGACTGTGGGGTGGTGATGCAGTCACACATGTGTGTATGTCAAGGTCACCAAATTACATAGATCAAATGTGGCATTCACTGTTCATCAACTAATACCTTGTTCTAGTCTCCCTTCTACTGCTAAAAAAAGCAACATAGAGGGAGAAAGGTTACTTTATACTTCCAAGTCACAATCTGTCATTGAGGGATGCCAGGGCAGGAACTGAAGCCGTTTCTTGAAGCAGAGACCATGGAGGAATTTTGTTGGTTGGCTCACGCTTAGCTAGCGTCCTTATAAAGACGAGGACCACCTGCCTAGGGAATGTTGCTGCCCACAGTGGGCGAGGCACTCCTGCGTTGGTTAAGAATAAAGATTCCCCCCCAAGACATGCCCAGAGGCCAATCTGATCTGGGCAATTGTTCAGTTGAGGCTGCCTTTTCTGGAGACTGTAGGTTGTGTCAAGTTGATAGCTGGAGGTAACTAGGCCATACCTCAATAAAGATGATTGCTTTAAGAAAAGTCGTTAAGCTCACGATCTTACACTTACTACACACTCACGATCTTACGCTTACTACGCACTTTCTGATATTGATGGTATAATATCCCAATTGATCTATTTTCTTGACATTTTTAGTGAATGCCATGCTTCCAAAGCTCACATATTTTATATATTGCTTCGTGTAGAAGGCAGCAGAGTTAATCTCTTTAAAGATGAGCAAGAGACAGGGCTGGACAGATGGCTCAGCATTTAAGAGAGCACACTTCTCTTGCAGTACCCATATTGCAGGGCTCACAACTGCCTGTAACTCCAGTTCCAGGGGATCTGACGCCCTCTTCTGGTCTCCATGGGCACTGCACCTATATACATAGACTCATACACACACACACACACAATTACAAATCCAAGTAAACCCTTTAAAAAGTACATGTCTAAGAGAAGGGCTGAAAAGATGCCTGGTTTTAAATTATGAAGAAAATCACAGAGAAAGCTTGACTGGTCAGCCAGTGACAGCAGGGCCCATGGCCACAGGGCAAAGCCTATGGAACTTCCTGGCAAGAGAACCCAAGATAAGCTTGTGGTTATTTCCATTTGTAGGTAGAGGAAGGCAGTGATGCCTCTCAACCACTCAAGCACTACAGTGGTGAAGGATGCTCTCAATCTTGTGAACAAATTTCCTCAGAAAGAACCAAACCTTCTGCAAGGCCATTTAATGCCTTAGAACAGCAGTTCTGAACCTGAAGGCTGCGACCTCTTTGGGGGAGGGGGGTCTCATGACCCTTTCATAGGGGTCACGTAAGACCACCAGAGAACACAGATATTTACATTACGATCCATAAGAGTAGCAAAATTAATGTTATAAACTAGTAACAAAAACAGGTTTACAGTTGGGGTTCACCACAACATGCAGAACTGTATTAAAGGGACGCAGCATTAGGAAGGTTGAGAACCAGTACTTTAGAATATCATCAACATGAGGAGGTTGGGATGTTGAAGGTGCAGGGGCCAGTCACAATTTATCTTGGGCTATTTTCAGCCCTCTAAATAGCCTTCCCTTGCCCTCCTCTGTGTCTTTTTGAATCTCAGGCAAGGCACTATGTCTACCAATTAAAAGGCTAAGTGTGAGTGAGGCCAAGAACAGAGATTTTCCTGCTTCGCCCATGCTTCCAGCAATGTATTTGGAAAATGTCTTAATTGAGGTTGCTGGAAAGATGGCTCAGCAGTTACGAGAACTGGTCGATTTTCCAGAGGTCCTAAGTTCAATCCCTTGCACCAGCATGGGTCTGATGCCTTCTTCTGATGTGCAGATGAACATGCAAACAAAATATCCAAATTCATAAGTAGTGACATCTTCTTTCCAAAGAAAAGTGTCTTAACTAAAGACTTTGTTTTTCTACTAAAGAAACATCATGAAGCTACCACTGCATTGGAAAGTAGAATGCGGGGTAACCTGTGTGTGTGTTCCCAGACTGTGGTCCACCTATACTTGGCTCCAGCATGAGCTTCCATTTGTCACCTCTGAGGTGAGGTTTGCGTGTTGACAGTCCTTAGGAGCTTAGACCTCTTCTGCATTTCTCCCAACTAAATTCAGACAATCAGAAAAAAAAAAAAATCCTCAAGAAGCCACTGTGTACAACTTAATTCTTTATTTAAAAAATATGGAAAACAATTAACAATCAAACTCCCACTGTATATTGTTTAGAAACGCATAGAAAACGGGTAATGGACTCCATTCTGTGAGACAACATTTATTGTGTTTCCTTCATCGCTAGAAATGGTTTCCACTACCAATGAAAACACAGTGACGGTCCTTTCTCTCTCCTCTCACCTCTCTCTTCTACTTCAGGCTGAAGCCAGGAGTCCGGCACTAAGTGTGTGACAGAATTTAAGAAAAAAGTAAAAAGGGAGAAAAATTAAATTCTCAGAGACCGTGGCTGTAGTCCCATGGCGGAGTGGCTGCCAAGCATGCAGGTGGTTCTAGAATGGAATAATTAAGCCCTCAGCTTTTCTGCTGTTTAAAGACTGGTGAATCCCATCCTGGTGAGATGGCTCCTTGGGTAAAGTGTTTGCTGAACTGGCCTAGTGACCTGAGTTTGATCCCCAGAACCCACATCAAAGTTGAAGGGGAGACCAAATCCATAAAGTTGTCCTCTGACCTCCATACGCATACCATGGTGCACACACCTACATACCCATACCATGCCCACGCACGCCCACACACATGCACACAGTAACAGCTAATTGAAAACAGTTAAAAACACATGCAGATTCACCCAAGTGCATCTCAGGCTTCTTAAACTGGGTCATGATGTCATATTGGGCTATGTGAAGAAATGTGGGGAGAGCGAACAATTTACACCAGGGAAAGATTCCCAGGCATGGAATGACCCACAGTGAATTCAGCCTCAGACGCATAGGGACTGGAGAGAAGGCTACTGGTTAAATGCGCTTGCTACCCTTTCAGAGGCTCTGAGTTCGATTCCCAGTGCTCAGCTGTCGTGAGCTGCCGGAGAGTACTGGGAGCCAAACTCAGGTTCTTTTGCAAGTGTTGCAAGGGCTCTTAGTTGTTGAACCATCTCTCCAAAGTGCTTCAAGTTATGACTTATTATCAGTAAATGCTTGATTTATATACCAAACGTATAAAGCTACATATCTAGGGTTGTATGGGATTTCCCCATGTTATCTAATTAGGGCCACCACTGCCATAATGGAACACCGCAACCAAAGCAACTGGGAAGGAAAGGGTTCATTCAGCTTATGCTTCCACATCATAGTTCATCATCAGAGGAAGTCAGGAGAGGAACTCAGGCAGGGCAGGAATCTCGAGGCAGGATCTGATGCAGAAATCATACAAGAGTTCTGCTTACTGGCTTGCTCTGCCTGCTCTCTTATAGAACCCAGGATCATCAGCTCAGGGATGGCCCCACCCATAATGGGCTGGGCCTTCCCCCCATAAATCACTAATTAAGAAAATGCCACCTTTAATCCCAGCACTTGGGAGGCAGAGGCAGGTGGATCTTTGTGAGCTCCAGGCCAGCCTGGTCTACAAAGTGAGTTCTAGGACAGCCAAGGCTACACAGAGAAACCCTGTCTCAAAAAAGAAACGAAAACAGAAAAAGAAAGAAAATGTCATACATTTAGACTTGCTTTTAGTCCAACCTCACGGAGGCATTTTCCCAACTGAGGCCCCTTCATCTCTGATGACGTTAGCTTGTGTCAAGTTAACAGAAAACCAGGCAGGACAGGAGCCAAGAGCAGGGAGAGCTTAGGAAACCTGGGTAGTGGATTCCCGAGAATCCCAGAGGAGGCCGGATGCTTACACACGGGGACTACCAGAGATCTTTCAAAGTCCAAAGCAAGGAGCCTAAACACAGCTCCTCTATGTGAGTTCAGGGATGTGAGCATCACACAGGCTAACGATCCTGTCTCATGGACACAGCTGTACCAACAAATTAGTATCGGGAGGCTTTTGACAATGGCGAATATCCAAGTTCAGAGCAGTTGAGTTGTCCCACAGCTAAGAAGACACCCCATCGCCCCACCCCGCATCCAGAAAGTCTCTCCTAGATACAAGTAACAAGGAAGCAGAAAGAAAGGGACATGTCTGTCTTTTCTGGAGCTCTGGGCATTAAATAAAGCATTCTCTAGGAACTCCTCATGACTGGCCCCTGGACATTTGGAGATTTCCATTTACAATAGCCGCACAGCCAGGAAACACCATGCCCAGAAATTCTAGGTCCAGTTGGTAACACCTAAGAGAGACCAATGAAAGAAAATATAAAACTGCGCAGAAGAAATGCACATTGAAGGGACCAGCAAGAGGGCTTTGTGGGCAAGGGTGCTTGCCACAAAGAGACAATCAGCCAGGTTAATACCCAGAACCCACCTGGTGGAAGAGAACTGACTCCCACAAGCTATCCTCAGGCTCTCACTGTTTGCTATGGCACTTGCTCATGCACACATGCATGTACACACACACACACATGCACACACGCACGCACACATGAACTCACACTGAATAAAATGTAATCACATTTAACCTCGAGTCAAAAGCCCAGAATCCCATAGCAGAGACGTCACTGAGGATGAGATCATAACCAACAATTACAAAACCCACAAGGGGTTAAAGGCATGAGTGAGAATCAGCGGATATCACAGGGCTACAGTGCCCAAGAACTCAAGATAACAAGACAACTATCAGACACAGACTTCAAAATAGTTATTTCCAAATGAGTAAAAACATTAAAATGGGTTTTAAGACAAGAGAACAAGAGCTATGGAAGACAAAGGAGCCTTGGGGCTGGAGAGAGAGGGCTGAGCTAGAAAGAACACTTCTTGTTCTTGCGTAGGACCTGAGTTCAGTTCCCAGCACTCTTGTGGTGGCTCACAACGCCCTATGACTCCAGATCCAGGGGGATCTACTGACCCCTTTTGGCCTCTGTAGGTACTGCACTGTTTGGACAAAACCATACAAGGACACACCTATTCTTATACAAATAATCTTTTAAAAATTACAGTGGGGTTAGAAATATGAGGACAAGCGTTTATAGAAAATAATGAGGGTCAGGCATGGTGGCCCATGCCTTTAATCCCAGCACATGTGAGTCTGAGGCCAGCCTGGTCTACATAGTGAGTTCCAGGACAGCTAGAGCTACATAGTGAGGCCCTGTCTTGAAAAACAAACAAAAATAAATAAGCAAATAACACAAAAGAATATGTCAGAGCCCTTATATAACCTAATATATTTTTATTACTGAAAGCAGGTGTTTCCTCAATTTTAAGGCCTATTAATTTGATCACAGTAACTATAACCATAAAATCACCACCCATATCTCAATATCAAACATCATTATTTGGTCAGTATTAATTATAGATGTAATTTCATTATTGTCTTAGCTCTCCCAGAACAAGCAGTCAAGGGGCTGGAGAGATGGCTCAGTGGTTAAGGGCACTTGCTGTTCTTCCAGAGGACCCAAGTATGGTTCCCAGCATCCACATGGGGTAGCCCACAACTGCCCGTAGCTTCATTTAGAGGAGATCCAAGTCCCACTTTGAGCCTCCATGGGCTCCGCACTCACGTGCACATACCCTTCCCAAACAATCTTTTAAGACGGTTAAAAAATAAAAAAGCTCCCAGCACGGAAGTATTATGGACACACCAAAATCTTGCATGCTTGTCTTTTACAGCTATTTAATATATTGTGTGTGCACAGAAGGAGCCGTGTGGGTGAGCACATACCACCAGTGTACATAGAGAAGCCAGAGGGCAGCTGGCAGGAGTTGGTTCTTTCTACCAAGTGGGTCCTGGGGATCAACCCAGGCCATCGGGCTTGGGAGCAGGTGCCTTTACCCACTGAGCTATCTCACTGGCCCGGGACCAGAATCTTAACACCATTTCTTTTGATGTGGCTGAAAGATGAGACCCAGTTTCATGCCGACATTTCTCCTGATATTTTGGGTCAAAGGCAGAAATTTAAAAAAGCAAAACAAAATAAACAAAGTTTCTGGAAGTGGGGGGAAAAAGGAGCCTTTGGAATTTCGAGCACAGCAGGGAAGCCAAGAGGATCGCACACAGCTGAGGAGAATAAATGATAAATGAAATAAAGGAATAGATGCAATGAGATCACCCCTAGTGCACATAAAGAGATGGGGAGAGAAGAAAAGGAGATAAAGACACAGGGAGGTTGCATTCTTGCATGGAAATACCATCCAAAAGCCACCAGAAGCTTGTCAATTTCTGCCCCTTGTCAACAGGAATGGAAATGACCTAACGCAGCACCTTCAAAGCTTTGTGTCTTATATGAGAAGGATGGTGAGGTTAATTCCTTCGATTCATTGGCTCCTCCTAGACGTCACTCATGGTGAAGGGTATTAAGTTCGACATCTTAGGGAAGAAGACACTGAGCTCAGACAGATTTCAGGAAATTGTATCACTTGACAAGGGTGAAACTGAAAATCAAAAGGGAACTTGGCAATTAAAACAGCTTACCTCTCCTACACGCCCTCCTGATAGCTATTCACCTTGATAAAAAGGAGTGTAGATGCTGTCGCGCTAATGGAGGAAACTTCTAGAAGTTAACAGATTCCCTACTTTGTCAGGTCAAAGCTAGCCCAGAGCAGAAAGTGACTTTCCTGCCTGGGTTTTGAGCGCCTCCTTTTTCTGATCACACGGAGCCTGCAGTTGCAATGGAAGGAGACAAGATTTGCAGAAAGCTGGGCATCTCAGTATGAGTTCCTAGCGGTCTTTTATCACTTTTGGGGGTGCGGGGGAGGGGAGGCCATGTATAGTTCATTTCCCCCAATAAATTGCATAGGTCGGCATCTAGCGCATAGGCAGCACACAGATAAGAAACGTGTTCCTGGCTGAGTATTGAAACCAAAACCCAATTGTGAGTGACTAGCTACTTTCCTGTAACTGAGATAAAATAACCAACCTAAAGGAAGAAAGGACTTAGTCTGGCTTACAGTCACAGAGGGAGGCAGTCTGTGGTAGCTGCAGATGTGGGAAACGGGTGACAGGAGCAGGAAACTGGCTGACAATAGTTCCTCCACAGACAGGAAGCACAGAGAAGGAAAAGGAAGTAGGGTAAGCCTGCCCCCAGTGATCTACTTCATCTAGAAGGCCCTGCCGCCTTAAACTTCTATAACCCAAACAGCCCCACCTAGTGGGAGCCAAGTGTTCAAACACACGAGCCTATCAGGACATTTCTCATTCAAACCACCACAATGAGTAGTAGTAAAGGAAAAGCAAATGAAATTAGTTCAAACTATGGGCTCTATTTTCAAGATATTGTGTGAGGGTCCTGTTATGGTAACAAAATACCTGAGATGATCAACTTAAAAAGAGGAGAGACTGGTTTTTGCTCAGAGTTTCAGTACATCATGGTGGATATCTGGTTTACTTGATGGCAGCTGGGAAGAAAAGGACAGAGAGCATGCCCCCAGTGAACTTCCACTATACCTCGCCTCTTAAGTGTTCTGCTGCAATACCACCACAAGCTGACGATCAAGCCCTCAATATATAGTAGCCTCTTGGAGACACTGAAAATCCCAACTATAGAAACCAAGCATCTTCTCCCTCTAAAGACTGAGACAATCTGCTCAAGCAGCCCATTCTTGAGAAACCCTGACCCGGACAGGCCCAGTTCCTACAATACAATAACTGACATGCCTGAGTTGTTGCAATTCAAGATATCTCCTAGCTGGGATCTTAAATCTAATCCAGATCTGGATTTATTAACCATGGCAAAAACAAGTCTGGGTGAGTCTGTCTGCAAAACACCTGCTGCATACTGCAATTTTTAAAGGCTGAGTGGGACTGGGAAGATGGCCCAGTGAGCAAAATGCTTGCTATGCAAGATGAGGATCAGGGCTCTGAGGCCCAGAACTCGCATAATAATCTGGGCATGATGGTGCATGCCTATCATCCTAGCACTGGGGCGGTGAAGATGGGTGGATCCCTGGGACCAGTCTAGCTGAATTGGTGGTTTCCAGGCTCAATGGCGGGCTCTGTCTCAAGAAAGATGATGAATGAAGATGAGGAGGAGGAAGAAGTTGATGGAGGGCCATCAAGACAACTCATCAGGCAAAGGTGCTTTCCACACAAGCCTGACAACCTGAGTTCAATCCTAGAACCTATGTAAAGATGGGAGGAGAGAACCAGCTCCATGATGTCATCCTCTAATCTCCACAAGTGCATTATGGTAATTCATACCCTACCCAGTCTCTCTCTCTCTCTCTCTCTCTCTCTCTCTCTCTCTCTGTCTCTCTCTCTCTCTCACACACACACACACACACACACACAAGGAAAGGAAGAACATCAAACCCAGATCTCTAAATCCTGCTCCTGCTACATCTTTGACCATTTGGATGACTTCTTAGGATGGTCATGATCTCACTGCAGAGGAGTGTGTTATCCTGTACCTGAAGAGAAATGCTATGGTGGCAAGCACTGTGCCCCTCTCTGGCTTCCAGCAAGCTTCACTTCTTGCCTCTCAGAATTCCTTGCTTCCTGTCTTATACTATAGCTGTCCGTGACACACCTACCTCTTCTCTTTAGTTCCCTTGAGGGCCGTGGCCACCCTCCACACAACGGCTTTCCTTTAGAAGGTGGTCTGCAGTTATTTCTGGAATTGCTGTGGGAACTCCTTCAGCGAATAGCCTTTAAGATGTCAGCCCACTGGGGTGTGGTCTCTGATACTATATAGGCAGATGTAACGCTTGTGCAGTTACTCCTGTCTCTCTCTTTCGGCTGCTGAATTCGATTTCTGTTCCCTGATCGTGCAGATCTGTGAGTCTACCCCTAAATAAAGAACCCTTTATTATACTCCATTCTGAGCTAGCATGGGACTATTTTATCTCATTCATCTACAGTGAATGAATGAGTGGGTCTCCTTAGGACACATTCTCCAGCAATGTTTCTTACAGTCCTCTCTAGAAAAGGCTTCCATGTGCGATGGTTAATCTTGCCTGTCAACTTGACTGGATCGGAAATCAGCCCAGAGACACACCTCTGGTTTCTGAGGGCTTTCCCAGGGGAGATTAACCAAGAGGAGGAGACTATCCCACAGATTTGGCGGCACCTTCCGCAGCAGTCCAGATATAAAGAGGGCGGAGGGAAAGCAGTGTGCCTGCCTGCCTTTGTCTCTTATTGGTAAGAGCATCTACTTTGCTGCCGCTGCCACCATCTTCACTGATATCAGAATACAGCTCCTTTGAGATTCCAATGTAGACTGAAGACCAGTGGCTGGCTCCCTTAGAATCTCCCAGGCCTTCCAGTCAGCACCAGAGTCCAAACTGGATGGAGCCTGAGGAACAGGGTCAGAGACGGCCTAATTTAATCTGCACAGGAGTTGAATGGCTGAAAGAGAAAACTGACTCCTGTGATTTGTCCTTTGCCCTTCACAGATGTGCTGTTGTATGCGTGATTGCACACACCCACTTATACTAAATTAATGAATAAATGTAACACAAATTTAAAGGATATCTGTTGGAAACAACGTGGGTTAAATATGCATGAAAGGTCCTACACATGTTCATAAGTGTATGCTTGTACACGCGCACATACACACTTATAAACACAGAAAGAACAGGGTTTGAACAGCCATCGCTAAAACTGTTCAGAAGACGAGAACAAGACAAGGGACTTTCTGAGATTATATAATTCCCTAAGGTCTGAATTTCTTTTGACAGTGCACATTTTTCATTTTTATAACCTAAAAGATGTTTCAAAGAACTCTGCCTATGTAGCTAGAGAGGTGGATCAGAGGTGAAGAATCTATACTTCTCTTGCTGATGTTCAGCTCCTATTGCCCACACTGTACTGTCCACTGTCTGTGACTTCAGCTCCAGAGGATCTAACGCCCTCTTCTGGCCTCCAAGGCTACCTGCACTCACCTGTACACACACACACACATTTATATAAACATAAACAAAATAAATCTTTTTTTCTTAAAAAAAAAAAAACAACCCTCAGTCTAGACTAGTTGGGTGGCACATGCCCATAATCTCAGCAGGCAGGAGGTGGGGACAAGAGAACGACAAGAGTCCTAGGCTGACCCCGGCTTTGCAATGAGTTCCAGACCAGCCTGGACAACACGGAGCTGTGGTTCTCAACTTGTGGGTCATGACCCGTTTGGGGAACTGAACGACCCTTTCACAGAGGTCACATATCAGCTATCCAACATATTGGATGTTTACATGATATTCATACCAGTAGCAAAATTACAGGTATGAAGTAGCAACCAAAAATAATTTTATAGTGGGGGTCACCACAGCATGAGGGTCACAGCATTAGGAAGGGTCTCTGGGAAAGCTTCCTTAGACAAAGGTCTTGAGCTTATATTAAGTATAGTCAGAAACTGCTACTGAGCCAGAACTATTCCCCTTCCTGGTATCATAACCTGAGGCTGGGGATGCAGCAGGAAGGAACTTGAAAAAGGGAAAGCTGTGGGATCCCTTCTGCCAAATGAAGGTGTGGGAGCCAGCCATGCTAAGCTAAGTATAGACAGGTCACCCAAAGGAAGTCCTTTGCCGGAGTAGAACTCGGCCTTTGATAAATTTAATAAGAGGCTGGAGTCTCAGTAGTTTACTCTGAGACAATGCCTGGCTGCAGGAGGAACCACAAGCTGAGATTACCCTACTCCCACCAAAGAACAGACCATTCAAAGGAAATGCCTGGCATTCCAACCATTGTAGATAGGATCACCTGCCAGTACACATTCACCAGGACACCCCTAGACAGATGTCAGCCAATCAGAGGTCCTGAACTTCAGAAATCCCTCACCCCCACCTTTACTACTATAAAAAACCCAGTTCTAATTGAGCTCGGGACTCTCCGGTTATTCCAATACATTGGACCTGTGGAGAGACCAAGTTTGCAAACTTGATTAAAATAAAGGCTCTTTGCTATTTATTACATATGGGACTTGGTTTCCTTGTTGGCCTTGAGGAGACCTCACGGATTTGGGTATAACAAAGGTTAATTTGTCAATGGAAGAGGTAATCTCGCTAAGGCATGGCCAAAAAAAAAAAAAAAAAAAAAAAGGAAGAAAGGAAGGTTGTGAAGGACAATTGACCATTTGATTCCCTCACTTCAAGGTAGCAGAGAGAGCTTTTTCAGCCGCCAAGCTCACTCTCCAGCTTAAAGGCTTGTAAATCAGTTTTATTGGGTTAATTGATGGTGTCTTTGGGCTCTTCTGCTCTATGATCTGCTGTGTCCTGTCAGAGGAAGCTGCAGGAAGTGGAATGCTGGCTCTCCTCACCCCTGCTGAGACCCGGAAGCACAGAGGCCCACACTGCAGCTTCTTGTTGCTGGCTTCGGGGCCGAGGGAATCGCAAGCTGTCTGATCCCTTGTGTAGGAGCAGGGTGCTTGAAATAGAATCTCTAAACTGCCTCCCAGAACATCATAGACACGCGCTCAGAGCAGAAGGTATGTTTAGAATTTCTCTTTGCTCTTGGCTCTCATTACGCACTCTGTGTGTGGCAAGCATGAGATGCTCAATATTCAAGCGCTTCAGAGCTGAGTGCCTGCTTGGTGCCAATTGCAGTACAGAGTGATGCTGCCCAGCATGGAGCTTTGTCCTGGCTGGTGTCATGTCAACTTGACATAAGCTAGAGTCATCAGAGAGGAGGGAGCCTCAGTTGAGAAAATGCCTCCATAAGATTGGGCTGTAGGCAAACCTATAGGGCATTTTTTTCTAATGATTTGTTGGGGAGTTCCCAGTTTCTTCTGGGTAGTGCCCACCCTGGACTGGTGGACCTGGGTTCTGTAAGAAAACAGGCCGGGTAAGCCATAAGAAGCAAGCGCGTAAGCAGCATCTCTCCATGGCCTCTGCATCAGCTCCTGGTTCCAGGTTCCTGCCCTGCTTGGGTTCCTGTCTGACTTCCTTTGATGATGAAATGTGATGTGGGAGCATAAGCTGAACAACCCCTTTTCTCTCCAACTTGCTTTTTAAATATGGTGTTCTGTCTCAGCATCCCTGAATAAGACAAGCTTCTACACCCATAGACTCAACCAACCACAGACCAAGAAACACTCAGAACAAAAGACCCAGACAATGTAACTGTGATGGTTTTCTCCAGTGTGAAGGGTATTTCTCGATACAATGAACTTTGGAGGGAAGACTCACCCTGAATAGTGGACGTACCACCCTATGGGCTGGGGATCAGCATTGAATAAAAAATGGGAAAAAGAGAAAGCTAATGGAATATCACATTCTTGTTTCTGCTTCCAAGTTAGAAACCATGTCTACCACCATGATGGACAAGATCCTCTCAAATTGGGAGCCAGAAACAATACTCCTACCTCAAATCATTTCCTCTAAGATATTTAGTCCCAGTAATAGAGAAAAAACCAACATGGTGGTGTACATTTGTTTACCCAGTTGTGGGGGGAAAATTTAAGCCTCTGTCTCACGCTACATGAACAGAAATTTGGAATAAGAAAATACTATGCTATATTGAACAGCATGCATAGACATGGTATTTCTTGTTGTTACTCCCCTCCCCAATAACACAGGGTACCAATTATTTATACAACATGCACATGGAATTATAACTAACCTAGAGACAATCGAAAGTAGATAGGGAGATATGAAGATATTCTTCCATTTTCCTTTTTTTTTTTTTTTTTTGTCAGTTAGGACCTTGCTTTGTAGCCTGAGTTTGACTTGACTTCATGGTCCTGTTGTCATAGCCTCCTTGAGTGTTGGGAATGACAGACATGTTCCACCTCACCTATCTGTGCTGAGGTTCTATGTAGAACTGATCATTTCACATAGTGGTCATGGCCATCCATCCATATATCTGAGTACCTTTGGGGGGGGGGGGACTAGGACCAACCATCTATAGCTACTGAGGGATTTATAATCATAATTTCTTAGGGTCACTTTAGCCCCCTCCCAAAATCTTCTTACATGAAAATATTTTGTCTTGGGGGATGGGTAGATGGTTCGGTCAAGTGCCTGAGTAACTGCATTTGATTCTAGGAACTCAGGTGAATTATTCAGGCATGGTGGTACACACTTGTCATCCCACCACTGGGGAAGCAGGGACCTCGTCTCAAGGGGAAATATGTTCTCAGAGTAGATGAGACAGCCAATATGCGTGCATAAACAGTGCCTACTATCTTTGCAGGTCCACAGGAGTCTCTATCTTTGCCTCCTCCAGCTACTCCAGTTGTTCATTAGTTTATGACGGAATACCTTAACTCTAGTCCTGATGCTCACGTGGATCCTCTTCTAAATACGAGCCTTTTCTTCCTATGCCACTATAAGGATAGTTATTATCTGCTTTGGAATCCAATTGGATAATACAGAATGCTCTTATTCCTAGTCCCCCAAACCAATCATTTTTACAGGAAAAAAAATCCCTTTCCAAACAAAATCATATTCATGGGCTCTGTGGATTGGAGTATGGGAAATCCTCCTATGCGCCACCATGCCACCTACCACACTATGCAAAGTCCTGTGTATCCAAAGATGCCTGCACAGAGATTCTCCTCGCTGGAGAATTGGTAATCTGTTACTCAGCATCCGGTGTTTTGAATCTGAAATGTTCACCATAGTCTCATATGTTCAAGTACTTAGTCCTCAGCTGGCAACACTGGGGAGACTGTGAAACTTTTAAGAAATTAGGGTTTCACATATAAAAGTAAGCTACTGAGGGTGAGGGCTGAAATTTATGCATGGACCCTGGTTTCGGTCATACTCTCTACTTCCCATCTACCATGATGTAAGCAGGCTCCACCACACACTGCTGCTGCCCTGAGTTCTTCCAGCTGCCATGCCTCCCCAGCACAACAGACTGAAACCATGATCCAAAACAAATTCTCCTCCCAATACGGAATGTCTGCCATGTTTTGTCATGGCTATATTAAAACAACTAATAGATAATGTCCAGTAAGAATGGAGGTGTGGGGCTGGAGAGATGGCTCAGAGGTTAAGAGCATTGCCTCTCTTCCTAGAGGTCCTGAGTTCAATTCCCAGCAACCACATGGTGGCTCACAACCATCTGTAATGGGGTCTGGTGTCCTCTTCTGGCCTGAAGGCATACACACAGACAGAATATTGTGTAAATAATAATAATAATAATAAAAGAATGGAAGTGCGATGCAACACGCAATATAAAAGTTTCATGGAAGGAAAACGCCTGATTCTGAGAGACTGAATTTACAGCTCATAAGTAGAGGTAGAATGGGGGCTGAACCTTAGAGAGTGCCTTGGGCATCGTGAAGTGGGCAAAGATGGAGTCAGGAGTAACACACATGTCCAAAGCATTCAGTATAACTCAAGAAGCCATGACACGTTCAGAACACACAAAGTACCCTGAGGGTCATGGTGTGTCTAGAGTGTATAAAATAACCCAAGAGGACATAGAGTGTCCATAGCAGACAGAATAGAGGCCTGGGAGGATATGGAGTCACTAGCTCTTACAGAGTAACCCAAGGGGCCATGGTATGCCGAGAACATACAGAGTAACCCAAGGAGACTTGTTGTATCCATAATGACTAACTCAAGGTAGACTTCGGAGCATATAGAGTAACCCAGGGCCACTTGATGTGCCCAGAGCATACAGAGAAGCCTAAGGGGACATGGTATGCTTGGATCATAACAGAGTATTCCAGGGGGACATGGCATAGCCAGAGATATAGAATAACCAAAGATGACAAGAACAGAGGGTCCTAGTTTTAAGGAGAGGGAGAAGATAGGGTTAAACATACAGCATCAGTCCATGAACTATCTATGCTACCATGTACTAACTGTCTGTCACCTCCTAATCCTTGAAGGGCAAACTTTCTTTTTATTGTGATTTATTATATTTTTATTTTCTTTCTGTATGTGAGCATATGTAGTTGTGAGAGAGTATGTGTGCGGAAGAACATATTTGGAGGTCAGAGGAGTGGGAATTGGTTCTCTCTTCGTACCAGATGGGTCTAGGGTTTGTACTCAGGTCAAGTTTGGTGGCAAGCTTCTTGTTGGTCCACAGTGCAAATTTTCTGCCTTTCTCTTCCCCATTCAATGAGGAGCAGCTCACTGCTATGGCTTGCCTCCTCTGTTCCCACTTTTAGCCCTGGCTGATGTTCATGTCTTTGCAATGTTTGGAGCCTGGAGCTCTCTCTACTCAAGCTGTGCCCGAGAAAGGGTGGGGAGCTGAGGTAGAAGCCGCTGCAGAATAGGAGGCCATCAGAAACCCAGGTAAACACTGCTATTAATGGTGATTAGCCGCCAGCGTTATCTCTGCAGAAGAAGAGCTTACAGAGAATAGCAGTCACTAAAACTGATAAACACTCTCCTTGCCTGTGAACACTCATCGATGTTTGGTCTTTAATCTTTGAGAGCTAAATGCCCAAATAGACCAATTGTTAACACAACCAGTTGAGTCATAAAACGAGTTGCTACACTGAATTCATTGATTTTTATTGCTAAACAAGCTCTGATAATGGCCTGACTGGGGTGTTAAAGAGACACAGCTAAGGTGTCGCAGGACACGGAGCAAAAACTTCCAACTACTGAAAATTAAATGCATCTATTTCTACAAATTAGATTACCTTGGGGGAGATGAGCCTCAGGTGCTGAAACATTCAATATTTACCCACTTGCAGTCAAAATGCTAAGTGGCCCTGTTGGGTCTCGACACTTGTCCCGCAAATGACATCTGTCTTCCGAATGAACAGATAAAATGAAATCATGACCACAGGACTGAAATTGCATGCTTGCCTAGATTCCCAGCACAGATGTTTACTGTGAGTTCTAGAGACAACGACAGCAATGCCAGCTCCAGGCCATATGTCAGAAAGGAACATGACCACATGGGTTGATTTTGTTTGACCAATCATACTGGTTAAAGAACTCAGTGGTCTTTAAATACAGTGTGTGTGTGTGTGTGTGTGTCACTCTGCAGGTGTGAATGCTTAGAAATGGGGGAATGGGGTTGAGGGGTAAAGTGCTGTTATATATCCTAGTTAGTATTCACTATTGGTTTAACAGCCTAGAGTTAGATTCACCTGTGAGCATGTCTGTGGGGAACCGTCTTGACTATTAACTGTTAACTTGACTGTTAACCCAGCCCACTGTGGGCAGCAACATTCACTGGGCTGCTAGTATGTATAAGAAAGCTAGGCAAGCATGACCCTAAGAACAGCCAAGAAAGCAATTTGTGGTTTTGCTTTAAGTTCTTGAGTTCCTGTCTTGACTTTTATCAACAATGAACTGTATCCTACAAATAAACCATTTCCCCCTAAGTTGTTTTTGGTTAGCATGTTTTATCATGCCAGCAGAAAGAAAACTGGAAAATTTGCAAGCATAAGGACCTAATTTCTTCCCACGCACATAGAACCCATACTTTTAAGAAGAAAAAAAAGCAGGGCAAAGTATGATTGTAATCCCAGTGATGGGGAGGCAGAGACAGGTGGATTCCTGGGTGTACTGCCCACCAATTCTAGTGATATTGGCAAGTTCTGAGTCCTAGTGCAAACAGGGGCAGGCACCTGAGGAGAAAAGCTAAGGTTAGCCTCTGTGTTCTCCCTTCAGGAGCACACACGTGTGCATCTGTAGCAACACACACCTGCAAATACATGAAATGTGCAACCAGAGACACAGAACAGAGAAGAAATGTACTAGAGTTTCCTTGACATCCCAGAAAATGCAAACCTGCATAACATTTCAGACAAAGGGACGGAGAATACTAGGCACTCAATCCAGATGTTCAGTCACTTCTGGCCAGCAACCACTCATGTCACCATCTCTTCAAGTGCTAAGATTCGTGAAAATGCAAGAGAAACAAACTTTTCCAGTCATTCTAAAGGGTGGGTTTGGGTTCTGGTGGAAATATCCGATGGCCTCAGATATGTGGGGATGGGTGAGGACACAACTGTGGCCACCCACACAAGAGACCACAGCATCCTTTGCCCTTGTGGAGGATGTCATAAATTCTATTTGTCCCTGTCTTACCTAACCTTCTCTTGACTCTGAGGCTCAAGGAAAGAAATAAATCAATAGCTAAGACATCTTGGCTCCTATTATTTTGGGAAACAACACCCTGAGTTGTGCTCATTTGTCCTTCTAATTGCAAAAATAGAAACATAAAACTCCCCCCCCACCACCACAATAGTTTGGAAATATAACGGAGGGGTACACCAAGTCCCAGCAGTGGTTTCAACCAATGAGAGGAGAGGGAAAAGGTCACATTTAGTCCATGTCTGAGGCAGAGACTCAATGCAAAAATCCAAAACCATGCATGTAAAGAACTCTAACAGGCGATGGGGGAGGGGGTGCTCAGTGTACCTGGTGAGCAAGCATGGGGACCTGGGATGGACCCTTAGAATCCATCATTTGAGTTTTATTTCTGTTGCCATGATATAAACACTGAGCAAAAGCAACATGGAAAAGAAGCAGATTATTTGGCTTACACTCTGAGGTCACAGTCCATCACTGAGGGAAGTCAGGGAGGAAAGCTCAAGACAGGATGATGAAGTTGGGCCTGCTTGCTGTTCCACACAGAACAACCTCTGAACAAGAAATTAGCCACAAAGTACAGCAGGAACCATGAAAGGACACTGCTTGCTGGCTTGTCCCTTGCTCGAAGGTTCATACTGAACTATCTCTTTCATAGCCCAGTACTGCTTGTGCAGGGAATGGTGCCGCCCACAGTCGGCCGGATCCTACTACATAATAAACAATCAAGCTATTTCCTCACAGACGGGTGTACAGGCCCCTCTCCTGTAGAAAATCCCTCAACTGAGACTTTCTTCTCAGGTGACTCTAGGGTGTGTCAAGTTGACAGTCAAAACTAACTAAGCTGTCGTGTAAAAAGGCAGGTGTGGAGGTACCTGAAGGCATTCCCAATGCTGGGAAGTTAGAGAACAGAATCAAGTGAATTCTTGAAGCTCATGAGCCAGCTAGCTTTGTCCATTAGCTTCAAGGTCAGTGAGACATCCTGTCTGAGAAAAAATTAAGTGTGAAGAACAATTGAGAAGAACATGTCATGTTGACCTCTGGCCTCCACATGCTTGCACACACACAACACACACACAGAGGAAGAAAACCTGCAGAACCCCCAAATAAGCAAGCAAAGTAAACCTGAAGAGCCTTAGAGACCTTTGAAACTGGGTAAGCAGATGATGACATCACACAACCCCCGAAGGAAGTGTGGAGAAGCACTCCTGTGATCTACACACAGTGTTGGACCTCTTGGCTCCCAGTGAAAATCAGCCAGTTCCAACCAGCAAGCCAAGACTAACATAATCGACCTTATGCTGCACAGAACCTCTCCCGAGGAGGGGAATCTGCGAAGAGACTGTAATTGCTGGAGAAAGAGACTTTCCTCTGGATGGCTCAGGGGATGGGTGCAACTCTGAAATTGTTAGAGCAACCAGAAATGCAACAGGGGAACAAAAGTGTATCATCATCTGTACAAGATGCAAAAACCCATCGTGTGACGGCCTCTCAAACCAATTTCCTAATACATTATGCTTCGTGTTGATTTTTATGGCTTCTGGCAGGGAAGGCAGATGCATGCCTTTATAGTTTAATAAATTCATGAGTTGGTAATATTGTATTACCAACTTGTGTGTGCTCTTGTCTGTATTCCTCAGCTTGTCCTCTACGGGAGATCTTTGAAGTCAAGAGACAATCTCAGATTCTTTGAACTAGTTTAAATTGTCATCGAGAGATATATTTCTAAACACCCTGGTTTTGAGTGTTGAGTAAAGAGAATTTGAGAGCGTCCTACTTCTCCCCGTCATATGGGTTGTGAATGGAGTAATGGGCACATTTTGCTCAGTCACCAATCTCAACTGAGGAATTGTCTCAATCAGAATGGCCTGTGGGCAATTTTTTTTTAATTAAGAGGCTGGAGAGCCTGCAGCTTTTCCAGAAGTCCTGAGTTCAATTCCCAGCCACCACATGGGATAGATGTGATCTGATGCTCTCTTCTGGTGTGCAGATGTACGTGCAGATAGAACACCATACACCTAGAATAAATAAATCTTAAATTGCCAATTGATGTCCAGTGGCCAAGCAAGCCAGGGAGTAGCACCCCTATGGTTTCTGCTTCCAGCTCCTGCCTTGAATCCCCACCTTGACTTCTCTCAATGACAGACTGACCTGGAAGTGTAGGGCGTGAAGTCCGAAGGGAATGTGTATTGTTGACACAGGCAAGGTCATGTCAAGAGCTCTAAAGCCTCAGACCTGTGAAGAAATGTCAAACCCTTCACCTGGTCCTTGTAGAGATGTTGATAGTGTGTGCAGAAAACGTCCACCATAGCTTTCTTTCTTTTTTTTTTAAATATTTATTTATTTATTATGTATACAATATTCTGTCTGTGTGTATGCCTGCAGGCCAGAAGAGGGCACCAGACCCCATTACAGATGGTTGTGAGCCACCATGTGGTTGCTGGGAATTGAACTCAGGACCTTTGGAAGAGCAGACAATGCTCTTAACCACTGAGCCATTTCTCCAGCCCCCTCCACCATAGCTTTCTACATCCCCCCCCCAGATATTTACTGTTCCTTACAAAGATTAGTCAAACCTGGTTCCTTAATCTAGCTTATTGGTTCTCAACCTATGGGCTGTGACCCCTTTGGGGCTGGAATGACCCTTTCACGGGGGTCACATAGCATATCCCCTGCATATCAGATATTTGTTTACGCTAGGATCCATAACAGTAGCAAGATTGCAGTTATGGAGTAGCAATAAAAACAATTTTACGGTTGGGGGGGGTCACCATAACGTGAGGGACTGGGTTAAAGGGTGGCAGCATTAGGAAGGCTGAGAACCCCCGCTTTAGCCCTGTAACCTAAACCCCGCCTCTTTACCTGTGTGTAATAACCCCGCCTCCTTGTTCAGCTGCAGACACTCGCCCTGCTTCCCCACCCAACTCTATCCAATAAACATTCAGAGCTTCAGGTTGTGTGTGTGAGTGTGTGTGTGTGCGCGCGTGTGTGTGTTTCCAACAAAGAGCCCAGACCACCTGATTCCCAACCTTACTGTTTGTGTGTCTGTCTCTGTGTTTTCTTCATTCACTCGCTGCCCCAGTCTGGTCTGTCTCCAGAGCCATGCAATGGACGAGGCAACCCCTTTCCTCCCTGTGCTGGTTTGGGTCAGAGCATTTTGTCGCAGCAATAGAAAGCAAACGTGAAAAGCGTTTTTCAGTCCTTTTGTTTTTCCCTATGTGGGCGTAACAAAGGAATGTGGAGTTAATCTGGAGAATGGTGTGTGTGTGTGTGTGTGTGAGAGAGAGAGAGAGAGAAAGGGGGGGAAGAGAGAGGAGAGAGAGAGAGTTACAAAGAAGACCGACAGATGCATATACAATTAACTCAATGTTAAGCAACATACTAGAAACCAAAAAGGCTAGAGACAATCCCAACTGAAACCAAACTTTCATAGTTGAAATCTTTGGGGCAAAAATTGTGTCAAGGGACACCAGGGACCCAGGATTTGTCCACCTTCTCATCGAAACCCTGTCCTTAGGCAGCGATTGGTCAGGTGGGTGGGAGGAGCCACCAGTCATCTAATACCTGTGGGGCTTAACTGGAACACTCATCAACTAATTAATTGTGTGTTTTTGTTTATCTTTCTAATCATAAATCTCATTTGTTTAGTGAAAGACTTCTACCATAATTATCATAATTAATCTTTATTTTAAAACAAAAATATATTTGCATTTTGCAGGTATTTATACTTCAAAAGCTTCCCTAGAGAACCCCCAGGAGCCAAACTTAACACGTTGGTAACAATGAATTCTTGATTAAGTAATTATCTTTACAAATGCTGAAGCAAACAGGACTACAATTCACGGATTATTAACTACCAGGCTACACGGAAACATTCTGCACTCAACCTTCCGCAGCGGAGGGGACACAGGCCGCATACACAATCTTCTCCAGAAGGTACTGCTTAAGATGCTGCGGGATCCCTGGAGCTGAAGAATGCTTCCCGAAGCTCGGAGCAGGCAAACGTCTTTCATAATATACGTCTGCACATCTCACTGGCACCAAATGAAGGCTAGGTACTTTCTCATTCTCTTTGCTCTGACTGCTACGTGGACCATCTCACTCACTGGAGCCTTATACATCCACTTGATATGTGAGCCAACGCTTTATTTCCCATCTAACCTGATATTGCATGGCTTAACTGTTACATTGCTATGCCTTTCCTGGATAGAGCATCATCATTTTCCCCCTGAAAATTGTGAATTCATCTACCCATTTGGTCAAAGATCTTTCCCTGCTGTGTGGGAGGCTATTGCTTGGTAATTAACTTTCACCAAGCCTTCCAACACCGTCTCTGTCCTTGTCAGGTTTAACTGGTAGCTGGAGTCTAGAATCACCTGAGAAGGGAATCTCAACTGAGGCATTTCCCAGACCAGAATGGCCCGCGGAGACTCCTGGGGGAGACTGTCTTGACTTTCAAGTGATATAGGAGTGCCTGACCCACTGGAGTCTGAAGACAGCCATAGACAGGTGGCCCCGGGATTTATGAGAAAGCTTGCTAATCATGAGTGAGAGAGAGAGCCAGCAAGCAGTGATTTCTGCTCCGGCATCCTGCTTATGGTCCTGCCCCGATGTCTCTCAATGAAGGACAATGCTGTAACGTTGACCCTTTAATACATTTCCTCATGTGGTGGTGATCCCCCAACCACAAAGTTATTTTCACTGCTTCTTCATAACTGTAATTTTGGCTGCTGTTACGAATTGTGATGTAAAGCTCTGACACACTACATATCTGATATGTGATCCCTGTGGGGTCACAACCCACAGGTTGAGAACCGCTGCTGTAGGCAGACATAAACCCTCTTCTTTCTTAAGCTGCTTTCGGCCATGGCATTGGTCACAACAACAGAACGAAGCCAGACCACCTTACAACAACCTGGAGTCCTAAGTGGAGCTGGCTGGTATTTACGGAGCAGAACTGCTCTGACGTGGTTTCTTGAGTCAGATTGCTCCCACGGGAACTGACGGATGCAATGACTGTTTACAGGTAAGACTTACAAATGCACCCCTGTGCCTGGTTCTAATTTGCTCCTGTCTGTTTATGTGAAGAGCTGTTGTTTTCCCGGGTGTGACACCAGTCATCTTTGTGGTCTTTAGGTTTGTTCCCTGATTGTAGAATGTGAGCCTCCATGCTGAGCAGCCGCTGTGCTGAGCAGCCGCTGTCATCCTGAGATCAGCTGCGCCTCCCGACAGTCCATCACAATGGGGCTTGCAGGTTCTTTATACTCCCTCCTGGAAGGAGAGGGCAGGGAAGCCATCAGAATGCCACCCGAGTTCTTGCAACAGTAAGTGAGCAATGAGCGTCACAGAGGACGGACAGCAGGTCAGTCAACAGGCTTCGCAAGAGCTAAAGCATCTCCCCCAACCTGTGGGTAACTGGCAACAAGAGCACCGTTGGCGCTTCCTCGGGGGCCATGGGGATATGAGATCACAGCTGATCCTGCAGAACTGAGCAAAACGCTCTCCTGTTGCATTTTTATTGCTGATGAAAAGGGACCTTGGGGAGTACCGTATCTAATGGAGTACTAACTCCCAGAGGAGATAAACACAAGAAATAGCCGAGCGGTGGTGGCGCAGGCCTTTAATCCCAGCACTCGGGAGGCAGAGGTAGGTGAATCTCTGGGAGTTTGAGGCCAGCCTGGTCTACAAGAGCTAGTTCCAGGACAGGCACCAAAGCTACAGAGAAACCCTGTCTCGAAAAACCAAAAAAAAAAAAAAAAACAAACAAAACACAAGAAATACCACGTCTGAAATCGAAGGCAGAGAAACTGAGTTGTTACAGAGGACCGAGGTCTTCTATGGAAGAAAACAGATTTCTTTTCTTACACAGAATAGCAAGAACTCCCAGCCCATTTCGATCTGCTTTTTAGATAGTAGTTAAATAAGATATGAAAGATAGCAACATGAAGACTGGGGAGATGGTTTGGTTGGTGAAATGCCAGTGGGCAAGCATGAGAACTCAAATTTGAATCTCCAGCAACCACGTAAAAAAATTAGGCTTGGGGGCCTACACTTGTAATCCCAGTATTGGGTAGGCAGAGGCAGGAGGGTCCCTGGGACTTGCTCACCAGTTAGTATAGCTGAGTCATTGAACCCCTGATTCAGTGAGAGTACCTGCCTCAAAAAATAAGGTGGATAGGCAGGAGAGACGGCGCAGGAGTTAAGACACTCGATGCTCTTCCAGAGGACCCAGTTTAGCTCCCAGTATCCACAAGAAATACACAACCTCCTGTAATTCCAGCTCTATGGGTTATGACACTCTTTTCTGGCCACAGTGGGGACCACTACCCCCTGATGTACTCCTGCATATACATACACAGGTATGTAAAGAAAATTAAAACAAAGTGGAGAGCGATTAAGGAAAATACACAACACTGACCTCCAGCCTGTGCACACGCATGCAGTCTCTGCACAAGTATGGACCCATGCACGCACACAGACACATACACACAAAGATAGTAGCATGAAACCCTACGCCACAGTTTGCAAGGCATGAGCTGCCCTAAGAAGAGCCTTTGCATTTGGCACTAGATTTGACTAGCTTGCCTGGAACTGAGAAAAAATTGTTTAAACAACAAACAAACAAACAAAAACCTCAGTCACACTAACCTTATTCCAAGCTGAAGAAAAAAATAAATACAGAAAGAGGATTGTGGAAGAAAATCTCTGTGTGGGGCTGGGAAATGGTTTGGTGGTTAAGAACACTGTTTTTGTACAGGACCAGAGTTGAGTTTCCAGTACCCACATCAGGTGGCTCCCAACCACCTATAACTCCAGCTGCAGAGGACCCAATGCCTTATCCCAGCCTCTGCATGTGGGCACACAAAATAAATATTTTTGAGAAGAACATGTGTGCACATGCAGTGTGCATACAAAGTGGGTATGGCACTTGTGAGTGTCCCATGAAAGTGTGTGTTTGTGTAAGTGTATGTACACACATGTGCATTTCAAAAATAAGATTGATATCTCTGGATAAAAGCCACATTCCCCCATCTCACTTGGACTGCAAGCACTGTAAGATTTTGCCGTATTTTGAGCTGGACGAAGATGGCAAATATTTATTAACAAACCAGCTCTGAAATGAGCGCAGCTGGAAGAGACAGCTAGAAGTTGACAAGAGCCTGGGAAGTCAAGAGTAAAGTCAGCCTTCCCTGCCAGCTCATGAGGGGGTGGATGGGAGGCAGGCCAGAGAGGAGGAGAATGCAGCTCTGAAATCCAGGGTTGAAGGGGTTTCCCGAGGTCCTTGGGAACCCGATGTCAGTCTCAGAGGGCTGAGCTCATGTCATCCTGGGCACATGGCAGTTCCTCTCACTTAAAGGGGGGACATTTCTTCACTAATTTGCTTAAATAGTCCTCTTCTGTCAATTAGTAGTCCTTAATGGCCAGTGTAAACTTTTCCCAGGGATTTTTTTTAAAAAAAAATTTATTCACATATTTTAACTATGGATAAGAATGGGTTTTTATTTAAAACTTTATTTATTTATATTACATCATGTGTGTGTGTGTGAGAGAGAGAGAGAGAGAGACAGAGACAGAGACAGAGACAGAGAGAGACAGAGAAAGAACCTGTAAGATTGGTTTTCATTTCCACCATGTGGGTTTTGGGGCTTGAACTCGGTCCCCAGGCTTGGTGGCAAGCCCCTTTTCCAATTGAGCCATCTTACCGGCCCAGCAGGATGACTTCAATCCTATGTGACTGCGGCAGGACAGCCATGCAGCCTGAGGCTATCTAGACATGTGGAGAGCACTCTGTAAAAAGAGATGCTGCAATCTGCATTTTCAATCTGAGAAATCTTTCCCCAGCTTCTGAGTGGGTTTGACCTCTCTGGGAGGAATTTGCTATAGATTTTGAAAATGAAGTCAATTTTTTGAAAGAGAAAAAGAAATTGAAATAAGCCTGGTCCTTGTTTCTATTCCTGTGGATAATCGGCAGTCGGGAAAATGTTTTCTGGGGAAAATGGCTAACATGCTTCTGAAAGAAGAATCAAATGAAGACAGAAGAGCTGGGACGGGGCTCAGGCAGTGTTCTTGCTTTATTTATGTTGCTCTGATAAAAACATCTTGGCCCAAAACAACTTAGGAGAGCAGAGGGACTTATAACTCCAAGTTATAATTCCTCCTTGAAGGCAACTTGGAATAGCAACTCAAAGTATCACAGTCACAGTCAAGAGCAGAGGGAGAAGAAGCATACCCTTGCCTGATTTTTCTTGTTCTCAACTCACTTTCTCCTCTCCTACACTATTCGAGAATCACAGCAGCCCAGGGAATGGTGTCACCCACAGCGAGCTTCCTACTTCAATTAACAAACTAGACAGTCTCCTCCAAATATGACGGGTCTAGACAACAACCTCATCTAGACAGTTCCTCAGGTGAGGCTCTCTATCAGGCTGATTTTGGGTCATGAAAGTTGACGTTTAGAATTAACCAGGACAGTCAGTAAAATGCTTGGCATATAAGCATAAGGGCCTGAGTTTAATCCCCATAACCCATGTAAAATCCAGGTATCGTAGCATGTACTTGTAAACCTAGGGTTGGGAAGGTAGAGACAGGAAGATTTCTTGAACTTACTGGCCAGCCATCTTAGCCTATTTGATGAGCTCCAGGCTAGGGAGTGACCCTGTCCCCCCAAATAAGGTGGGGGCCTGGAGAGATGGCTCAGTGGTTAAGCACTTGCTGTTCTTGCAGGAGACCCAGATTTGATTCCCAGAATTCACATGGTAGATCACAACCATCTATAACTCCAGCTCCAGGGGATCTAATGCCTCTTCAGCCTTTGTGGGCACCAGACACAAATGTTGTATACATGAAGGCAAAACATTCATATATATATACATACATATATATATATATGAAAATAAATGAGTCTAAAGACAAACAAGTAAAACACCTGAGAAGATCTATAGCCACACCTGCACATATGAACACACACACACAGAGGGAGAGAGAGAGAGAGAGAGAGAGAGAGAGAGAGAGAGAGAGAGAGAGAGAGAGAGAGAGAGAGAGGAGAGAGAGAGAGAGAGAGAGGCGTTATAGAAAAAAATTCAGTTTGGCACTAAAAACATCTACCTCTACTGGATCTAATAATCATTATCTGCTCAGTTATGGAAGTCGGTGCCATTTTTCACAGGGTGTAAATTTTAATCACTAACAGAATAATGTAAGCCTCAAGTCTTAGATTTTGTCAAAAGAGAGCAGGGAAAGAAGGGGGAGACGAAACAGCAGGATGAATTTACAGCAGCTCACTACTTTTATTTAGTGCGAAGGCAGGCGATAGAGAAGACCTGACAGTGAAGATATATTGAAAGATACAGACACTTTATGATGTGCTTGCAAATATAAAGCAACAGGGCTGACAGAAAAAGGGATCTGAAAGGCTGAGGCAGGGGGATTATAAGTTTGAGGCGAGCCAGATCTACATAGAGAGCTGCGAGAGGTAACCTGGACTTCCCAGTGAGAATTTGTGCCAGAAAATCAGAGATGAGGAGGTAGCTCAGTGGGCAGCGTGCTTACCCAGAATTCACCAAACCTTGGATTCCGTCCCCAGGACTGTGGAAATTGAGCACAGAGGTATATATCTCCCCAATGTGTATATGATGGTACACTAGGAAGGCAGAGGCAGGAGGACAGGAGTTCAAAGTCATACTCAACTCCATAGTGATTTTATGTACATCTTGAGCTATATGATACTCTTTCTCCAAATAAATAAATACATTGTAAGAAGATGTGTATTTTCCAAAGCTTCAGAGACGATAGAGAAGATATTGTCGTCAGCTTCCACTGTCAACTTGACACAACCTGGGAAGATGAAACCTCAACTGAAGAATTCTCTCCATCAGACCGGCCAATGTGCATGTCTGTGTGACATTTTCTGATGGCCAACTGATGTAGAAGGGCCCAGCTTTCTGTGGGCAGTGCCATCCAACCCGTAGGTATGTGGGCCTGGGCTGTATAAGAAAGGGCTGAACGTGCACCTGTGAGCAAGCCAGTACTCAGTGCTCCTCCATGGCCCCTGCTCCAGCTCCTGTTCTGGCTTCCCTAGATGACAAACTTGCAATCTATTAGCCAGATGAACCATTTCTTCCCCAAACTGCTTTTGTTCTATCACAGCATCAGAAACCAAACTAGGACAGGCGAAAGGAAAGAAAATATTTAAGTCAAGACATGTGTAAGAAAGAGGCAAGGGGCATGAACGGCTCAATAGTTAAGACTGCTCACTGCTCTCTCATTGGACCTGAGTTTGGTTCCCAGTATTAACTTTGAACAGCGCACGACTGCCTGTAAGTCCAGCTCCAGGGCAAGCAACATCCTCTTCCAGCCTCTACGGGCATCTTCATGCATGTGGTGCCTATACGGACAAGTGGCCACAAATACACGTATGCAAACATAAGAGAAAAACAAATCCTAGTAGGTACACATTCTGGTGACGGCATCACATTCAAGAGTATATTGATAGCACAAATTTGACTCCGTATTTTTGGGTTTTGTTTACAATGAAAACACAAAGTTGGGTCGTAGGGAAGAGGGTTGGATCTGGGAGGAACTGGAGAGTGAATGTGTTCTAAATTGATTTATGAGATTCTCAGAAATAGAATTTAAATTAAAAAGAGAGACAGAGCAGATTGTTGGATCAATGTTAATCACGTTTGTCCATAAACATATATACTATTTAGACTTGTAACCTACAAGACCCTGAGTTCTAAAACAATAATTGCATACTTCTTACAGACAACATACATTGTTATGGTTAATACTGATGCTCAACTTGTCAGGACCTGGAATCATCATGGGAATCTGGGTACATGTAAGAGAGCTTTTCAATTACATTAATGGAGATGGGAACATAGTCCCTAAGTGGAGCCCATGGGCTGGAGTCCTGGGCTGAATAAAAAGGAGAAAGTGAGCTGAGCACCAACCAGCATTCATCTCTCTCTCTGCTTTTTGACTGTGGGATCCATGTGACCAACTGCCTCAGTATCCCCCTGCCATGCCTTCCCACCATGATGGACGGTATTCCCTCAAAGTGGGAGCCAAGACACTCATCTTTCCTTGAGTCGCTTTGTTGGGTATTTTGCCATAGCAGTGGAAAAAAAAAAAGCAACCAACCAATGCAGGCACAAATCAAAATGACATAGAAAGGTTTAAAAAAATGGGTAAAAACAAACAAGAAAGCCAGCCAGTATTAAGATAAAATAAACTTCTTGTCACCTCCATATAAATCAGATGCACACAGACAGGTTCCTCTCATCATTTTTCCTAGGTTCAAAACAGTAATGTTATCCTCTCAGAGATCAAGCACGCTTACTTTCTTGGACATCTTTTAGCAGGGATGAGGACCAAATGCTTGAAAGAGGCATCTGGTATATCAGAGGCTGTTACCAGAACCATGCATGGACTACGGGAAGAGTCCTACCTACTAGGGAGAGCTGCCATCAGTGATCCTCTAATAGAAGTGATGTCGGAATCAGCAGGATAAAGCAAAGGCTGCTGGGCTATAGCCCTGGAGTCGGCATTTAGAGTTTGATTAGTTAGCTCCACTCTGGATGCTCATGAAGATGATGTAGGACATGAATTTAGAGAACTGCTGGTCTCCACAACAGACTCTCGGTGAGCCCGACATCCCCGAATGAATCAAGAAATGACCAAAGAGGCAGACTTGGTGGCACGTTCCCACAATCCTACTGACCAAGGGACAGAGGCAGGAAGCTCCTGAGTTTGAGGCCAGCTTAGTCTGTCTCAAAAAAATTAAGGGCTGGGATTGGGGAGAAAGCTCAGCTGGTAAAATGCTTAGTGCTCGAGCGTGACCTGAGCTCATGCATCAGAACATGTGGGAAAAAAAAAAAAACTGGGCATGGTGGCACATGCTTATAATCCCAAAGGTGGAGAGGTGGAGACAGAAGGGTCCCTGAGGATTGCTAGCCTGGTGGTCTAGGCTTTCTAGTGAATTGCAGAACAATGAGACAGCCTGTCTCCAAAAGAAAACAAAAGCTGGGCAGGAGGGCTGGAGTGAGGCTCAGTGGTTAAGAGCATAGACCGCTCTTGCACAAGACCAGAGTTTGGCTCCCAGCACCCACTTAGGGTGGCTCACACTCACCAGTTCCAAGGAACCCAATGCCTTCTTTTGATTTCTGCGGACACTAGAACACAGGGACTTATACACACAAACACTCAGACATACGCATACATAGAAAGAAACCTTTAAGAAAAACAACAAGGTAGGCTGAACCTGGGGCATGACACCCTAGGTTGTCCTCTGACTTCCATAGCATATGCAAACATGCGTGTGCACACGTGTGTGTACTCCCCTCTACACACGGGCTGGAACGGTAGCTCACCAACCAAGTGGGAAAAAGCTAGCAATTCTCAGATGTTCAGGGAGGCTGGAGGGCTATTTGAAGCCTAGAATAGACTATGTGCTAAGGAGCGCTGGCCAACTTGGTGGGTTTCTGGCACACTTTTTCTTCCAAGAGAAGAAAAACAGAGCAGAAGGCTCCGTGGCTCTGTGCGAAGAGCACTGATTGTATTTTCCCTGCTGCCACTAATTAGAAACGAGGCCTTGGCAGGTCGGTCGATCCCAGTGTGCTTTGGGACTTTGTTTGTGAAATGAAACATTTAGACAGGAAAACTTTTCGGGGACCTTCATGAACTAATTGTTCTGTGACTTCTAGAATCCAGACCTTAGGGCGAGGTAAACAATCCACGCAATGAGAGGTTTCTCTTCGCAGGACATTTATTTCGAAGTCTTTCTTCTTTTTATTTATTTCGGTAATTCTCAACCTGTGGGCCGTGACCCCATCACAGGGGTCGCCTAAGAGCATCAGCAAACACAGATATTTACTTTATAATTCATAACAGCAGCAAAATTATAGGCACGGAGTAGCAACGAAAATAATGTTATGGTTTGGGGTCATCACAACACGAGGAACTGTAATTAAGGGTCGCAGCATCAGGAAGGTTGACCTGCGGATTTATGTGTATCTCTGTGTGTTTGTTGCAGGCGGTGGAGAGCCGTATGTGAATGAGGTGGGTGGTGGGGGTGGTATTCGAATGAGTGAGGGTGGTGTAGGTGGTGGGGGTGGTATGTGAATGTGCGTATTGGTGCCAGTAGAGGCCAGAAAGACGCATTGGATCCCCTAGAGCTACACTTACTGGCAGTTAGGATCTGCCCAGTATGGGTGCTGGGAAACAACCTCATGTCCTCTGGAGAAGCAAGCGCTCTTAATCCATGTGCCATCTCCCCAGCGCCCACAGCCACACTCTTAACGCAGACCATCTGTCACTATTTCGGAGGCGTCGTCAACACAGTGGCATCAGCTGGGAATCTCTGTCCTTTCCTTACAGGCTGATGGATAGCATCCAGCGTGCCATCCAATGTACCAGCAAGAAGCAATCAGCCGAGCAAGCCAGCATGGAGCAAGCGCTGGGCTCTGAGCCTCGGTAGAAGTCTAGAAAGAACGAACGGAGCTGGGAGGGAAAGCGGGCAGCTGGCCCAGAGCTGGGTTTAGCAGTGGCGATCTGACGTTACCATGGTCCTCATGCAAGGCAAACAGGGGAGCTGGCAGGTGAGCCCTGTGTGGGCACAATATTAGTGCAGTTTTGACAGAGGAGGTGTGGAGACTCAGGATGGCTCTTTCTGAGACCGGCCTAATTCACCTAATAGGATTTTCTCTAGTTACATGCATTTTCCCATAAGTAATAAACCTTCATTCTGCTTTAATTTTTTTAAAAAAAATTCTGTGTATGTGTGTTATGTGAGTATATACAATATGTGTGAGGGTGCCCACAGAGGCCAGAGAAGGGCATTAGACCGCCCTAGAGCTGGAGTTATAGGTGGTTGTAGGCATTGTGTAGGCATGTGTGCCTGCTCTGGACAGTAAGGTTGGTTCCTTAACTTGGCCATTACAAATAGTGCAGTCATGAAAATGGATGTACAAGTTTCTGTGAAGTGTCGGCTTGGGGTCCTTTGCATAAATCACTTGTGTCTCCTGGATCTTATTAGCTACATAAAATCATAAATATTCGCATACAATGAAAGACCTGAAGCTATCTAAGGGAGCACAGGGAGCTACAGAGAGTGGGAAAGAGTGAGAAAATGGAGGTAGTATGGGGACAATACTCCAAACATATAACATATGCCAGCACAAAGTTTACAAAAATAAAGTTGTCTCTAAAATAAAGAAAAGGAGCAGGGGAAATGGCTCAGAGGTTAATAAGCACTTGTTCCAAAAAGGTGAGGACCAGAGTTTCCCCAGAAATTCACATCAAATCCTGGCTGGGTGTGGCAACTCACCTGTGATTCTAGACTTGGGTGTCAATGACTGAGACTCCCCAGAGCAAGCTGGCTAGTGAGAGTAGCCAGACTGGTGAGCTCTGGGATTGCCTGAGAGGCCCCACCTCAATGAATAAGGTAGGAGGATCCCCAGCATTGACCTTGAATCTCCACGTGTTTCCCCAACACATGGTCACTACACACACAAATAATCTATCGCTTTTTATTTATATATTCTAAATGAAAAATCCCTATTTTCTACATATGAGTGGTTCACCTGTATAGATGTCTGTGTACTGCTTGTGTGCTTGATGCCCACGGAAATCAGAAGAAGGAGCTGAACCCCCAGAAACTGGGATTACAGGTGATTGTGAGCGGCCATGTGAGAGCTGGGAACTGAAGTCAGGTATCTGGAAGAGCAGCAAGGGCTCTGAACCACTGAGTAATCTCTCCAGCTCTAAAACTTACTGCACACACACACACACACACGCACATACACACACACATCCAAGCTGCTCAGTGAGTCCTGGGGGTCCTCGCTGGTTTCCCCACGGGCAGCTTTTACTCCCTGCGAAGAAAAGTTTTGTTCTCAAAGTGCCAAAATCTTGTACTGACCCATCTGTAGAATCTACTAGAGGCTATGTGGTGAGCCAGAACAGAGAGAACACCAGCTGCCATCCAGCAAAACTCAGCCTAAGGTCCACCCTGGCTTTCCTGCTCTATGTCACTCTGTCCCACTTTTTTTTTTAAAAATTTATTTATTATGTATACAATGTTCTGTCTGCATGTATGCCTGCAGGCCAGAAGAGGGCACCAGACCTCATTACAGATGGTTGTGAGCCACCATGTGGTTGCTGGGAATTGAACTCAGGACCTTTGGAAGAGCAGGTGATGCTCTTAACCGCTGAGCCATCTCTCCAGTCCCCACTTTTTTTTATTAAACATTTTTATTGCTTTTATTGAGCTATACATTTTCCCACCCTTCTTTCTCCTCCCTCTCCCCTTATATCCTTTCCTGTAACCCCCACACATACTCCCAATTTACTCAGGAGATCTTGTCTTTTTCTTCTTCCTTTGTAGATCCATGTATGTCTCTCTTAGGGTCCTCTTTGTTGTCTAGGTTGTCTGGGGTTCTGGGCAGTAGGTTGGTTTTTTCTTTGCTTTATGTCTAGAAGTCATTTATGAGTGAATACATACAATATTTGTCTTTCTGGGTCTGGGTTACCTCACTCAATAAGTTTTCTAGATCTATCCACTTGCATACAAATTTCAAGATGTTATTATTTTTTTTACCACTGTGTGGTACTCCATTGTGTAAATATACTACGTTTTCTTTATCCATTCTTTGGTTGAAGGGCATCTAGGTTGTTTCCACATACTGGCTATTACAAATAATGCTGCTATGAACATAGTTGAGCACATGTCCTTGTGGTATGACTGAGCATATTTTGAGTATATACCCAGCAGCAGTATCACTGGCTCTTGAGGTAGATTACTTCCTAATTTTTTAAGTAATCGCCATACTGATTTCCAAAGCAGTTGTACAAGTTTGCACTCCCACCAGCAATGGAAGAATGTTCCCTTTACCCCACATCCTCTCCAGCATAAACTGTCATCAGTGTTTTTGATCTCGGCCAATTCTGACAGGTGTAAGATGGAATCTCAGAGTCGTTTTGATTTGCATTTCTCTGATGGCTAAGGATGTTGAGTATTTCCTTAAGTGTCTTACAGCCATTTGAGATTTGTCTGTTGAGAGTCTCTGTTTAGGTCTGTGCCCATTATTAGATTATTTGTTCTTTTGATGTCAAGTCTCTTGAGTTCTTTGTATATTTTGTAGATCAGTCATCTGTCTGATGTGGGGTCATTGAAGATCTTTTCCCACTTTGTAGGCTGCCGTTTTGTCTTGTTGACCGTGTCCTTTGCTTTACATAAGATCCCATTTATTAATTGTTGCTCTCAGTGTCTGTGCTACTGGGGTTATATTTAAGAAGTGGTCTCCTGTGCCAATGTGTTCAAGTGTACTTCCCACTTTCTCTTCTATGAGGGTCAGTGTGGTTAGTTTTATGTTGCAGCCTTTGATCGATTTGGACTTGAGTTCTGTGCATGGTGATAGATATGGATTTATTTTCATTCATCTGCATGTTGATATCCAGTTATGCCTTTCCCACTTCTGTTATTGTTTTGTTTTTCAAGACAGGGTTTCTCTGTAACAACCCTAGCTGTTTTGGAACTTGCTTTGTAGACCAGGGTGGCTTCAGACTCAGAAATCTGCCTACTTCTGCCTCCCAAATGCTAAGATTAAAGACACGCACCACCACTGCTTGACTCTTGTCATTTCTACACAGCATTTTCTGCCATGTCTCTGTATCTCCGGTCTTCACCCTCTTGTGCAATATCCAAACCCAGCCTCCTGTCTGTTTCTTTCCACAAACCACACTCGCTGAGAATAAAATGGCCAGCCTACTAGGATTCCAGGACAAAGTAGCCCTTCCCCATTACCCTGTCTTTCCTTACTGTCTATTCTATTGGTTTCTGTCAGGAGCACCCCCCCCAACATACCTTCCCCCATACTGAATCTTCTGCTCTGAAGTCCAGCTCAAATCCTCTTTATGTGGAACCTAGCATTATTTTCTTTAGGAAGAGATCATGAAGAGGCCCACACAGGATCAGAGGTCTTCCAAATACAGGTTCCTAGGGGTCCCAATGCATAGGTCAGTCACCATCAAACCTCACAGTATTCAATGACCTGCCTATGTTTTGTCTTTCTCCTTGAAGGTGAACTCTAGGAAGGCCTGGAACATCTCTAGCTGAGCTATTCGATTTTATGAAACTCTGCACATAGTAAGAACTCAATAAATTGCTCCAGGGAGGAATATCTAGGTGAATTCATGAATACTGATGCCTTTGGCTTGCCTAAGGGCCACAGACATTTCCAATTCCACATCCCCACGGCTTCATCATTGTGTGTTTATAGGAGTTTCTATAACTGAGTTCTTCGATCCTGGATCATGCTTCTCATACCTGAGAGTCACATGTACTGTGCCAGGTTCTGTTTCACCTTCCCTGCCCTTAGACCATAGGGAGGTACCATTTTCATTAGGAATCTGCCTTGATGAGGGGCTGGGAAGATGGCTGCCAGGAAAGTGCCGGCCATGCAAGCACAGAGATCTGGGTTCAAATCCCTGGAACCCATGTTTGGCTTTTTGTTTTTGAAAGGTGTGTTCTGTGGCTCATAGGTGCAACCCAGTGTTGAGGGAGGAGGCAGAGCCAGGAAGAGCCACGAGACTCACTGCTCATCAGTATTCAACAGTCAGCCTGGCCTGCTTGGTGAGCTTTGGGTTCAGTAAGAAACCATGTCTCCAAAAATGAGGTGGTAACAGGCCTATGAGATAGTTCAGTGGGTAAAGGTATCTGCCATCAAGTCGGACACCATGAGTTCAATCCCTGGGCCCCATATGATAGAAGGGCCACTAATCCTTGAAAGTTGTACTCTGACCTCCGCATAGGTATTGTGAGATGACTGAGTTTGTTGCCTTGCCTTTCCTCTCATGATGGATTGGGTCCTAAACTATAAACTAGAATAAAATTGTGGGTGTGTGAGCACACAAATACACATACAAACACACATACACACACAAATCAACAAAAATACAATAAATTAAAGTAAGGTAAAGAATGAAAAAGGAAGACGACCAAGGTCCACTTTTGGCCTACACACACACACACACACACACACACATACACACAAACACACATACACACACACATACCACATACACTCACACACAGAACTAAATGAAAGATGCGCCTTAGTCGATACCTCGAAGATTCCTGTGATTCATGAAGATAAAAACCATCTCTTTTCCTTCCCAGCCATCAGACAGAGTGAACCTGGGAACAGAGACAGGACCTGGCAACTCTCACTAATGAAACCATTTACTGAATCTAGTCAAGAAGCAGGGCTATTTACTGGTATCCAGAGCATCCTCCGACTTCCTTCCAGGCAAAGGTTTTTAACCATTTTAAAAATAAATGATGTTCAAACAAATGCTGGAAGGAGGCAGGGAAAAAAGGGCAATGAATTAGTGTCACTGCTATGAGAACTGGTATAAAGTTTGCTCAGAAAACTAGACTGGAACTGGCAGAGACAGTGCCTTCGTCCCTCTCTGTTTCCTGTTTGTGGCTGTGATATTCAAAGCTCTCATTTCAAACTCTTTTGCCATTGCCTTCCCTGTCATGATGGACTGGACCTTGAACTATGACCTAAAATAAAATAAACCCACCATATGATCCAGCCATACAACTGCTGGGTTTGCGCCCAAAGGACCCTAAGAGATGCCTGCATATCCAAGTCCCTTGTTGCACCACCCACAGTAGCCAAGACATCCATGAGTCAGCTAAGATGCCATCAATAGAAGGACAGGTAAAGAGAACGTGATGTCTTTTCAGCAAAGTTTTATTTAGCCCTAAGGAAAAATGAAACCAGGATATTTGCAGGACATGGATGGAACTGTCAATCATTTTGTTACGCAAAATGAGCCATGCTCCAGAAAGACAAAGAGGACACATTTTCTCTCATATACAGAATCTAGAGACTTCTAAATATATAAACATAAATATATAGATATAGATAGGTAGATAGACAGACAGACAGACTCTTTGTCACTGGGAGAGTGGGTGGGAGGAAACAGGGTAATGGGAGAGTGAGTACATACAAGCTCTATGACATACATAAAACCAAAATGAAACCCATTGTTTTATACAATGAATATATGTTGTCTAGCTAGTTTTATGTCAACTTGATACAAGCTAGAGTCATCTGAGAAACAAGAACCTCAGTTGAGAAATCGCATCCATAAGACCAGGCTATAGGCAGCCAAGCCTGTAGGGTAGTTTCTTAATTAGTAATTGTTGGGGGAGGCCCAGTCCATTGTGGGGGGCGCCCGTCCCTGAGCTGGTGGTCCAGGTTCAATAAGAAAGCAGGTTGAGCAAGCCAGTAAGCAGCATCCCTTGATGGCATGTAGATCCGCTCCTGTCTCCAGGTTCCCGCCCAGTTTGAGTTTCTGCCTTGGTTTCCTTCAGTGAACTGTGACTCAGGATACGTAAGCCAAATCAACCCTTTTCCTCCCCAGGTTGCTTTTGGTCATGGTGTTTCATCACAGCAACAGTGAGCCCAATTAAGACATATGCTAATAAGAGTTCTAAATACTGGGGGTCAGAGAGATGACATGGTGATTCAGAGCACGTTTTGTTCTTCCACAGAGTCAGAATCTAGTTTCTAACACCCACGCCAGATGGTTCACAGCCACCTGTAATTCCAGTTCTGGGGAATCTGATCCCCTCTTCTGAATTCTGCAGGTATCTGCACACATGTGGTGCTTACATATGCACATGTGCGCGTGTGCACACACACATTAAATAATTAAGTTTAAAATGAATATATACAGTGTTCTAGACATCCATCCTTTGAACCTCCACCCGAAAAGAAAGGTGATTGTGTATTCAGAAGAAAGCTGGTTTTAAAAAGAAAATCTAAAAAATAAATAAAAATTAAAAGTCCAGTAGTGGTGATGCACGCCTTTAATCCCAGCACTAAGGGGGCAGAGGCAGGCAGATCTCTGTGAGTTCAAGACCAGCCTGGTCTGTTCTACAGAGTGAGTTCCAGACAGTCAGGGTTACACAGAGAAATCCTGTTTCGGGGGAATAAAAAGAAAAGAAAAATTCCTGTTTCCAGAAAGAAAGAAAGAAAGAGAGAGAGAGAGAGAGAGAGAGAGAGAGAGAGAGGGGGGGGGGGAGGGAGGGAGGGAGGGAGGGAGGGAGGGAAGGAGGGAGGGAGAGAGAGAGAGAGAATACAAAAGCATCCTAGTGACTCACTATGTGTCTGAACTCAGTCTCAAATCATACTGACTGGAGTATCACCTGCCAGGCTGACTCTAGAGTAACTATTGGTATCCACTGGACTTACTCGTATACAGTTTACCCAGGACCGTAGGAAACAGGATATTATAGACATCAGCAGGTCGGAACAGCTGTTAAGTAGGGTGAGCCACCACCACGGGTTCCCTGGGGAGGCAATTCTGGTTAGAACTTAGATCCTAGGAAGGAACTCCCTAAGAACAATGCTGATGAGATCAGATAATTATCTCCTCCAGAAATCAAGGGAAATTGAAAATTAGGAGACTCTGTAGAAAATGAGAGGGACACATAAAGAGGTGGGGGGCAGGGGAGCCTCGGAGTGCATTCTGTTTTTGGAAACTCAATTGCCTTGTGTCATCACCGCCCCGAAGGCCTTGTGGAGCTTCTCTCTTGGGCCAAGAATAAATCACCATTGCCTCATCATTTTAGGGAAGCCCAGATGACCTGCTCAGACTCTTCCCTGCTCGAGTTTCCTCCCTCTTCCCCCAATGAAAGAATTTTAGCTGGGAGACACAAACCAACATCTACTCACTTCAGAGAGGACAAAGCAAGTGGTTTCTGCTAGGGTTGGTACAGTATTGGTATTGAGAAGTCACTGATGGGAGCAGGAGTAACCTGTGGGCAGCTATACCACTAAAGAAAGAAAACCACTCTCCCAGTAATGGTTAACTTCTTATAGATCCTCAGGGAGGGTTGGCACTTCTATCATGGGTCTCCTCCCCATCCATAACAGAACTTTAAAGGGCCCAGTGTATGGCAGGTCTCCTGTGGGCCATCCCAGCAGCTGAGTGGTCAAGAATTCACCAGCAATGCATGCTGGGAAGATAATAGTCCACATCACCCTCCCCGCCTTGAACTTCCCGGCTGTCTTGTAGCCCCCAGAAGGGGTCAAACACCATCTTTCACAGAGCTTTTGGAAGCTGTTCTGTGATGAGACCTCTCATTCCTTCCTGTAGTGGATAACTGTGAGGTCACTGTGTCACCTGCCCTATGCACTGTATAAGGGACCCCAGGCTCAGGTCAGTCTTTGCTCACTTAAGGAAAATTCAAGAGTTAGAAATGCTCATTCTGTCAGTACTAATGCGTGGCTGCGTGCGTGTGTGTGTGTGTGTGTGTGTGTATGTGTGTGTGTGTGTGTATGCACGCACGCGCACGTGCGCACAAAGCAGGCCATGCTCTGCAATTTCAAACATACTCGAACTCTTCTACAATTAAGAACTGAAAATGAAAACAATGTGTCATTTCCACGGGAGAAAGAAAAAAAAAATTGGAACTGAGAGTCCCTTGTCTCCCATGGAAAGGGTCCATCCATAAAAAAACAGGCAGCTCAGCCTTTAGTTACAACAAGCGCACTTGGAAAGTAACCCAAACAGCTTAATCAACCCCGGACACAGAGAAGGCTGTTTGTGAAACTTAATTGCCATTTTAATGTGTTTTAATTGCATAGAAATGCTATTTAATGTAGTGTTTCACTTCCCATTTGCTGTCTTGGGGAAATGGCAGCGCTCAGGAAAGGAAGTAGGGCTGTCACTAGAGGGGTCTGGAGCTGTTTGACGAGAGTGAACTATTCCTCGAGCAGCAGACCTGAGCCCCAGGCTGGCTTCTCCCCTTGGTCACCACCTTAACGCCATCCACTTACAACCTCCCCACAGTCGGGGAGCCAAGAGTGTCAGAGGAGAGTTAAGGACCAGGCTCCGGGATGCATCTGCCTGGGAGCAGCAACTAGATGAAGAGTGGCCCACCAAAGGTACAGCAGAAGAACAACAAAATCAATGGTATCTCACACCAGGCTCCAGAGGGATTCCAAGCCGGGAAACTGAGGTAGCTCAGAAACAAGGCTAACAAAAATAGACATAAGTGCCCCCCTTCCCCAGCGTAGGTACCTCTTTAGGTAAGATGGTGGGGGGACCTACAGCCCTTTTGTGACATATAGACATGTCTGGTGAAAGATATTAGGAGCCAGGGGAGAAACCGCTACCCTGAATGAGCTACTGTCGTGATCACATGTCATGGCCCAGCTTGGCAAGAAAGGGTAACCTCATCAACGTTAGGGAGATGGAGCATGTCCTAGTTAGCCTTCGTGGGCAGTGGCATACAGTCTAGACTCACCCGAGAAGGGGTCTCCACTGAGGGATTGTACAGATGAGACTGGCCTGTTATTCATGTGCAATTGATTCTCTTCATTGTTAATATCTAAGTTCTTGTCTCTGACTTTTTTTTTGAGACAGGGTCTCTGGTAGTACAGGCTGGCCTTGAACTATGTAGCCAAGGATGCCCCCTAAGTGCTGGGATTACAGGCTTACACCGTGATGCTGGGTGAAACCCAAACTTCTCCCTCAGACTCCCAGCATGGGCAAAGGATCTCTTCACTTCCTTCCCCTCCTCTTCATCCTGCTCCCCGGAACCCCCACACTCCAGGCTCTGGCTCCCTATCTGATCCTTGCTCATTCCAAGCTAGCTTCTAGTCCTTGTCCACATATTAGATCCCCTAGCTGAGGGTGTTCCCAGAAACTGCCAGGAACGTGCACTCTCCTTGCTTTATTCTCAACTCAGAGAGGCCGATGATCCAATTTTGCAGTATCCTCCTGCCCACCTACAAAAGGATGGGCAAATTAAAGAACACCCTAAGAGGACACGGCTCACCACCACTTAGAACAGCGGTTCTAAGGTCACGATTCTTCTGGGGGGTCAAATGATGCTTTCACAGGGGTCACCCAAAACCATTGGAAAACACAGGCATGTATATCATAATTCCTCACAGTAGCAAAATTATAGTTATAAAGTAGCAAAGGAAACAATTTTATGGCTGGGGGGGTTCACTACGACCTGAGGAACTGTATTAAAGGGTTGCAACGTTAGGAAGGCTGAGAAGCAGTGACTTACAAGAAGTGACAGAGAATACCTGAAGCACAGCTACTACGGGACACTTGGTTGGGGACAGGGCAGAATAAGGAGGTAGGAGGGCTTAGTTGGTGCACAGCTGTAACCCTAGCACTCAGGAGGCTGAGACAGGAGGACCACCCGTTTCACAACAACCTGGATTACACAGTGAGGTCTGATGTAGCTGCGGCAACATGATAGATCCTCCTAGAAAGGAGAAAGCAACAGCCCCCCCCCCACCCAAACCAGCAAACAAACCTTCACAAACAATAGAAACATTCACCTCTCCTCTCCCAGGGAGATGCTGAAGGGTGCTGACCACAGTTCCTCAAGGTCCCTGGCAGGTGAGTCCTGGTGACTTGTGGCTGTCATCCCCTCTTTGGAAGCAGCCACGGCGTCACCTTCCTTTCATGCCCTCGCACACTGTTCAGGATCTGCTTCCTTGTCTCACAGCCCCAGGCCTAGGTCTCTGGGGGACAATGGCAGCCGGGGAATAGGCTCTAAGCCTGCACCACTCCAGCTTCTACTCCTATCTTTTTTTTTTTTTTTTTTTGTATTTTTCGAGACAGGGTTTCTCCGTAGCTTTTTTGGTTCCTGTCCTGGAACTAGCTCTGTAGACCAGGCTGGTCTCGAACTCACAGAGATCCGCCTGCCTCTGCCTCCCGAGTGCTGGGATTAAAGGCGTGCGCCACCATCGCCCGGCTCTACTCCTATCTTGAAAGCCCTGTGACTTCGGGTAAATTGAAGGCTCAGGAAAGACCCAAGTTCCCTCGGCCACAAACAGGATAATAACACCACTTGGTAAACATCTGATTGTGGATTAAGTAAGATAACAAAGATAAATGCCGCCTGTGGGGCTGAATGCTGGGGTTGGCAAAGGGGAGGGGGGCTTCAGAACACAGGAGCCCTGGGACAAAAAGCTGGAGAAGGGCTGTGTGCACACATGTGGGCTCAGAAACACACAGATGCACGCGGACATGTGCCTGCACAAACATGGCAGTATCCGTGTATGCACATACTGGGGCACAGATGAACACACAGACACCTATGTTTATACAAGGACCAGGAAGGTGCACTCAATTTTTTTCTAGAAACTTCTGAAGTTCTGAAACCAAAAACCTCAAAACAAAAACAGTCGCCACCTCAGTGAGAAAATGAGTTGATTTAGGGCAGGATATGAGTGCCCACAGCTTGGGATGCAGACTGAGGGTGCCCCCAATACCACGTGCCATCTGGGCTTTTTATAATCACAAAATGAAAGATATACCATCACAAAATGAAAGATATACCATCAGGACAGTGGAGGCTGAGAAGATGGGGAAAGTCTCTACTACAGGTCTCAGACACCCCATGACAGTGGGAACGAGAAGGGTGACACCTTGTCCCTGAATGGGACTTCCAGGGGTGACAGCTGTCCTGGGTATGACTTCTGGGTGTGACATCGGAAGTGACCATCTTGATTCTCAGGGGAGGAGGGGAAGGGAAGGAGACAAGTGGGGAACCAGAGGGACTCTAAGCCCCTGTGCAGTGGCTGTCAGCTGGTGCAGGGGCTGTGTCCCTGTGGGACCCGTTTTTGGGACTGCTGTAGGTAGAGAGTTGAAATAATGACCTCAACCAATAGGCAGGGTAACAGAGCCCAGCCCCTTCATGAAGCGCCTAGTCTTTGCCAGCCACCACATAGGGTGTGTTTGTCCCTGTTCTGGTGTTTCTGTGTTGTTGTTTTGTTTGTTTTTGTTTTGCTGTGTTGTTTCTAGACAGGGTTTCTCTGTGTAGCCCTAGATGTCCTCTAACTTGCTTTGTAGACCAGGCTGGCCTCAAACTCACAGAGATGCGCCTGCCTCCGCCTCCTGAGTGCTGAAATTAAAGGTGTGTGCCGGGCTCTGGTTTTGTAGTCTCAAACTTGGGCTCAGGAAAGCTGGGACAGAAAGCGTATGGTCTCCAGGGGATACTGTAGCCATCAGGAGCGTGCAGCCAACAGCCAACTGCACTGCCTCCAGCTCATTAGGGGAAGAAACACGACACACGGTGAGGTGGCTTCATTTCTTTGGGGTGGACTGGCACGGCTTAAAATAGTTAATATTTTGTTTTATCTTCATTGGCTTGTCTAATAACGCAGAGAATATCCTCCCTGGGCGCAGAACAAAGGAGATTATCCTGTCGCAGGAGCTTAACTGAAGCCCGCCAGTTGAATGCTGATCTAGGTGTGGAGCACCCGGCTCCCCCTGCTTAAAACAATTAGGCTTACTCTGGGGGAGACACCTCCCCTTCTTCCCAAACAGCTTCCCAGCCAAGCAGCTCTTTCTCTGGGGGAAAAGGGAGGCAGTGTTCTAGGTCATTCTTTGACCTGACAGGTAATAAATAGGTAATCAGGAGATGTAAATGCCAGCCATTAAAAGGACACAGCTCACAAATGGGGCAAGTGACTGGCTCAGGGCCCAGTACATCCACCAGTACAAGCTGGTTTCGTTTTCTTAGTATGCTGCTAATAAACAGCAGGGGCAGAAAGGATTCACAGGCCAGACCACTCTGGGAGTGTGCGCACATGCACCAGAGATAGACACTGGGTATCCTCTATCACTCTTCACCTTAGATTTTGAGGCAGGGTCTCCCATTGAACCTGGAGCTCACCAATTTGACTCGGCTGTCTGGTCAACAAGTTCCAGGGATCCTCCTGTCTCCAATGTCTCCATCTGCCCACTGTGCTGCGGTTACAGAATCATAGCATGCACAGGATTTCATGTAGATACTGGGAATCGAAACTGAGAACCTCATGCTTGCATAAACCAAACACACACACGCACACAGAGAGAGAGAGAGAGAGACACAGAGAGAGAGACAGAGACAGAGAGAGAGAGACAGAGACAGAGAGAGAGAGACAGAGCAAGCTTTACAGAGACATCTCCTAGTGCCTCCATTTAATTTTTACTGTTTAAAAAATAGCATTAGCTCAGGGTCAAAACCAAGCAACAAGTATTCAGGAAAGGAAGAAAGAGATGGAGACCTGTATTAGCGACTGGTCTGCGGTTGTGATAAAAAACACCCTGACAAACACCAGGTAGCGGTGGCACATGCCTTTAATCCCAGCACTTGTGAGGCAGAGGCAGGCAAATCTCTGTGAGATCGAGGCCAGCCTGGTCTACAAGAGCTAGTTCCCGGACAGGCTCCAAAGCTACAGAGAAACCCTGTCTCAAAAACCAAAACAAACAAATAAACAAAATGTCCCAACAAAAGACAAGTTGGGGAAGAAAGGACTTATTCTGGCTCACAGTTCGAGAGGGGATACATCCAGTAAGGATGTGGAGGGCATAGGGACAGGTGTGTGAGGCTAGCCCAAAAGTCAGCAAGAAGAGAGAGAGAGAGAGAGAGAGAGAGAGAGAGAGAGAGAGAGGAGAGAGAGAGAGAGAGAGAGAGAGAGAGAGAGAGAGAGAGAGAGGAGAGAGAGAGAGAGAGCGAATAGGAAACGAGACTACAAACCCTCCAACCTGTAAGGTTTCACATCCCTAAGGTTCTATAACCTCCCCCAACAGTGTCACCTACTACACATCAAGCACTGAGACTTTGTGGGAGGGGAATGGTTCACATTCAATCCACAGGACCTAACCTTAAACCTTCTGGGGTACCTGCCTGTGTCCAGCTGGTGTCTGCCAGTTTTGTTTAAATTCTCCACAGCCACGGAGCCTGTAGCTTTGACATTTCGAGTGTCTAGAAGGCTCAGTGCAGAGTAGGAAGAAATGCCAGCCCAGTGTTCAGAAATGCGTGCTTGGTGCTGCAGACGCACAGTGAATTTTCTTCCTTCCTCTCTGCTCCTCACTTTTTTTATTTTTAATGATGCTCTCTGAAGCTGGACACTTAGGGAAAGGCTCCAAGGGAGTTGTATTCAGGGGGAGGAAGTATGACAGTTAATCTTGATTGTCATCTTGATGGTACTTAGAATCACCCATGGAAATAAATTTCTGGGCATGTCTTCAAGGGTGGTTCTAGAATGGGTCAGTGGACTTGGGGAGGCCCACCCTAAATGTGGACGTCGCCATGCCTGCATTGAATAAAAAGGAGAAAGTGAACTGAGCACCAGCAATCGTCTCTCTCTCTCTCTCCCTCTTTCTCTCTCTTCTTCCTTAACTGTGGATGCCATGTGACCAGTTGGCCCAATGCTCACACCTTCCTGCCATGATGGACTGTGTACCCTCAAACCATGAGCCACAACAAACTCTTCTTTAAGTTGCCTTGTCACAGCAACAAAGTAAGTGACTAATAAGGTCGATAATCAAATAACCACACAATTTTGGTTGGGTCATGTGATGTCTAACAGCACACACTAGAGGAAGCTGGCTTTGAACGCTCATATTCTAGAACAGTCTCACTCTGAGTGAATAGGAGAATGTAACTGGTGGGACAGAGGCCAACCTTGCAGTGGAGCTATGTGTGCAAATGCCCTGTGGCAGGAGTGGGCAGGGTGGAAACAGGAAGGCCTCAAGGTAAAAGACAAAATGAAGGGTGAGACTACTCAGGTGGGCCAGAAGCCACTAGATTAGACCACAGCACACAGAGCACAGTGGGCCAAGTCAAGGATTAGACTTGTAATCCCCAAAGCCAAGCGAAGCCACTGTAGGATTTAATGTGAGACTGCTCAAGCTGGGGTGGGAGCTGATCCAATTTGTACTCACACAAAACCCTGGGATTTCCATGTAGGATGTAAATTAGAGTGTGCCAAGGAGGGATGGCAGTGAGCCAATCTGCAGGCCATGGTGTGCAAGAGAATGCTAGAGGGAGCCAGGCCAGCCACACAACCTCAAGTGGGAGCGGCAGAGGGTGGGAGAGGTGGAGAGACACTCAAGACAGGGGACACAGAGGGTGTGGTAGTCTGAGTGTAATTGCCCCCATCAGCTCATAGGGAGTGGCACTATTTGGAGGTGTGGCCTTGCTGGAGTAGGTATGGTATTGATGGAAGAAGTGTGTCACTTTGGGGGTGGACTTTGAGGTCAAATATGCTCAAGTCACACCCAGTGTCTCAGACCACTTCCTGATGCCTGGGCAAGATGTAGAACTCTCCAGCATCATGTCTGCCTGCATGCTGCCATGTCCCACTATGGACTGAACCTCTGAAACTGTAGGCAAGTCACGCCATTAAATGTTTTCCCTTGTAAGAGGTGGCTGTGTCTCTTCACAGCAATAGAAACCCCAACTAAAACAGAGGGTGAGTCAAAGCGCTCACATCCTCCTGGGTCTCCTTGTTTGCAAACTCTTCCTTCTCCTTATCCATTACTGGCTCCTTCTCAATGTATGTGAGACTCCTACTTCTCCAAAGGGACCTATAGCCTTATATTTATATTGCTGTGATCTGACAGAAACAGCAGAAAGGAGATGTTTGTTAGGGGGTCACGATCTAGAGGGTACAGCCCATCGTGGTGGGGGAGGCGTGGCAACAGGAATGTGAGGTGGCTGGTCACATTGTGTCCACAGTCAGGAAGCAGACAGAGATGCATGTTGGTGCTCAGCTCACTTTCTCCTTTCTACTCTATGTAGTCTATAGATGTAGGAGTCTATGTGGTCTATGGATGCTGCTGCTGAGTTCAGGCTGGGTTTTCCCACCTCAACTAGTACATTCTAGAAGCTCTCTCACAGATATATCCAAGAGGCTTGCATCCTAGATTCTAAACTGTGTGGAGTTTGCAACATTAACTATTTAAATATAACTATGACCATGGTGATGGAGGGGTGTCAGGGAAAAACCGAGGTAAAAGTATGTCTCAAAGTTTAAAATCATGGAGTAAAACCAAGGCTCTCTGGAGAAATCAGAGCATCCCTGAGCTGCTGCTTTGGACAGATGGACAGAGCACTCTGTGAAACACTATGAAGCATCATAAAACAATAAATCAGGCATCTAAGAGTGAAATAAAAAACTGTTTTTAAAAAATTGCAAGGAATTGCCCAGAATCCTTCTGGGAAGTTCGCTAGGGAAAGCAGTCAGTGGGGAGCAATGAGTGAGCTGGGCTTGGCTTATAGAGGATGAGTGTGGACTGGTAACCACTCTGGGATCTTAGGGCGGGTCCAATTGGGAGTCCTTTTCCAGTAGGCAAAGGCCAAGGGCAAGAGGGTCTTGCCCACACTCTTACTAGCAGAGCACTTTGACACTCTTTCCTGGAATGCTCTGGAGTGTTCACTATGAAAGGATCGGGTTGTGGTTTTCCTGGCAAGGAGCTGAGTCTACATTCTGTATGCATTGGGCACAGGTTCCACTAATTATCCCCACTGACAATGTAGTCTATAAACTGTCTGAGACTGGAAATGTTATTGACTCACGCAAAATACCAGTGCATTGCGGCCACACCCCACATACCCTGCCGGAACGGGTGCCTCTCGCTGCAGGTGATGGAGAGATGTAAGAGAATGGTGCCGCCTGATCAAATGGTAGTTACGTGAGCTTTGGAGATGAAAAAATAATGCTCCACTGTTTTTCCGTCTCCAGACCCTCCAGACACATAGACTGCTGCTGAAAGGGTTGCCATGGAGACTTAACAAAGCATCCCACCGTCCTGTGGGTCACCCTTACAGGTAGAGATGGCACAGCGTAGTTTTCAAAGAAAATATCAACAGACGCTCTTAGCATCAAATGTCACCGTGTCCTCAAAGATAGCTTAACTCAGAGCGTCTGCATTTTTACAGGACCACAGTATTTCGGGGTGAGCAGGGACCTTAAATGTCACCTGTTACTATACTATTCTTCTCTTTGATGCAGTCCTCTCACTCCGTTTAGAAAATCCATCTCTGGGGGTTTCTGATGCCGCCCAATAATTCTTTCTGTGTTGTTTCTCAGATATACCTAGCGTGCCCTCCAGCTCAGCATCTGCTAGATACCATCACACCGCAATGCTGTCCGTCTTGACCCTGAGAGAATGTTCACCTGTGTCCTAGGCAGGACATTCTCTGTTACACTCATACCTCACACCCCTTAATATCTAAGACTTGGTTCAGAAATCCAAATTCCATCAATACAACGCAAGGCTAAGCCTCCACTTTTTCTACAGTTTTGCCTTTTCTTTGTTATATACCTGTTCCCTCCCTGTGGTGCTGGGGAATAAGCTGGGGACTAGGCAAGGACTGTACCATACAGCTACATCTCCAGCATGGCTGTGTGTGTTTGTTTGTGTGTGTGTGTGTGTCCTACAAAGTTAAGTATAAATGTGTTGGAGAAACTTTGACAAAACAAACAAACCAAAAAACAACTAAGAGCCAGGATTGATGGCATATGCCTGTAATCTCAGTTCTGATAGGATAGAGGCTATCCTGGGTAACATAATGAGACGGTGTCTTGACTAAAGCACACTGCTAAACTAAAAAACAGAAACAGGTAGGGCTAGGGATGGCTTACTTGGTAAGCATGAGGACTTGAATTCAGATCCCAAGCAGCCATGATGTAAAAATCCAGATGTGGTGGTGTACTCGTGTAACCCTACCACTGGGGAAGCAGAGACAGGGATCCCTGGGGCATGGGCCAATTAGCCAAGTGGAATAGATAAGTTCTAGATTAAATGAGAGACCCTATCTCAAAAGGTAAGGTAGGGGGAGGGACTAAGGAAGACACCCAGTACCAACCTCTGGCTTCCACATACACACACACACACATGCATATATGGTACACACACACATACATACATCACAGACACATGCACACACAATATTTTTTTGAATGGTGGTTGCTTATCGTCTCTCACGCTGCGATCCAGGCTACCACTGTCTTCAGTTATCACTCATAGTTCTCTGCTTGACAAGAGAGGATACATGATCACACACCACACCACACCACACACACACACTTTTTTCAAATAGATTTGTGCTAAACCTTCTGTTTCGCACACTGCCCTTTCCAGAGAACAACGGTACAGTGTGAATGGTCTTCCCCGCCATGCTCAGCCATCTGTAAGATAAATACAGAGGGCACTTGGCCTCCTCCAGCTGCCTGCTCTTGTGGGAGCCCCTGAGATGGTGTGCCTGTCACTCCTGACTGTGTTCAGATTCAGGAATTGTAATAGGTGTGGGCTGCAGCAACAGACATCACCACACTTGGTAGGCTGTTGCGTGTGCTCTAGAAAAAAACGGCACAGTTCCCAATGGACCACAGTGACTCATTCTGTATCTGTCTCACTGCTATTATGGGCTACATTGTATAGTCTGAAAATATACATGTTGGAACCTTGGTCCTTTGTACCTTAAAGAGGAACTATATTTAGAGGGCGGTCTAGGAAGATGAAAATGAATGAAAACAAGGTCATTAAAGCAGATCCTGTTCAATTTGATGGGAATTGTCCCCCAAAGATGCACATATGGAGGATTTAATCCCTAATGAAATGATGTCAGAGGCAGGGCTTTGGGAAGAGATTGATTGAACCAAGAAGCTTATGATGTTATGAAAGATTCACCCATTCATAGGTTTAGAATTTGATGAACTATTGGAAGGTGATGGACATGAAGGAAGTGGACAAACAGAAGGTAAGGGGGTCCTTGGGGGATGTTCCTGAGGGTTTTATTTTGTCCCTTACTCTCCCAGACTCTCCTCTCTCTCTCTCTCTCTCTCTCTCTCTCTCTCTCTCTCTCTCTCTCCTCTCTCTCTCTCTCTCTCTCTCTCCCTCCCTCCCTCCCTCCCTCCCTCTCTCCTCTCTCTCTCTCTCCCTCCCTCCCTCCCTCCCTCCCTCCCTCCCTCCCTCCCTCTCTCTCTCTCTCTCTCTCTCTCTCTCTCTCTCTCTCTCTCTCTCTCTCTCTCTCGTCTTTTTCCTCTTTTTGTCCCTCCTCCTCCACCTCACCCCCTCTCTCCTCCCAGGAAATGAATACCCCAATGGTGATAATTCTGATTCACCCCAGCCTGAAGCAATCCACCCAGATGACCACACATTGAAATATTTGACACTGTGAAGAAGAATAAACCTTTCCTTAATTTAAAGGTTGTTTCCCTCAGGTATTTGAACACAATGACAGAAAGCGGACTAATAAACTAACCCAATGTGACTGGTGCTCTTGAAAAAAGAGAGATTAGGACGCACACACACACACACGCGCACACACACACTGAAGATTATATAAAATACAGAGAATCCAGCCATCTTCAAGTGATGGAGAGAGGCAGGCATCAGAATAAACCAAGAGCCTCACACCTTGATTTTGAACTTCCAGCCACCAGAGTCCGGAAGAAGCATATGCACTATTTAGAACAGTCACTGGTGCCACGGGATGTCAGCATACACCAGTGTGTGAAGGAAGGGCAGGTCCTCTCACACAGGGTCTGTTTCTTCAGCCTTTGCTTCTAAATAGATCGGAGGATGGTTTGAATGTCGACTATCTGTGAGGAAGTTTCTAACTGGGAAGACCCTTCTCGAATCTGGGCAGCACCATCCCGTGGCCTGGGGGATCCAGACTGAATACAAGGGAGAAAGTGAGCTGAGCACCAGCATCCGTCTCTCTCTGCTCCCTGACTGTGGGTGTAATGTGATTGACTGCCTCATCCTCCTGTTGCCCCGCCTACCTTGCCATGATGGCTGGCACGTGAGCCAAAAATAAAGCCTTTCTTCTTTAAGTTGCTTTTGTTAAGTATCAGTAAGAATGAAAATAACTAAAACAGATGGTAAATATCCTTGTCATCTTCAACAGGTAAATTTCCAAGCTCACAAGTCCTGTTCAATGACTGAAGCAGGATGATCTACATGAGAGCCCTCATCATACTGCCTTATCCTGGACCAGGAAAGCTAAGTGTGCTCGATTGTAAACATCTCTTCTTCCTCTCTTATTTATCCATTCTAATTCACCTACCTTTGGAGGATGGTCCTGGGGAAGCAGATAGCAGGGAAGGAGGCTAAGGTTAGCGTTGATGCTGGGGCCAGGCAGAAGCCCTGTCCCCACTGAGGCTCCTGTTGGTTCAACCCATGTCATGTTCCCTCACCTAGGTGTGACCACCCGAGTCATGCAGCCTGAAGCTTTTTTTAAGGTCTACTACCCTCCAGTGTTGTAGGCTCTCCATCTTACCCATGAGAGACAATGCAGTGATACCTTCTCTGGCCCCATCAGTGCTTCTGGCTGCATAGCTCCGGGTCAGGTGTCCTCTTCCTGGTCCCTGTGGCCACCTGCCCATCCCAGTGAGACCCAACCCCTCCATCTGTAAGACCCCTCATACCCCTCATATGGACATTCCAAGATGTGTTGAAACCTTGTCCTCATGCACCAAAAACATGGAAACAGAGGCAGGCCGCTCCTTTGCTTCTTGGAGTCCCTCTTGCCTAGATGGTACTCAGTGGTCCCCTGGTTTCCGGTTTTTATCTGTCTCTATTAGAAACACACACCCACCCAAGAGCTTCTTCTTTGCTATAGTGATAAAGTCCCACACACCTAATGAGAAGTTGGAAAGGGGGCTACACCATACAGGAAAAGGAGTGTGTGTGTGTGTGTGTGTGTGTGTGTGTGTGTGTGTGTGTGTGTTGGCCAGAGGAAGGTGTCTGGTGTTCTGCTTTATCAGTCTCCACCTCATTCTTTTGAGACATGGTCTTACACGTGAAGCCTGAGCAAGCCCCCCAGAGACCCTCTCTCTTTCTCCAAAAGCCAACAGCACTGGAGTTACATGCTACCATATCCAGCTATTTACATACATGCTGAGAGGATGAACCCAGGTCTCCACGCTTGTGTAGCAAGGGCTCTTCTTACCAACTGAGCCATCTCTCCAACCTCTATTATTACTAGTTTTAAATGTAAGTAGAGAGGCAAGCAGCCTTGCTGACCTACAAACATGCACACTTGCCAGGGATGAACCAAGATAAAATACTCTCTTCCCAGACCTAGTCAGAGCCCCAGGCTTGGACCTGGGTATCACTGTCCTGTTCTTCCATGTCCAGCCCCATCTATAAAGTCACAACAGCAACAGAATGCAAAGAGTATGTTTCCATCACTAGCTTAGTTTTTAATATATTGGATTTTAAAAATTAATTCTTTGAGAGTTTCACACATGTTCACCACCACCTCCATTCTGTCCCCAACTCCTCCTAGAATGATCCCTCCCTTCCCCACTCCTTCCTCAACTTCATATCTTCCTCTTCTTTTAAACTGAGGCCAGTTTGTTCTGCCTGGATACTCATGGGTGTGGGGCTACCCACTGGAGTACTGACCTACCAGGGGCTACACCTTTAGAGAAAACTGATCCTCTTTCCCTAGGAGCCGTCAGCTGTCAACAGCTCCTTGGTTAGAGATGGGGAGTCCTCACTAGTTTAAGGGATAATATATTACAAAAGTTTGGTGGCACATGGTCCTGCCTGCTTCTAATCCCAGTAATGGGGAGGCAAGGCAGGGAGATTATTACACGTCTAGCCTACATAATAAAACCTTGTCTCGATAAGTTAACTAATTAATTAACTACTGTGCTAATTAGTGGATGGATAGATATGATAGATAGAAGGTAGATATATAGCTATATATAGCTAAGTTATGAATCATAGAGATTAGCAAAGTACCTGGTATATAGTAGGAGCTCAATGAAGGCAGCTTCTTTCTTTTTTTCTTTTTCTTTCTTTCTTTTGGTTGTCATTATTATTGTTTGAAGTAGGGCACAGAGAAAAGTCTATCCTTGGCCTCTTCCCTCCCCCTGTCCCTTATCAAAAGGCTGATAGGCTTCATTCTTCCCTGGAAATAAACAACCTGACACATCCCTAAATGGGGCTCAGGATTAGAGTGCACAAAACAGTTTCTGTACTTCCTGTCCCAGGAAACAACCATGCCTTTGTTTTAAAAAGTTGTTAGAATCACCTTGTAATGACCACCTTCCAACCCTGTCTTTATTTCAGGGGGTTGTTATGACCGGCTTGTTATGACCACCTTCCAACCCTGTCTTTATTTCAGGGGGTTGTTATGACCACCTTCCAACCCTGTCTTTATTTCAGGGGGTTGTTATGACCACCTTGTAATGACCACCTTCCAACCCTGTCTTTATTTCAGGGGGTTGTTATGACCACCTTCCAACCCTGTCTTTATTTTAGGGGGTTGTTATGACCACCTTGTAATGACCACCTTCCAACCCTGTCTTTATTTCAGGGGGTTGTTATGACCACCTTCCAACCCTGTCTTTATTTCAGGGGGTTGTTATGACCACCTTCCAACCCTGTCTTTATTTCAGGAGGTTGTTATGACCACCTTCCAACCCTGTCTTTATTTCAGGGGGTTGTTATGACCACCTTGTTACGCTTATCTTCTGCTTCTATAACCTATTTACTTGTCAAAGTTTTCATTTGGAAACCTACCCTGAGCTATAAATACCTTTATCTTATCCATGCCCAAGGTTGATCTCTTGAACTCTGCCTTTAGGGGGAGACAGCCCATGTCTACAAATAAAAAAAGGTTGCTTTAATTAATTTGGCTACAATGATTTGGATTGATCATCTTTCTCTTCATATCTGTGGGATTAATAATCCCAGTTTTAGTTTTGAAAAAGAGTTGGAGGGCTGGGAAGATGGTGAAGTCTGTAGAGTGCTTGTCTCACAAGCATGAAGACTTGATGTCAATTCTCAGCACCCACGTAACAAGCTGAGCATGGCAGTATGTGTCTGTAATCCCAGCACTGGCTAGGTGGAGACAGACAGATCTCTGGACCTCACTGACTGACCAGCCTAGCCTAATCAGTCAACCTCGGGCCAGGGAGAGATCGTGCCTCAAAAAGGAACAACATCATAGGTTGATATTTGACACACATACACCTGCACACACATAAAATACGAAATAGAAAACACTCATACAATTGGGCAGCAATCTACTTTACCTGATAGCCTCACTGGGCTAAGAAACTACCTCTGCAGTTGCTCTCCATTGGACAAGCTCATGAGAGCCCAGGGGCACCAGGTGGATTGAAGCCACAGACTGAGCTTCTGAGTTCCAACCCTGGGACAGAAAAAGCTCCACAAGTTGTCCTGTGTCTGTGTATGTATGTGCACACACGCACACCCACAGACACATATGCACACTCCCCCGGGGTGGGGGGGTGCACCAAGGGTTGAGAAAATAAGAGAGCAGATAATAGAACTGCTCCCACTAGGAAAATGTCACAAGCATGACCTAAGAATTCCAAACTGTTATCCATGGAATACTGTGGTAATTTGCCCTTGGACTTTGACCAGCACTGCCTTATTTGCATGGTCCTCATTTGCATGACCCCACATTTGCATGGTAGAGATGGCATACTGGTAATTACCTGCACAGTGGGGTCACACTAACTGTATACCTGCTCATCTAGACTGCCCTCCTCCCCTCGATTATATACCAGGAAACTGAATACAAACCACAGAAAGAAAGCTCACCCTAACTGTAATGGTAAAAATAAAAATAATTCTGGTTCCCCGAGGGGCTCAGTGGGCTGCCTGCAGGCCATGAGATCACAAGACCACAGGGGCAGGCAGCCAGGCCAGGGGGCAGTGGGTCCTGAGAGCAGTCAGTCCCAGTCAGGGATGGTGCAATTCCCCAAGTGGCTTCGCAGGCAGGGAGCTGCAGTTCCAGTGGGTGAGAGACAGAGATGGATAGGCAAGTCATCTTTCAGGGGGAAAGATGGAAAAGGAAAGGTCTCAGACTGGAAGCTGAAGATCAGTTTGCCTTGGTGGACAGGGGAGGGAGTGGGCATGGCTTGTCTCTTAAAGGAACAGAGCAGACCATTACACTAACCATGAGTCATTCTCACATGGAGACCCTCAAAACCCACTACCCTGTGCTGTGTCGTTGGTGCTCAAGTTATTGCATGCTTGATGCCCTCTTGCAATGTACTTAGTAAACCATTGGAAAGAAAGATGACTCAGTGTTTAAGTGCATGGTCCGAAGTTTGGTCCCTAGCCACCTCTGGCCTCTGTAGATGCTGTACTCATGCATACAACAATATGTATATATATATATATATATATATATATATATATATATATATATATATATATATTAAAAAACTACCATTCCTATTTTGTTCTAACATGTGAATTCTTCAACCACCTGCCAGTCTTTTTCCTGTTACCCTGGTAGGCTCAGTCCACCACAACCATTTAACCAAGCTGACCTACCTGTGCTGACAACAGAGCCCTGTTCTCCCAAGAGCTCAGAGGATGGATTGATTTTCCGGGGTGTGCAATTGCTTTAAATCTTCTGGGGAACAAGGCAGCGCACAAACATAAGTAATGGCGTGAGCTTTCTGGCCAGGACAGAGATCACTACAAATCATTAGCTGGGAAAGGCAGCCAGCTGCGGAGAAGCTGCCCCATGAGCTTCACATAACCCTCCCTGCCCAAGACAACAACCGTATCTCTACCAATTCTTTTACCTCCAGCTACTCTTTCCAGCCACTCCTTAATTGATCAGTGTTAGGTCCTATAACCCTGTAACCCTGACACAAAACCAAAGCCCAGGTAGGAGAGAAGGTATCCTAAAGAGATCCATGCCCTTCCCTTTGCCTCTCAGACCACTGGATCAATGGACCCCAAGAAACTGGGCATTTGACAGGCATGGCGTGAGGGGAGAAGGCGGAGGCTGATGCTTGGAGCCAGGCAACGCAGGCGTTTATCTCCTGGAAAGATTTCACACAGTGCTGACAACTTGTCAGACCACCTTGCAGGAGAGACTGGGGCTGAGACAATGATGGGCCAGTGATGGGTGGAACCACACCTTGACCAAGATGGCTTAGTTATGCATACCTCTTGCCTGGTTACTTAAACCTAAACCACTTCTCAGTGTCTCAAAGATGGACTTGGGGGTCACTGAATCTCTTTGCCAGTCCCCTCTCTCTACTTTTCACTCTTACTAGACTATTTAATTGGCCTATTGAAGGTGGGTAGGTGTGGTGGTTTGAATAAAAATGTGCCCCACCCCCATAGGATGGGACATTTGAATGCTCAGTCACCAGAGAGTGGTACTATTTGAAAGGATTAAAGAATTAGGAGGTGTGGCCTTGTTGGCCAGAAGTGTGTCACTGGAGGTGAAATTTGAGGTCTCACAAGCTCACACCAGGCCCAATCGCCCAATCTCTCTCTCTCTTTCTCTCTCTCTCTCTCTGACTGTGAATGAAGATGTAGCTCTCAGCTACTGCTCCAGTGTCTGCCTGCAGGCCTCCATACTCCCAACCAAGATAGCAATGGACTAAACCTCTGAAACTGTAAGGGAGCCCCAGTTAAACAATTTCTTTCGTAAGAGTCACCTTGGTCGTGGTGTCTCTTTACAGCAACAGAACAGTGACTAAGACGACAGGCAATCCATGCCTATTTTATATGGAACAAAAAGCACCAACAAGCTCAAAACATGTATACAAATAGCCACACAGTACAGGTGTATATGGGCATATACATGCTTATGTCTATCACCTGCTGCAGGGATTTGATCTCAGCAACCTCTTGAAGGCTTTTCATCTGATGCTGGCACTGGCAGTGCACATGGGAAACATCCAGGAAGGGGACAATGTATATAAAGTAAGGAATAAGGATAAACTGGAGCTGGCAAACTTGAGCTAGAGACAAGGAGGGTGGCTTGATGGCTTTGGGAGTCTTGTAGTGGCCGGAGATTTCATCACAGAGCTGAACACACCAAGCCAGGCTTAGGGACGGATGAATGTCAACTGGGTGAGTTCCAAAGCTGCTGCCCTTCACTTCCATCCTCCACATCACATCTCCCCTAGCATCTCTCTCTGTGGATCACTGTAGGGGCAAAACGTTTGAGGCAGGCAATTCTGGAAAGTGTAGTTGCCCTAAGCCAACCTGCCGGATGAGTTCTTTTGAAAAAATTCCTCCAGTGGTCTTTTCTGGAATTCCAAGCTCCCTGCTGAGAGGTAGCTCAAAGTAGGAGGACTCCATGCAGAGAGGTGACAGCCCGCTCAAGAGGAGGTCTGTGTGTTCCATTATTGTTCCAGGGAGCGCTGTGGTAGCCCAGGTAGCTGTGAAACAGCCCTTCAGCTCTTTCAGAGGTTTGAAAGCACAAGGCCTCAGCAGGCACCAGACACGGAGAAGACACAGAGTCCTTGACTGGGGACACTCAGGGCTTTCGGTAGCAGCCAACAGATCGTCACAAAGCATCGTTAGAGGCCACAGACAGATTTGAATGCTGTAGGCACTGTGCTACCTATGACACTGGCTATTTATGGCATCAGTAGCAACCAAGAACTTCACAAGGGGAACAGGACAGAAAAACAAAAGATTAGAAAAAGGTATCATGCTGGGAGTCAGGAGGATCAACTCTAAAACCTGCTGGGATGGTTCATCTCCACTGACAATGTGAGGGAGAGTCTAGAGAAGACTGATTGATGTGGAAAGACCTATCCTGAAGGCGGGTGGCACCATACCATAGGCCAGGAACCAGGAAGGAATAAAAATGAAGCAGAAGGAAGCTAGAGGAGATTCTTGGCCACCATCATAAGCTGCTTTCTGTCTGGCATGCTGTGAACTTGCCTGTTTCTCTCTACCATAATATGAATTGATCTACTTCCTGTCCACCATGATGTGAGCTGATCTTCTTCCTGTCCATCATGATGTGAGCTGATTTACTTCCTGTCTACCATGATGTTAGGTGATCTACTTCCTGTCCACAATGATGTAAATTGATCTACTTCCTGTCCACCATGATGTGAGCTGATCTACTTCCTGTCTACCATGATGTTAGCTGATCTACTTCCTATCCACCATGATGTGAGCTGATCTACTTCCTGCCCACCTGTGGTGTTATGAATAGGATAGCCCCAAAGGCTCATAGTTTTGTAGCTTGGTTACCAAGGAGAGCACTATTAGGAGGTGTGGCTTTGTTGGAGTAGGTGTGGCCTTGTTGGAGGAAGTGTGTCACTGGGGGTGGTCTTTGAGGTTTCAAAAGCTCAAGCCAGGTTGAGCATCTCTCTTTCTCTTCCTGCTGTGTGCAGATTCAGCTGTAGAACTCTCTGCTCCTTCTCCATCACCATGTCTGCCTATGCACCACCATGCTTCCCGCCATGACAATAATGGACTAAACCTCTGAACCTGTAAGCCAGCCCCAATTAAATGTTTTCCTTTATAAGAGTTGCAGTGATCATGGTGTCTCATGCAATAGAAACCCTAACCAAGACACCATCATGATATGAGATGATACACATCCTGTTCACCATAATGTTCAAGTGTTGTGGTCACTGCGGCGAGAAACATAACAAATATATGTGCCCAAGAGAGATACCACAAGGAGTAGATGTAGAGGCGCTTCCAAAGAATCCTAGACCTGTGACTGTTCCTGGAGACACTGTTTTAGCTGGCAGCTCAACTGGTATTACCATGACCTGGAAATCATGAATAAAATAATCAGGTGGCAGACACACACATCATGGCAGAGACAGCTTCTCAAAGGTCAGAGCTCTTCAGCTGATGAAGAGTTCATTCCATAGATTGAGCAAAAGTGTTCGAAACAATTGCAAAGGAAAAGGAAAGAGATGATGGTTCAATCCGGGTCATGCAAGAGAATGTGATATCGGGCCAGGACAGTAGTTTCGGCATGGTATTTCCCATGTGACACTTCCTAGAACAGCGGCTCCACAGTGGTCATGATGTGGAACACCAGACACCCCTGACTCAGAGGCTACCAGCAGCTTTTTAAGACTAGGCCCATCTGAATGCGATTTTCTTACTGATGGGAGCATGAACTTGGGGCCATCTCTCCTAACATCATCCAGGAGTCTTACTGTTGGTCTGTGCATTTTGAGAGGGGTACTGCCCTCCTTCTCATTGCAAGCAAATGAGTTCCAGTGAGAAAGAGAGGAGACACTCATGGAAATAGAATTACAGAGGTTTCTTTCTGAAGGGCCAGATGAAAACGGCAGGGCCGTGGTACTCATCACCAGCCAACTCTCATGCCTGAATCAATTAGCTGCCTGAATGATGCTGGAAGCCATGCTAGGCGCTCATCAAGGAATCTATCTCTCCTATCGTCTCGGCTCTGTGGTTTTTGCCCAAGAAGCTTTTAGGACATAGCTGCTACTGAATCGGCCTAGTCTCAGTTCCGTTGTTGTGATAAAACACCATCAACAAAAACAATTTAAGGAAAAATAAAGGGGTTTATTTCAGCTTACACTTCCAGGCCACAGTGCGTCGTTTTAGGGACATCAAAGCAGGAACCCAAGCCATTAGTCATGTCACATCCATAGCCAAAAGCAGAGCAAACTGCACCCAGGATGCCTGCTTCTTTCTATCCTGCTTTCTCTTGTCCTATACAGTTCAGAGACCAGTAGAGGGGATGGTGCTACCCATGGAGGGCTGGGTCTTCAGTCTTTCACAGGCATGCCTTCAGGCCACCCTTATCTAGAAAATTCTTCAGTGAGACTTTTTTCCAGGTGGTTCTAGGTTGTGGCAAGTAGACAGTTAAAACCTAAGTATCATGGGTAGATACAGACTGATAAGGTGATATCCTGGGTTGCGGGGGGATTAGTTTTTGTTTTTAATTTATTTGAAACTTTTGTGGGGAGATAATAAGAATTGAGCTCAAAACCTCACTGATAGCAAAAACTAACACTGAGATACACTCAGGCCGGTGTGTGTGTGTGGTGTATGTGGTTGGTGTGTATGGTTTGTGTGCTTATGCGTGTGTGGATGGTGTGTGTGGTTGAAGTGTATAAGGTTTGTGTGCTTATGTGTGTGTGTGATTGGTGTGTGTGGTTTGTGTGTGTGGTTGGTATGCTTGTGTGTGTGTGGTGGGTATATGGTATGTGATTAGTGTATGTATGTGTCTATGGTGTGTGGTTGGTGTGTGTGTGGTTGGTGTGTGTGTGGTTGATGTGTGTGCTTGTGTGTATGTGGTTGGTGTGTGTGTGTGATTGGTTTGTGTGGTTGGTGTGTATGCTTGTGTGTGTGTGTGTGTGTGTGTGTTTAAGTGTGAGACGAGGAGTCAAACAAACAGTTCTATGTCAGGCAGACAGTCAAGGAAAAGAGGCTCTAGGCAGATTAAGAAATTTTTCACTTAAACATTTAGGACAGCTAACTTCCAGATTCTTTTCCCTTTCCAAGACATTTGGTGGGATTTTTAGGGCCAGGGGTATTATTGTTCATTGGGTCTTTCTAATTTCCCATAGGGGTAGGGTGGTGGGATTCAGTGGCTAGAATCAGCAAACTCCCTTATTTTCAGATTATTTGATTCCCCACAAGAGCCTGAATCTGCTAGTTTTGAGGGAGAAAGGGGAGCCACCTTATCCCTAGATACACACCCCCATCCCCATACACTCTTGGGAAGTCTCTCGCTCTCTCAGTGTGTGTGTGTGTGTGTATGTGTGTACACACATACACACTCGCTTCTGCTTTCAGTGAAACTTGGCTGTGTAATGGACCTTACTTTTCCTTGCATTTTATTCTTTAAATTGGTGGCAAAAAAGAACCCATCACTGAAACCAGGTCTTGGGCTGGAGTTTGCCAAGTACAGACCAGCTGGCCAGGGAGCTCCAGAGATCCAGTTGTCTTTGCCTCTCCAGTAGAGGCCTGTTTAAAAACGTCCATGTGTAGTGATGTGCCCCATCACGGACTTGGCCACTGTGATCTGGGCAAAGCCCTTCTCTGGAAAGCTCTGATCAAACCCGACTACAAAGGACAACTTCTCATCTATATTAAGTCACGACTATTGGCGGGATCTTTTAAAACCTATTAGTGCAGACAATGTAGAGGAGGTGGGGATGGCACGTCTGGTGCTTACAGTAAGGGTGTCAGAAAACTGAAAAGTGATCTGAGATGTCTCTATGGTAACATCTCTCCTTCATCAGGCATTGCTTCCAGCTACAGTCTCCAGAACCAACACTGGCTAGTTAACAGAAATGAAGTTCAGTGAAGGAGGCCCCAAACCAAATATCGCTAAGGAGAAGTCTCTCTTGCCTTTCAACCTGGGACTATAGCTCAGTTGGTAGAGGAATTGCCTAGCATTCAGGATGTCCTGAGTTCAATCCCCAATCTGGCACAAATAGGCATAGTGGTGCATAGCTGTCATCAGCACTCCAGAGGTAGAAATAGGAGGATCAGAAGTTCAAGGTCATTCCTCAGTCACGTGGGGGATGGTGTCAGTCCCAGTCTATAAGAAATTGTTTCTAGATGAAGGAATGAATGAAGTTAGACTCTTTCCCCATGCCCTCTCTGCTATAGTTGGGATGTGGCCACACCCAGCATCCCCCCCCCCCCAGGACTCACACATTGGGAACCTGGTGCTCCCTGTGGCAAAGATGATAGGTGATAGGCTCTGTAAGAGTGGTAGAAGGTCACCTGACATCGCCATGCCATTTTTTTTCTGCTTTCCACACATTCTCATCACGATGCTACCTACTACGATCTGGTGTAGTTAGGAGAGGCCCTCACCAGAAATGGCACTATACTGAATACACTTCCTTCCTTTATAAGTATCTGGCCCCAGGTAGTCAATTATTACAGCAGAAAACCCAATAATAGCCTCTCTTATTTCTATACATGGAGGCCTGATTAGAGAAGCCAGGCTCACAGGCTTGGGTCTTGGGTGCAAGGGAGACAGAAAGACTGGTTTCCATTTGGCCCTAAGTAGGCAGGACTCACAAGGTAGAAACTCCCTTAAACACAAGAAAATTATGTTCATAAGTAAGATGGCTGTTGTTAATTTAAAACCCCGTCTTCCAGAAATAGCTACTGAACTTAGCATAATTTGAACCTGGAATTCTGTATCCTTTAAATAGAGCCGAGTAAAGGCTAAACAGAAAATACCACAGTAAGTCTTTTCAACAACATTCTTTTTCTTATTGTTTTTAAATGAGATGTATGCCTATGTGTGGGTTTATGCATGTGCATGCAGTTGCCCATAAAGACCAGAAGAGGGCGTCATATCTCCTGGGGATGTAGTTACAAGCAATAGTGAGTTATCTGATGTGGGTGTGGGAACCCAGTTAAGGTCCTCTGTGAGATCTGTGTATGCACTATAAACTGATGAGCCAGCTCCCCAGCCCCTCAGTAACATTCTTAATAAATAAAGAGATCCTTTACCGTATATACTTCAATGCATGTGTTGTGGTCAGAAATCAAACCAGTTCGTGCCAGAAAGATTTTCAGACAATGGAGTCTTACACATCAGTGGTTTTCTGGTGTGCTTCCAGTGGATGCTCTGTAAGGGGCAGCCAGGATGGCATACTCCTACCTAGCACCATCGATGACCTAAGACCCACTGTCAGATCTTCATTGTTCAAATACACAAGGAAGAATAAAAAACCAATAATTATTTACACACTTTTTTTCCAGATAAAATTGCCCTGGTGACCTACTCGGGATATTACCTCCATGCTCTACAGACAGCAGAGGCATCCAGGTTACTAAAATAGTCAGTAGATAATAAAGTAAAAAGAGCTACTACAGACTCACCCCCTGCAGCCCCTTGGATCCCATAGCTCCCGGGCCTCCCTTATCTGACCCTGAGTGATCTGGAGATTCCATTACAAGTTCTCTGAACTTGACCATCTCCAAGAGTCCTTCCAGGACTCTGAGCCTAGAGCCAAGTTCCTCACCTTTGGCACTATGGATGTTGGAGACCAGGTATCAACTTAAGGTGGGGAGCCAAGGTATGCCTTGAAAGGCGTTTACAACATCTCTGCCCAACTGGTGTGATGGCTGATGTCAACTGTTTGCTGAGATCTAGAAGCATCAGGAGATAAATCTCTAGGCATGTTTATGAGGGAGTTTCTAGACTGGATAATTAAGATAAGAAGTTCTGTCCTGAGTGTAGGTAGCACCATCTCCTGATCTGGGGTCCTGGACTTAATTAAAAATAAGAAAGTAAGCCAACTATGGAGGTACATGCCATTGATCCCGGCATTCAGGAGGCAGAAGCAGGTGGATCTCCATGAGTTTGAAGCCAGCCTGGTCTACATAGCAAGTTCCAGGCCAGACAGGGATACACAGTGAGGGGGCAAGCTGAGCACCAGCATCCCTCTCTGTCTGCTTCCTGACTGTGGATGCAGTGTCTCATACTCCTGTGGCCATGCCTTTCCACCTTGATGGGCTGTACCCTCACACTGTGAGCTAGGAAAATACCCTTTCTTCCTTAAGTCACTTTTGTTAGATTACTACAGAGGCAGAACAGTAGCTAGCACAGCAGGGGTCATCTGAGGAAGACTGCCAGGTAAGTGGCTGGCTGGTCCCTTTTAAGTACACATCCCTGAAGGGATGGCAATGGGGCAGACAGGGGCTCTTTGCATTCAATAACACAAGAGCTAATCTCACCTTCATACCGTGGAAAGGGGTCTGTGTATTTGCAATGCCAACATATACACTCTGCTCAACAGTTTGTTCTGATTTAGCCTTAGACCTAGAGGTAACCCAGATGGTGACCTGGGGGAGAATGTGAGACTAGGGAGCCTTGGGTGTAAACAAACCCCTGACAGAGAGGTGACAACAAAGGAAGAGACAGGAAGTAACAAGGAAAGAAGCATCACTGTGAGAGACATTGAAAGAAGTCAGTGACACACACAGAGCAGTGGAGAAGACAGAACACACATGGCAGAATAGAGCGGAGCAGGCTCTCAAGAGCTGAGGATGGACCATGACCAAGGGGACCATAGTGCCAATCTACAGTTTTGATGGGCTTCATCTTACTTCAAAAGTCTCTAACAAGCTGGTGTTCCCGAGGGATCTCCAGATGATTGACATGCCTTACAAGACTGGGCATGGTATATCTTTGATCTTTATCCAAAAGATTTCTCGCAAGATGAGACATCCTGCACGGTTCAGGACTCCTGGAACTGGGCTGAGATGCTTATCAATTAGAGACCTCTGAGCAGTTCAAGATGTCACGTCTCCTTCACACACAACCCCCTCTAAAGGAACCCACATGCAGGTATGGAAGGAACGTGTGCTGTCTTATCCCTCCCTCCCTATTTAAATCTGAAACATGTTCTACCCCGTATTGTATAAAGGAAGGGCATGACCTCTCCAAAGTATGGTGGAGGGGGAGGTTTTTTATTATAGACACGTGGGAGAGTTCAGATGAAAGACTCGGATAAATCCAGACCCCTCTAGCAGGAAGAATAGAGCCAAAAATCTAGGAGGAAGAATAGAGCCAAAAATCTAGCAGAAAGAGAAGAGTAAAAAATTTGGTTAGCAGGTTCAGTGACTCTGTTCCAGGAACTAGCTGACCATAAAGTTAGATTATAATCGAGAATAATTTTGAGAAACAGGGAGTTACCCCCTTGTGATTATCACTGGGATTTTCAGAATTTTCCAATGAAGCCCTCCCTACCCCCTTTGGGTTGTGGTTTCTTGTAGTGCTTCCCGCCACCCAGCTAGCTTTACCCGAAATAATTACACGGAAACTGTATTCTTTTGAACACTGCCTGGCCCATTGGTTCCAGCCTCTTATTGGCTAACTCTCATATCTTTGATTAACTCATTTCTAATAATCTGTGTAGCACTACGAGCTGGTGGCTTACCAGGGAGGATCTTAACCTGCCTCTGTGTCCAGCGGGAGAATCATGGCGACTGACTGACTCAGCTTCTTTCTCCCAGCATTCTGTTTTGTTTACTCCGCCTACCTAATTTTCTGTCCTATCAAAGGCCAAGCAGTTTCTTTATTAATTAACCAATGAAGGCAACAGATAGATGCAAGACCCACCTCCATCAGTTTCTTTTCCTAAATACCCCTTCTCCCAGCTACTCAAGGTCGAACTCCTCTACCCCTGCATGGAATATGAGTCTCGGCCCCAGCATGCTGGTTCCTGTCAATAAACCTTGCGTGATTGTAGCAAGGATGGTCTCTCATGAGTTCTTGGGGGGTCGTGTTATCCTGAGACTTGAGTGAGAGTCTCCCCACTCCGGGGGTCTTTCATAGCCAGAGGCTTCTGGAAGAGTCAAGAGCAGGGAGAGAAAGCAACTGAACATGGCCAGCAAAGTGGATGGGGTCATGAGAGGAGCGGGGAGGTGAATGCAAGAGAGGAGGACCAAGGGGGGGTTGGTAGAGCGAGGGGACCTGGAGAGACAAGAGAGCCCACTGCTTTAATGGCAGGGTTGTGTAGGAATGGGAAGCTGGGGGAAGGGAAGCCCATGAGCAGCAGTTCAGGGGAGGAGGAGGGGTGAGAAGAACCAGGATGCTAGCATGGACAGGTATTTGTGATGCTGCGAGAGACTGGAGGCTGCCATGTGCTTTGGCATGCTAATAGGCACCACAGCCATTTGTTTCTTTTGGACCTAACACTTCTCTCTCCTTCATAAGCTTGCTAACTTTAACTTTGCTTCATGCTCACAGGTCCTGAAATTTTTTTTCTGCACTGTTGTCCAGGATGTATCTTTACTTGGACAGAGGCCCCTAAGTTGGGAGAATGCCTCAGGTTGTTACAGGTAGCGCTATAGGGTTGTGTCTTTTGCCAATAGACCTAGTAGACACTAGAAAGATGTATCTGTAGCCTGGAGAGACAACCACATCCACTATGATGATGTGCCAGGATCTGCTCTGCCTTCTCAGCCCTTTGCCTCCTTGAAGAAGATAGATCATCTAGCCAACCAAGCCACCTTCAACTACATTCCAAACTAAGAACACACTTCATGTCCTACCCCAGAGGGTCTCCAGCTAGTAGAGAGCCTTCACACAATAACTTAGACCTGTTGGAACACGTGTAAAAGAGAGACTGAGATAAAGTGACGAGCTGGGAATGACCCTTCAGAACTGGAGCGCAGAAGGCAGGGGGGCAGGAGGTAGTCAGCAGGAGGGCTCTGCCTGGCCTGTTTCAGCTCCCAGGAAACAGCAGGAACCAAGCAGTCATGCGGGACTCACCCATCCCTCCCCCGTGGATATGTTAACGGGGGTCTTATTTCTGACTTCCTGTATTAATTTAAATGATGTATATTTATGCCCCACTGAGGAAAAGGATGCTGAATTATTGTACACATGGAAGAGAGCCACAGCCTTCAGCTGTCATTCTTCACATGGTCTCCGGAGTCACTTTGGATGAAGGATGCTACGCTCCGCTTCTGAGAACCTCTCCTATCATCACCTCCCTCTCCTGAGTACTTACCAGAGAAGTCATTAAGTCCTTGGTTTCTTAGTGAGAAAAGAGCAGAGGAGGTCAACTGTTTATTTCAACACTTCTTGCTTAAGAAAGACGTAAGGTCTCTCATGTGACCTTCTCCTTCCCTTCGTTGCTCAGATCGTTAGTAAACGTGTTTGTCTAACACCCATGAGATAGGATTTCCAGGGCTCACAGGGGAGTGTGGCTTTGGCATCTCTTGGCAGGTGTTCAAAGTCAGCTATTATACCTGGAAAAATGGTACTCTGGCCAACATGGTGTTTGTACACTTGCAACAGGTGGGCCAAAGCAGGTGCAGAAGATACTACACCTTTCTGGCTGTGGCAGCTAGGTATAGGTCAAAAAAAATCAGAAAAAGAGCAGGCTGGAGAACTCCAGTTATAGACACCCATGGGCTTCTATGGTCCTGAAAGTCAGAACCTGGGAACCACAGACCAACTCTTGTATCTGATCCTGGACATCTAGAGCAAGAGTGAGTGGTTTACACATTGAATAACACTTAGGTCCTATCATGTATTTGCACAGTGAGATCACTGGGTCTCCCTGTTTCATGTGTGTGTTTATGCACATGCATATGGAAACCTAATACCCACAGTTCTCCTGGCTTAGCTTCCTGAGTAGTAAGATTGCAGTCACCTCCCTGATATGAGATGCCCTTCTGTATGTTGTGATTATGGTTTCTTATCATTGGTTAATAAAGATGCTGATTTGGCCAATAGGCAGGCAGAATAGAGCCAGGTGGGAACTCCAAGTGAAGATAAAGGGAAAAAGAAGGCGGAGTCAGAAAGATGCCAGCAGCTGCTGGAGAAATAAAATGTGACATAATAAGCCATGAGCCTTGTGCTAAAATATAGAATAATAGAAATGGATTAATTTAAGTTGTAAGAACTAGTTAATAATAAGCCTGAGCTAATAGGCCAAACAGCTTATAATTAATATCAAGTCTCAGAGTGGATGTTCAGAAACTGGTGGGCGGGAGAGAAATCTCCAGTTACACATTCCACAATAACTGGTATTGTAGCTAGCTTTGTCAACTTGACAACGGTCTAGATTTACCTGAGAAAGGGAGTGTCTACTAAGGAATTTTCCAGATGGATTGGTCTATGAAGGGGTTGTCTTAGTTGTTAATTGAAGAAGGGAGGCCCAGTACACTGTGGGTGGCACCATCCTCTGAGCAAGTGGTCCTGGACTGTAAAAGAAAATTAGTTGAGCATGGGCTAGAAGATGAGCCAGAAAGTGAGCCAGCAGCATTCCTCTTTGGTTTCCTGTTTGAGTTCCTGTCCTGGCTTCCCTCAATGACGGACTGTGACTTGGAAGTATAAGCCAAATAAACCCTGTCTTCTTCCTCTAAGCTGTTTTTGGTTTTATCATGGAAAAAAAAGAAAGAAGGAAAAGAAAAGAAAAAGAATAAAGAAAAGAAACTAAAACGCCTGGCTTATTTTATTTTTAATGAAAACAAACAATTACTACTAACTGGTAAACAAGATTAATAAAGAAAGAGAATTCATTGCTTTTAAAATAGAAAAATCTGGAGCATTTAGCCTAAGCTTCTGGTAGACAAATAAGGCTGTATAGGAAATGCTTCACAGTAAAACAAAATACAGCTGCTCTTAACCACCCAAGTCTACTCTCTATTCCTCACTGGCTCTCCTGGCTTCCTTCTGGCGCTGTGATAAAATGCTCCAACACAAAGCAATTTTAGGGGAAGAAGGAGTTATCTGGATTACAAGCCTGGGTTAGCGCATATGACAACAGAGAAGTCACATTGGCAGAAGCTCAAGACGGCTGATGATATAATATCCACAGTCAAGAGCAGTGAGAAATGAATGCATGCAAGGGTGCTTGGGTATTCTCTCCTCTCTTATACAGCTCACCCCCCACCACCACCACCACTCCAGCACTGGTCAGGGAATGGTACCACCCACAGCGGGCTGAGTCTTCTGGTCAAGTAAAAGTCATTCCCCTCCTCTGCAGACATGTTTGCAGGCCAATTTGAGGTAGGTAATTTCTCCATTAAGATTCTCTTCCCAGGTGGCTCAAGGTTGTATCAAATTGACAGCTAAAAAGTAACCACCACACTAGCCCCACCTCCTCCTGCTTCACTTTTTAGAATTCCTTATGCTAAGCAGGTTACTTCTTGGATGGTCCAATCTTAGTTTTGAAATTCGGCATCCTATTTAGCAAACAAAACACCCTTTAAGTGGTCCCTCCTCTGCAGTTGTAAATAATGGACAACAAATAGCCTTTTATTTTTCCCATCATAGGTATTAGGTATTTATTTTTTAGTTTGCATATGTGTGTTGATTCTATCCTAATATTTACATTTTATGATGAGATGCTGAAGGAGGAGAGGAAAGCCTGTGTTTCTCCCACCAGGTGCCTTTTCAGGTCTATACTCATGGGGGCTGATCTGTGCTTCTTTCTTATGGATATGTGTATGTGCAGGTGTTGGGTGCATGTGTGTGAACATGTAAGCAGCCAGAGGTCAGATTCAGGCGTGGGTCCTCAGGCCTTGTCCACTGTGCTAAGACAGGATCTCTCACCGACCTACCTGGAGGTCACCAGTTCCAGCCAGACTTGCTGGTCAGCAAGCCCCCAGAGACCTGCCTACCTCTGCCTGCCCTGGAGGCCATGACTGCCAGTGCTCACTACTGTGTGTGCTGGGGACTGAACTTCAGGTCCTCACACGTACATGGCTACCAGTTTACCTACTGAGCTGTATCCCCATCCCTTATGGTTCATTTTAAATATTTATTTATTTTGTTTTACACATATGTGTATGTGTGCCTTCCTGCGTTTGTTTGTGTGCACATTATGTATTTGGATCCCTCTGAAACTAGAGTTACCAGTTATAGGCCACCATGTGAGCGCTGGGAACCCAACTCCAACCCTCTGTAAGTACAACAAGTGCTCTATCTTTGCTGCTGAGATTTCTTTCCAGTCCCATCCCCTTTAGGGTCCATTTTTAATGTAGTAGGTTATCTTGGTGACTGCGGGAAGCTGTGCCACGAAACTACGTACTGTGTGTCTTGTAAATAGAAAGACTAGAAATTTAAGGATCAATTAAGTATGTGATGGATTTGGTATCCGGCAAAAGGCTGCTTCCTGGTTGGCTGATTGCATCTTCTCTCTTCCCTGACCTAACAGAATGGATGAAGGAACTGTCTGGGTTGTCTCAGAAGAGCATTGATCTCATTCATGGTGGCTGGGGACCACCCCTTTGTATCAATCATCACACTGACTTTAGGATTTCTATCTATAGACCGTTGGGGACACACATATCCATTCCATAAACAAGTTATTACGGAAGACATTTGCCCAACTCTTGAATCAGTCTGTAGCATCCTTAGGGCCTCTTGGAAAAGCCAATTAAGCAGACAGAGTGTAACCCCATAGCACACTGGCCATCGAACTATATCTCCTTTAAGAGCCTGTATGATTTCGGTAACTCTCTTAAGTTTTCTGAAGACAAGTGAACTTAGAAAAGTGAAGCCTGGAGTGTCTTGGAGAGTATGTCCAGAGGTGATTGAATCACAAGGGCTTTGGGCTAATCAATACCTCAATCCATTGATGGATTCAAATTTTAAACAGACTCTGGAAAGTGATGGAACTGTAGATGGCAGAGTAAACTTAGAGAGAGTGAGTCATTGGGGTCCCCTTTGAAGGGCAATACTTGACCCCGGTACCTGAACCCTATGAAGTGAGTAGCTATGTTCTATTACACGTCTGTGCTGCTATTATGCTCTATCTTAGTACAAGCCACACACAATGCACCAAGAAGATCATAGCTAAAAATATAAGCCAAAAAATCCTCCCCACTTTAAGATATCCTTTTTTTTTTGTATTTATCATAATTGTGTACAATTTTGGGTGAGGATTGTAATCATCAGTTTGAACTGTCAATCTGGCACAACTGAGGAATTGTCTTTATCAGGTTGGTCCATAGGTTATGTCTGTGGGGGACTGTCTTGATTATCAGCTGACATAGGAGGGACTGCCCACTGTGGGTAGCACCATTCCTTTGGCAGGTGGTTGTGAACTGTATAGGAAAGCCAGCTGAGTATGAGTCTATGAGTGAGCCAGCAAATAGCAACCTTCCTGGTTTCTGCCATGTTTATCTGGTTGTGAAATGAGTTTCCCTGGCCACAGGTCATACTGTGTGGAAAAGCAATCAGTCCTATCCCCAGGTTCCAGGCTTGAGTTTCTTCCTTGATGTCCCCAAATGGTGGACTGTGCCAACTAAACCTTTTCTCTCCTTAACGTTGCTTTTGTTTGGAGTGTTCCATCATAGCAACAGAAATGAGGTGAGTCTTGCTGATGCCTGCTGCCCTGGATAACGTGTCCTTTCCACAAAGAGACTTTGTTTTTGAAAATGTAAAGGCAACAGCATCAGCACTCATTTTTTCCCCAGCCCCCACACTTGATTTTCAGAAGTGTAAGTCAGAGCTAACAGTCCGCAGAATCCCACAACACAGAGGAACGGTTTCAGACACAGTGCTTAGCTGAACTTTCACAGGCGCCCCAGGCATTGGAGATCTCTCCTGAGACTTCCATGCATATCAATGGTTTGCTGATCTAATCGGGTCAAAGATAAAACAAGTACTGGGATTGAACTGAAGATGGAATCTAGTCCAATTAGCTTTTGCTCTATCTATCTATCTATCTATCTATCTATCTATCTATCTATCTATCTATCTATCTATCTATCTATCTATCTTCCATCCATTTATTTTGTGCAGGAGATTCAAATATAGGGCTAAGCATGTTTTAACCTTTAGCTCCAACCACAGACTCTTCCCCTCAAGAATTCATCTCCTGCTCACTGAAGTTTGCTCGGTGGCAAGCGAGGGCCTATTGTCTGAGAAGGGCTGATACATGCTTATAAACCCTACACTCGGTTGGTAGAAACAGAAAGATTTTGAGGTTGGGGTTAGCCTGGTCAATACAGTGATTTTGAAGCCAGCCTAAGCTACATAGAGAGTGTGAGGCCAATTATATAAGGAAACTCTGGAGAGAGAGGGTATGGGAGGAGTGGGATTAAATGTTTAAAAACAATTACAGGAGTCCACTGTTAGAGATTAGACTCTTACACCGAGTCCTGTGTTAACTTATTTCATACTGCTATGATAAAAGACTCTGACGTAAGCAACTTAGAGGAAGAATGGTTTGCTTTGGCTCATAGTCCAAGTTACAGTCCATAACATCCAGGGAGTCACAACAGCAGAGGCTTGGGGTAGCTGGTCATATCCCATCCAAAACAGGAAACAGAGATCAAAGGATGTATGCATGGCAGCGCTCAGTTCATTTTCTCCATGGTATACAGTCCAGGATGCCCAGCTGAAGGAAGTGTCACTTACTTCCAGGCTGGGTCTCTCACATCAATGAACACAATCAAGACAAGCCCCCACAGACGCGCCATGGGCCAACCTGATCTAGATGGCTTTCCCTTTGAGACTCCCTTCCAGATGATTCTAGGTAGAGTGTGTCAAGTTGACGATTAAAGCTGATCACCACAAGCCCCTAATAGACCAAACATATCAAGATGAGATCATTCATGCTAAATTCATACATGACCTATTGAACCCTTCAAGGTCCAGCCTTAAAAGTCTTCACTCAGGGTCCAAAAGAGGGGCTACGATAAGCAGAACCAAAGTCTGAGGACTATAGAAAAAGAATCTTCTCACCCACGTTCTCTCTGTTCATGTGCTCTTTACTGTTCTGTCTCTGCTCTAATAATGCTGACTTACTTCTAACTTCTCCATGCTTCTTCGCTCTTCCTCCTCCTCCTTCTTCACATATTTTTCTACATTCTTATCCTTTTACATCTCTGCTCATTTCTGTTAGCTTCTCTCCAGCTACTAATTCTTTTGTCTAGTCTCTCTCTTAAAAAAAAAAAAAATCCCCCCCCCCCCCCCGCGTTAAGGCTTGAAGCCAAAGAAGGAGTTACAAGAATAGCTCTCATTGGTCAGAAGCATATTCCTAGGCTAAGTGATAAGGGCAGAGCCATTGCCATGGCAACACGAGGGAGCTATGGCTCAACAACTTCAGATATGCTCTAATTCTTGTCCTTGGGCTTCTGTGAACGTCTCGATAGATGTCTCTTTGCCTGGACACTAACACTGACCAACTCTCTGCCAGGGAAAATAATTACAAGAGGGCAGACTTCTAAGTTTACACAAAGACCTGGTTGAGAGCATAAGGGTATTTATTGACTGTGATTACTTTCTTGCCTAATCACACATTGCTGGGAGAAGTCAGCCAATATACCAGCACATAGGGGAAATCGTGCCCAGTAAACAATTCACACACTGCAGTGCTGTGGGAAGAATCCCCAAGCTGTGGTGTGAGGGAGCTCTTCATACAAGAAATCTATGAGGACAGCTAGCACATTCAGAAGGCAGTAACCTAAACACCCTGCTACATATGGTGTCTCCATCACACACATCTCTGGTGGTGGTATCCCTTATCGCCCTGCTATATGAGGTCCATCTCCACGAGCTATGCATCACTGATGGGTTGACCTCCGAAGTACTCACTGAACTCTCACTGTGTAATTCGGTTGTTTATGGCAAAGACCAAAATGGAACTAAGTTGTTACCTGACCTGCTGAGAAATCAAGAGTGGGCTGATACCCAAATTTCTCTCAACAAGCCAGTATTAAGCAAGGCGTTAATAAAGTCTCTTTTCCTTTAATCCTTATAGAAAAATAGCCTGATGTAGCCCGATTGCAACCAATCTAGTAATTCTCCCCACCCCCTTCTCTTTACAGGAAGCCATCTGCTTTCCATTGTCTCTGCTGGCTCCTTCAGGTATGTAAAATCAAATCCTTCTGCTAGCCTGACATTCTGGGAACAAGTGTTGGCTGGATCTAGGATTTCAGGTAAAGTCAATTAAGATATCTAAAATGGAATTATTGTAATTTTATCTTTTGACACCTGGAAATTATTCATACCCTGGGACACATTAAAGTTGTTCCATGAACTTTCTAAATTATACCATGAATGGATTTAAGAGACGGGTACATGTCAGTCACAGAGCAGAGCCCAGACACAAAGAGATCTGTCATAAGGGAGTGCGGACAGGCCACCAGGGACTTGTAAGCTACAGTTCCCAAGTAAAAAGTCACACCTGTACTAAAGATTCTACAAGGGTGATTGGTCGGAACTTTGGGGTTGTGGAGCGCTGGGATGTAGCAGAGTCAGAGCTATAAACACAATGCGCTATTGGTAGCCCATTGTGAGTGGCACCATTCCCTAGGCATAGTATGCTGCTCTAGAAAAGAGGGAGACATCATGTGGAGCACAAGCAAGCGTGAAAGCATTCATGCATTCATTCTTTCTCTGCTTGACTATGGACACCATAAGTCTAGCTGTTGGAACCTTCTGCTGTCATGACTTGCAACAATGAACCATGACTTATATTATGAGCTACAACAAACCTTTTACTCTCTAACTGGTTTTCTGTTGGTGCATTTTATCATAGTAACTGAAATTCAACAAGGACAGTACTTAATCTGCTCTAAGGACTTCTGCAAAGGGAGAAGAAGGTGCAGCTGAAAGGGGAGAAACAACCAAGAAGAGGAGCAGGGAAGAGCATTCTACATGTGCGGGAGACTTCACAGCCTCCGTCACATCTGCCCCCGCCTTGCTATCTTAAGCACAAAGGTTACATGTTGAAGAATGTCAATCACGAATATTTTGGAATCCAGTTTTCCCTTTGACTCAGTTATGCTAGGCAAAGAGAATAGCTGGAATATAATTATGAATGACATTCAAAATGAAATCTAGCTTGTATTCTCCATAGCCCAGGGATCCTCTCTCCACTTCAATTAATGTGAAATTATTATGACCAACGTATGGGTTCATGTTATAGATCACCAATAAGGTAAGCACGACACTTAATCTTCCTGGACTTTTCCAGTCTGGGGTTCACATATTTCTAGATGGGAACAAAGAAAATGATGAATATTGCAATGCAAAATATTAACAATGATGAAGAATCCAGGGCCAATGTGGTAATCAGCTCTTTTTGACTATAACCTAATACCCGAGGCAGGATATTTTACTTAATGTCTTAGTTTCTTTCCTGTTGCTATGATAACGTAACCGAACAAAAGTAACTTAAGGGAAAAAGGGTTTATTCTAGGCCACAGTTCCAGGGTAGTGTCAATCACGGTGGCTAACTAGTGCAGCAGGAACTTGACATAGCTGGTCACACTGTACCCACACTCGACAAACAAAGAGTGGTGAACGCATGCTGCCTCTTGGCAACCTTTCTCCATTTATATTGTTCATAACTCCAACCAAGGCATGGTGTCACCCTCAGCAGACAGGTTTCTAGACCTCAATTAATTCAATCAAGATATTGACAACAGTTATACCTAGAGGCCCATCTGCTAGGTCATTTCAGATTCTGTCAAACTGGCAATGCCTGTCATCCTGCTTACCTTATAGTTGGGGGATCAGAAGATCAGATTAGTGGAAACATACACATATATAACTATGTGGCACCTCCCTCCTTTCTTCAAGTCACCTGTATTCAACCAGGAGATGCACCCAATTGCCTAATACAATCTACTCACATGCAAAGGCTATGCCTTTAGAAGCTACGCTGGAATGAAGTTGACAGCCTCTTAACTGGGATTAGTTCTTCTGTGAGTTGATGGGGACATAGAAAGACCAGACAGAATCATCTTAAAACCAGAGTGGTCCAGATTCCGCCAGAAATGGTAGTTGATTTAAGTCTGGGTGACACATGAACAAAGCTACCAGGTAACAACACACAGAAAAGCAAGGCTATCCTGCAAAGGCTTGCCAGAGGAAAGGAAGAGAAGGGACAAGGAAGGGAAGGGAAGGGAAGGGAAAAGGAAGGAAGGATGAAAGGATGGAAGGAAGGAAAGAAAGAAGGTAGGAAGGAAAGAAGGAAGAAAGGAAGGAAGGAAGAGAGGGAGGAAGGGAGGGAGGGAGAGAGGGAGGGAGGGAGGGAGGGAGGGAGGGAGGGAGGGAGGGAGGGAGGGAGAGAGGGAGGGAGAGAGCCAGAACAGGCCTAGGAGGGCAGACCCCATAGTCCCAACATTTAGGAGACCAAGGTATGTGTACTGACATAACACTGAGGTGAGCCTGGTCTACATAGTGAGTTTGAGGCCAGCCTAGGCTACATAGTGAGACCCTGTCTCAAAAAAAAAAATATTGAAGATGATGTTTAGGGGTGTAGCTCAATGGTAAGCCTCTGCCTAGAATCCCCCAGTGAGGGGTTGGGGTGTGGCTCAGTGGTAGAGCCCCTGCCTAGAATCCCCCAGTGAGGGGTTGGGGTGTGGCTCAGTGGTAGAGCCCCTGCCTAGAATCCCCCAGTGAGGGGTTGGGGTGTGGCTCTGTGGTAGAGCCCCTACCTAGAATCCCCCAGTGAGGGGCTGGGGTGTGGCTCAGTGGTAAAGTGCTCACCTAGCACATTAAAGTAAATAAAATGAAGGAATGAAAGAACAGGGAATTTTGTGCTTGCTTCAGGGTTCCTGGGCCAGCAACCTCCACCCATGCTCCTTCCACAGGACACCCTGACAGAACCAACACTGTATCCCTGCTTGGTTCTCTACTCCTTGGAGACAAACCGTGGCAGTAAACACAAATGACTTTGTTAAATGCAAACACATTTTTCTACCGAATGGATAGAATTCAAACACATTATTTTTTCCCAAAAGAATATTATAATAATCGATCAAAAATGTTAGACACCCCACAAAGCTGTTAACACTATAAAGAAAATCATCATAACTCAAGGTTAGCAAGGAATTAAAAAATAAAGGATTTACATTTTAAAACCAGACCACTCAGTTATAAAAAATACATTTAAATTTCTCTTAGCTCAAAGTCAAAAAAATAAAACCTGGAGTCATACACCATTTAAAAAATAGTGACAAGTCTAACTTGTGGAAACTTATGAGCAGTGGCAGATCAGCACTCGAAGGAAAATTCAAAGCATTAAATGCTTTTGCTATTAAGAAAAACAAAAGGAAAATAAATAAAACAGGATTTCAGTTCAAAAAGGTGGAAAGTGAGCTAGCAATCCAGAAAGTGGAGCGGGGAAGGGGGAGGCACAAAACAAATTTGTAGAACTCAAATACAGAGTAGGAGGGGAATGAATAAATAGAGGTATTCCCGTGGAAAGATTTAAAAATTCAATCTCATTTTAAAAGAAGAGAGGAGAAAGGCGGGTGCGTGCACACACGCATACACACACATACACATACCACACACACACACACACACGTATATACATATATATACCCACTGGGATGGAGAGGAGGGCTTTAGCCATGCATAAAGAGGCAAATATTTTAATAAGGGAAGAAATGACAAAACAGAAGATTCTGAGAGAGCAGAAAACAGGCACAGAAGGAAGCGTTAACTCCCGTGGAGGCTGTCAAGCATCCCAGTGCACACAGACCCTGGACACAGTGCGACCAAGAATTAAATAGGTCCATTTTCATAAGATAGAAAAACGCTACACAATTTAAAGCTTCAGGCACTTTTGAAAAACAAAACGGGGAAAAAAATGAAAGAAGAAGGAGGAAGAGGAGACCAGGGAGTAAGGAGAAGGCTCAGTTGATATAGCACTTGCTTTGCAAATGTGAAGCCCTGTGTTTGGTCCCCAGAACACAGGTGAACAAAGCCCCATGTGGTTGTGCACACCTGTAACACCAGCACTGGAAGGACAGAGACAGAAAGATCCCCGGCCAATGGCCAGGCAGCTTAGGGAGCTTCTTGAACTAAAGGGGTTCAGTGAGAGACTCTGTCTCAAAAAAAAAAAAAAAAAGAGAGAGAGAGAAAAGGAAAAAAAGAAAAAAGGTAGAGAGCAACTGAGGAGGACACCCAGTGTTTACCTCTGTCCCCAACACACAAACACGGGGGTAAGAAGAAAATGGAAACATCTTTTTTAAGAAAAGCATTTTAATTTTTAATGTTTATATGGGTTATGGGCATGAGCGTGCTTGTGTGTGTGTGTGTGTGTGTGTGTAGAAGGGGTGCATATGTGTTTTTGTGTGTGTGTATAGATGGGGTGCATATGTATGTATGCGTGTTGGGGTGGCGGTGTGTATATGTGTATAGATGAGTGTGGGTGGGGGTGGGGAGGTGGTTTGTGAGCCAGAAGAGGGTATTAGAACCTCTAGAGCCGGAGTTACTGGCCATCCAATTTGCGTGCTAGGAACCTAGGGACGGAGCCCAGGTGGCTGGAGAGATGGCTCCGCAGCAAGTGCTCTTAACCACAGAGCCATCTCTCCAGCCACAATACATTTTAGATGGTCTATTAACATAATTCAAACTTTTAATAAAGGGAAAAATAGAATCTCTTAAATAAATACCCCAAACACACAAGTCTCTCCAATTTTTTTTTTTTGTTGTTGTTGTTGTTCTCAAGAACACCTCGTAGTAAATTAGAAAGACAATTTCCCTAACCTGATGTCTATTTAAAACAAACAACCAGGGTGAGTGGTAGCAGCGACACGCTCAAGGCACCTCATTAAGTCAAGAATGAGCTGATGATGCGAGGATGTCGTTAATACTCAATATTGGTCTTCAGACTGCAGTTAAGACAAAAACTGTTAAAACCTAATGCTAGGAGACGGAGGGAGAAAATTACACTTATTCGTACATAATGCGATTAACTTCCCAGAAAGAACAAGAAACAAGAAAAACAACAAGAATTATTGGAATGAATCAGAGTTTGGGAAATAGGCCATTTTCTAGTATTATTTTCTTTTAGAGCATGTGATATGTGTATATCTTTGCGCCTATCTGTGTTGCTGGTGTCAGCAGAGGCCAGAGGTGTTGGGTCCCCTGCAGCTGGAGTTTTAAGTGGTTGTGAGCTGCCAGATATGGGTGCTGGGAACCAAACCTCCTAGCTATAGAGCCATCTCTCCAGCTCTTGTTTCTTTCTCCTTTCTAAAAAAATGTGTATGTGTAATGTATGTGGATATATATGTATGTATGTTCATTCCTATGTGTCTGTGTGGGCACACACAATACCACAGCATGCACAGGGGACAACCTTCAGTGTCTGTCCTCACCTTCTACCTTGTTTCAGATAGGACCTCAGGTTGTTTACTATGGCATCATCAGACCGGCTGGCCCTCAAGTGCCCCATCTTGCTATGGGAGAGCAGGTATTATGTGGATTCTGGGGATCCGAACTCAGGTCCTGGTGCTTGAGTGAGAACTGTTTAAAGATTTTTGACTAGAGTGAAGCGGGTGTACGGAAATGAACACGCCTCAGGTGCTTTATTCTCCGGTTCCCACAGCCTGAACTCATTGCTTTCAAGCAGTATCCAAAGCAAGGAAGCAAAGAGGCTTACTCTCCCAGGAGGCCTATCCTGGGCATTTCCTGGCTGCTGACTGCCAACACTGCAGATTATTTTGTCTTATATTTGATATTTACTTCTTTTTAAAAGCGCATTATTGAAGTGTGACTGACTCATAAACAATTGCAGACACAAGAGTTTGGAAACTTATAAAGAAGAATCAAATTATGTTACGTACTCATTTGTACCCAAGTCTGCCTAGATTCTCTGATTAGATATTATGTTATATATATCTATCTATACATATATATATACACACATATATGAATGTGTGTATGTGTGTAATATAGTTTTCATTTTGAAAAATGACATTCATATCCTCAGATAATTTCATAAAATACTGCATTCATGAAGTAAAAACTGGGCACCCCAGCTGAGGACTGGTAGAGATTTAAAAGAATCCTACAAAAAAAAACACAAAAGCAGAAATAGAATGTTTAGAAAACAAAGTTAAAGATACACCCCAGATCACAGCTGAAGGACAAAAGAGAAAAAGAAAAAAGAAATACTCCCCAAAACTCAATAAACATTCAGTTCATAAAGAAGGTTCAATAGCCAAATTTAACTTCCAAAAGTAGAACACACAGATACACACGAACAAGACGCAAAAAAAAAAAAAAAAAAAAAAGTATAGAAATTCTCACTGGAATGTTTTTAGCAGATGCCCAGCACAACGGATAAACACAATCTACTCCAGAACCCATCATGAAAACTGAGCAGCTCAGAATACCTGGAATAAAAGGATTTCAAAAGAGGAAGGGGCGGATCACATCCAAATAACCAGGAAACAGGGTGACTGTAGAATTCTTGCTGGCAGTGCTGTTAGAACACAATGGAATAGAGTCTCAGATTCTGAGATAAAATCACTCAGATTTGGAATATGTCATTCAAACATTTCAGACAGGCACATACTAAATTACTTAGAGATATGCTGATCTACCCCTTTCCCAGCCTCTAGAGAGAGGACAGGAGCTAGACACTGGATTCCATTACATTAATCGTGCACTGGGCCCACCATGCTTGACGAAACCCCTATTTAAAAATATCCTGAGATAAGGTTCAAACTTATGGAAGCTCCATCCTTATACCTTAGATCTTGTCCTAGGCTTCTCTCTTGCTGTGATCAAAGCAACCTTAGGTAGAAAGGGTTTATTTCTGCTCACAGTTTCAGAGGGACAGAGCCCTCAGCATAAGAACAGGAGAATGAACTGTGCCTGGCATGGAGGAGGGAGGAAGTGGGGGAAGGGAAAACAAGAGCAGGAAGTAAGGCCAGGCTACAAATCCTCAAAGTCTGCTCCCAGTGACATACTTCCCCCAGGAAGAATCTACCTACCTCCTTCTTAAGTTTTCTACAACCTTAAACTGTGCCACCATTGGAGAGTGAGTATTCAAACGTGCCTACGGGAGCCATCGCTCATCCAAAACCCAACAGCACCTCTCCCATTGGCTTCTTGGGCTTTGTATTTTATGGTAACTAGAGATGGCTCAGGAATTGTTTTCTGGAGTCTTGTATCACTCTAGCGAAGTATGGAGCCTGAAGGGAGATGTGGGAAGTCCTGAAAACTTACAAGATGGACACGGAAGCATCGCTAAATCTCTGGAGACCTACCCCTCATCCAGGGTGTTGAAATGAAGCCATTCCTTTTGAGACTGAGTCTTTAAACCTTTGGAGTGTGAAGCTAACTCTGGGGGTTAGTGTCAGAATTGAATAGAATCGTAGGGAGCCCAATTAGTGTCAGACAGAGAGCCAGAGTTAATTCCTTTTCCACCACGGAAGAAAGTTCAGAAGCAGTTTCTAACTCTCAGTGTACAACTAGAGCTATGGTAGAGATGCAGAAGTGAACAAAATCACCATATAAAGCCCAGCCCAGGGGCTCATGACTGTAGTCCCCACACTCAAGTAGCTGAAGCAGGACGATGGCTTTGAGTTCAAAGCCAGCTGGGGTCACATACTGAATTCTTGCGTCAGTTAACTGTTTGCCTTGGAAGAATGAGGACCTGGGTTCAGCAGAGTCCAGCTGAAAAGGGTAGATTTGACTGCGCATGTTTACAAGCCTCTCACTAGGGAGGTAGAGGCAGGGGGATCCCTGAGGCTGGCTAGACAGACAACTTGGTCTACTTGGTGAGCTCCAGTTCATTAGAGACACTGCCTCAAAAAACAAGGTAGACTGCCTAAAGGATGACACTCAAGGTTGACAGCGGTCTACACACACACACACACACACACACACATACACACACGCATGCGCACACACTGCACATATGCACATGCGTATTTGTACACTTGGGAACACCTACACAAACACACAAATTAAAGAAACCATAGCTGTCCCTCTGGAGAGCAGGTAGAGGCTCATAGAACACACACTTGACTTTTGAGATGCATGTGCATGAATTTTTTTATAGAAGTAAAAAAAATGTAAAATATGTGCCATCTTCATAAAATATTAACAGTGGTTATCACTGGACTGCGTGGTGACTGATTAGCAAATCCTCTGTTGTATTTTTAATTTTTACAATGAATATTAAACTTACAATGAACACAGTATAAATTTTACAACGAATACATCATTACAAGCCGGTTTTACAATATGATTTTAAAAGTCTTTAGGCTCCTAGTCTCCACCCTTGTTCTTTTCAGTTGGCCTGGAAGATGACATCTGAAAAAAAAAAAAAAAGCCACCCCTTTCCGAATCTCTACAGACAATTTAGGGAGTTCTAATTCCATGGCTGTCAGCCCCTTCTCCACCCTCCTCATCTTCTTCAGCTTTGAAGTCTCTGCGATTTGAAGTTTCTTCAAGCAAGTATCCCTGTCTCTTGGAGATGACAGACTGTAGAGAAATTTGATTTCCTGTGCACAGTAACTCCTAAGAAAAATCCTACAGGGTTTGATGAACAAGGGTACGGACGTCCTCCTTCCCATGAAGCCTGGTAATCAATCCTGCTGCCATGCTGAGTTCCTTTTGCAAGTTTTTGGTCTTGGCCATGAAAGAATTGAAGGTGTGGACTAAGAAAAATCTACAGGTTAACTCAATGACCTGGGAGAGCAAATGCTCTGAGCATCACGGTTAAGGTGCTAGGGGAAGGCAATGGGGGAGAGAAAGAAACATACTTTTCTATTTTTGAGACAGAGTTTTGCATAGCCCAGGCTGGCCTCCAACCTGCTAGGTAGCCCAGGCTGGGCTCCAACTTGCTAAGTAGCCAAGACTGACCTTTAACTTCGGTTCCTCCTTCCTCCACCTCCTGCGTGTGTGCCATCATGCCCTGTTCATGCAGAGCTGAGGATGGAACCCATGTCTTCATGCATGTTGGTGAGCACTACCCACTGAGCTGCACCCATATTTTTCCCAGAATGTAAGTTAAAGATAATCACGGAAGGTGATGTGAGTGATATGGAAAAAAATATGGAAAGATCTGAGTTCCCAGGGGCTCTTTTCTTTGTATTCTTTGTTGGCAGAAGTGCAAGGGGTGAGGTAGGCTTTGGGCCTGAAAGTGGCATTCCCTATTTACTTTACTATTTAGTGCGGTGGTCTGAATGTGACTTATCTCCCATAGGCCCATGTGTTTAAACACTAGGTTTCTAGGGAGTGTTCCAGTGGCAGAGAGAGGGGGAAGGAGTGAAAACGACAAAAGCTCATTATATAAACATATGAAGCTGTCAAACAATTGTTTAAAAAAAATTCAAACCTTTAAAGCTTCTATTTATATCCTAAGCATGACTAAAAGAAGCTCAGTCAGACTGAAAAGAAACAGGGCTCAGAAATATGGATTTTAGGATATGCGTCAATTTCTAATAATCTGGAACACAGTGAAGGCAACCTGATAGAGGGGCTGATGCCTGGAAGTGAAGAGGCGCTTCAAGCTGCAAGGAAGACAGGGTGCTGCACACAAGACCCACTGAGGATCAACATGCTGGTGCAGAAAAGGCTTTGAAGTCCTGAGGTGAGCCCTCAAACCCAGTCCCTGAGTTTTCACTTTTAAGGTTCTTTTATAAGCAGTTTTGTGTCAAAAGCCGGGACTACGGCTGCCCCAACAGACGAAGCTTGAGAATCACTTATCCCGATATAGATACACCAACTATTGTTTTTATTTTGGGGAAAAAGTAGCATACAGCTCAGGCTGGCCTCAAACTCACTATGCACCTGAGAGTGACCTTGAACTCGTGATCCTCCTGTCTCTACTACACCCAGTTTTATATGAAGTAATGAGCGCCACTTTCCAGCTCACAGCATCGGGGTCAGAGATAGTCCTACCGGTGGTTAACCAGGATCCCAGCTGAGGTATAGGATGCAGATGAGAGAGAGGGGCAGCAAAGAGGAGGTCTCTGGGAATCAGGGCAAAGAATGAGGTCATGTTAATGAAAGAGGTCTCACCGCTGTGCCCCCTCTCTCTACCTCTGATCCCTGGCACTGGAGAGGAGCCTGGGGGAAGCTACTGTCTTCAGGGATATCCTGCTCTTCAGTCTGGAAATGAGGCCACAGTTGGGAAGCTGTACATGTGACTTTCTCTGTTGGGGTGGGGTGACCTCTGCTCGAAGATACAGCTAGCTCGTTATTGTGTTTCTCAATTCTTTTACCTGTCCTTATGAGTGTGTGTGTGTGTGTGTGTGATGGCAGAAAACATGCGTGTGTGAATGCAGAGGCCAGAGGTCAGCATCCGATGCCTTTCTCTATTTCTGAAACAAGGTTTCTCACTGAACTTGGAGGCGCCTGGCTCAGCTTCACTCACTGGGGATGGAGCCCCCCACTCCCCGCAGCTCTACATTGCAATTGTGCATTGCTCAGCTTTTGTGGGAGTTTAGAGGCTGGAACCCAGGTCCCCATATTGCATGGAAAGCATTCTACTACCTGAGCCATCTCCCCAGTCTCTTCCTTTGCTTCCTCGTTTAAGATAATGGAAATGATGGGGAAGCCAGAGCCTAGGGCTCCTGTCTACACAGAAAGAACAGGGGTGGCACAGCTAGGACTTAGGGGAGGAGGATAAAGTCCACAGTTTCCCACCTAATATTCTTGTGTAACCATAATTGTGACATAGATAAAAGCTAGGACTCTGGCGTCCCCAAGAGGCTAGGCGTGGGGTCACCTCCTATCCAATGTCCCATTACCTTTTGTTGTTGTTGTTGCTGTTAGTTTTTCAGACAAGGTGTCATGCAGCCCAGGCTTGTCTCAAAGTCACTAGGTTGCTGAGGATGACTTTGAGCTCCTGAGCCTTCTGCCTCCTCCTCCTAAGTGTTAGGATTACAGGAATGCTCCACTCTGCTCACTCTGGGATGAGGTTTGGATCCCGAGGCATCCTGCATGTTAGGCGAACACTTTATTAACCGAGCCGAATCTATAGCTCCCCCAGTAGCCATCTAAACACAGGAATAACAGTGAGACCCAGAGGAAGGAAACTGAATCAAGACATTGGGAAGAGGAGCAGATAAAGGAGCCCAGAGAATCCAGGTTCAACCCTGGGTACTGATTGAGCTTTAGGTTAAAATAGAGGGAGTTAGGGCTGGAGAGATAGCTCAAGAGGTTAAGAGCTCTAGCTGCTCTTCTAAAGATCCTGAGTTCAATTCCCAGCAACCACATGGTGGCTCACAACCAGAGATTGCGATGAGATCTGGTGCCCTCTTCTGGTCTTCAAGCAAACATGCAGGCTGACCACTATATACATAGTAGATAAATAAAATAGAGGAAGAGTTGCAGGAGGGTGTGGGGCTAGGCTTAATTAAGAAGTCCTGGTCAAAGTGAGGTATGATCGCCATTGTCTCAGCTCTGGCCCTGCAAGGTAGTTCCAGAAAGTTCTTACTGTGGTTCAAGGATAAACCAGTCCTCGGGAGACCATCAGTCTTGCTCCAGATGCAGCGTCTCCACAGCAGACAACTGTCTTCACCTGGAGGTATTCTGGTCCAAGAGGATTCTGTGTGATGTATCCAGGGTAACTGCAGGAGCAGGAAAATGACTTCTTCATGCTTTCAGCATTGAAGGGGGATGAGGCAGTTGAGGGAAGAGTCTGTCCTTGGGTGTTAACACATCTGGACAGAATCAGGAAGGAGGTAGGCACAGGATGAAGGTGGAGAGGCCAGACCTCCGTGTTGTTTTTAGTCACCTTCTGGGACTGAGCGAGGGGTCAGTGCTTCAGCAAGGGCAGCTTGTAGGTTGATCTTCTACTGCAGGAACCATGGAAGAAGGGAGCAGATGGGAAGAAATGCAGGCGCCTCCCAATGACTTCTATGCACAGAGCAGAGTGGGCTATTCTGCTGTTCTCTATGGGGGCTGTGGATGGAGTGCGCCCCACAGATGGCCTCACAGCCTCCATCTGGGGCATCCTTACGAAGGGGAACATGATGCTCCAGAAGCCATGCGGCAGGAGGCCAAGTGCTTTAATCCTCCTGCTCCATTCCTGGGGGAGGGAAGGCGGGGGTGGAGCTGGAAGCCACGGGAGCAGCTGACACTCATCTCTGAGCGGGAAATGAGGTTGCAGCTGAGGCTGGAATGGCAGGGGACCATGGCTGAGGTTCAGGGAGGGAGTCTGCAGACAGGAATGGCTATGGAGAACTGAGAGGATTCCTCATCAGTCTGGAGCAAGGTCGCATAGGAAGCCAGCTGTGAATGTCTGCCAGGAACACTATGGCATAAGGAGTAACCAGCCTGGCTAGGGACAATGACCCAGAGAAGGAAGGATGCTACAAGCAAAGGCCTTGAGATTTCCCTTTGGTCACAGGTGTGATACACTCACTCATCCCCACATCCCAGGAAGGCTTTCTAGGGAAGCTAGGAAAGACAGTAGGCAAAGAGGCCAAGAATCTCTCTGAGTGAGGCTCAGAATTTCTAAGGCATTATGGATATAGGTTTACAAACATGGGGCTGGGAGCATGGCTCAGTGGTAGAGCACCTGCCTAGAATCCCCCAGTGAGGGGCTGGGGTGTGGGGAGCGTGGGGGTTGGGAGCACAGCTTGGTGGTAGAACATTTAAGTAGAATTCACCTTTGAGGGGCTGGGGGTGTAAAGCTCAACTGTAAAGTGTTTGCCTAGTAGTGCAAGGCTCTCAGTCTAATACCCAGCATCAAAACCAAGCACTCACACACAAATAAATAAAATAAAATAAGAAATAAAGGAAAGAAAGGGGGTAAAAGAGAAATCAAACTCACAAAGGGGATTAGGTTGAATTCAGACTGGAGACGAAGTTGACTTCGAGAGGAAAACCTTTCTCAGAACTCATCCACACCGGGGAGATTTCAGTGTTCCTCACACCTAGGAGCCCCTCACCTGCAAGCCCAGCCCTCCCACGCTCACCGCAGCCACCACGGTAGGAAGCTCAATTAATGAGAGACAGTGAAGAAACGTTTCTCTGCTTTTTCCTTTAAGGGGGAACTTCTTAGGCATTCCCAAGACCATTGAACTTCTTGCACTGAAGTCAGACTCCAAAATGCTGCCCCGGGGCACCCAACCAAGTCTATGAAGGGCCTCCCGTGAGGATGAGCTACCCAGGGCCTCACAAGCTGCCTGTGCTACAGGCCCTTTGAAGGGTCCAATGCACAAGCAGGTACGTGTAGTGGTTATGCTGTTCTTAGATGTTAAACAAGCTTGTCACAGTCTTTCTTTGGTTTGAGAACGTGCCAGAAGGATGACTTGATGTTACAGGAACCCAGGCTTCTCACAAGGAGTGAAGAAGACGGCTCCCGACTGCCCGTGTGCCTGGTAGCAGCAGTTATTTTTAGAGTCACTTTGGCAACAAGAAAGAAAGAAGGAAGACTATAACCTAAAATTCCAACTAGATGTTGCGAGGTGTCAGCCCCCGTTTTCTTATCTTGAGAAAGTCGGCTGGACTCTTCTGGGCCTTAAAAACTCAGTTAGGACAATGGGATGAAAATAGCCTGTGTTCTTCAGAAAAGGCATTGGGAGATCTGCTATCAGAATTTACCACCTTCCCAGGTATTAAAGTAAAACTCCATTTCCTTTCTTCCCCATGTTTTTTTTTTTTCTTCCTTTTGCAATACTAATGATTGAACCATGGGCCTTGCCCATGTTAGGCAGGTACTGTATTTCTGAGCTAAACTCCAGTCCCTAGCTAGGGGATTCTAGGTATGTGCTGTGTCCCTGAGCCACACCCCAGCCCCTTACTGAGAGATTCTAGGCAGGTACTCTACCACTGAGCCACACCCCAGCTCCTCACTGGGGGATTCCAGGCAGGGACTCTACCACTGAGCCACACCCCAGCCTCTCACTGGGGGATTCCAGGCAGGGACTCTACCACTGAGTCACATCTCAGTCCCTCACTGGGGATTTCAGGCAGGGGCTCTACTACAAAGGTATATCCACTGATTTTCCTAAGTTATATAGCCTGTTCTTGACGCCATTCTGTAGCCCACACTGTTCTCTACCTTGCAGTCTTCTGCCTCAGCCTTCCAAGGAGCTGGCATGACAGGTGTGTGCCACTGTTGTTCCCAGGTCTATTTACTTTCTTGTTGACCTAACAGAAGTGAAACGGTCATAGCTTCTTACATTTCAGAAACAGGAAAGTAGGTGAGGGCTGGCTCCAAACCCAGCTTTGTGTCTATAACACCTGCTTTCCAACTGTAAGGTTCATCAGAGGATTGTTAGCTGCTTTCTAGGTTGCTGGGGCCAAATACCTGAAATCCAAGTTAGATTTATTGTCAATTTGACAGATCCTAGAGTCATTGGAGAGGAGAGCCTCAGGTGAGGAATTGACCTGTGAGCATGTGTGCAGGGTATTGTCTTGACTGCTAATTGATGCAAGAGGGTTCAGCCCACCATTGGCAGCACTACTCCCTAAGCAGGTGATGCAGGGCTATGTAAGACAGCTAGCTTTAGGGATGAGCCTGTAAACAAGCCAGCATGGAGCTTTCTTTCATAAAAGGGAGTTGTAAGAAGTAAGCCAAAGTTACAGTCTACTTTGAACCCAAGTTGAGAGTCTCCCAAACATACCTTTTGGGCTTTGAGAGTGGAGGAGGAAATGAGAAACAGGAAGAAAAGAAAGAAGGAAAACATGCGGGACGGCCAGGAACATAACACATTCTGGAATAATCTGGGAAGGGGACTAAAGCTCAGGTTTAGGGTGCCGGCTTGTCATCCCAGCTTCTTGGGAGACTGAGGCAGGAGGATTAAGGGTTTGAAGTCATCCTGGACTTCACAGTGAGTTTGATGTCAGGCAGGGAAACTTAGTAAGACTCTATCTCAAAATAAAGCAAAGAGCTAGAGACCAATATAGCTTGGTGGGAAAAGACCCTGGGTCCAATTCCCAACACTATACCGAAAAATGAAGAGCTAACAAAATAAAGCCTATAGGGGCTGACACGATGGCTAAGTGGCTAACAGTGCTTGTTACACAAGCATAAGGATCTGAGTTCGAATCCTCAGCACCCACATAGAAAGTTTGGTGTGGCAGATACACATAAGCCTGTTACCCTAGCCTGCGATTCTAGCACCATGGGAGACAGAGAAAAGAGAATCCCTGGGACTTGATGGTCACCAGCCTAGCTCCAGGTTCAGTAAAAGAACTTGCCTCAAGCAAGCAAGGTAGAGTGGGATACCTTATGTCCTTTTCTGGCCTCTGCAAACCTGTACACATGTGTATATACATCATACACGCATGTACACATGCACATGTGCTCTCGTGCACACACACACACACACACCACCACCACCAACAACAACAAAACAAAAAGCCAAAAGAGCTGAAGCTTACATTTCCCAATCTGCTTCAAGAGAGGTATCTAAACCCTATTTCTCTCCCTTCTGCCAAACCAACTTGATAAAATTAATGGTACCCTGCTTTCCCAATTTATAGCCAGCTATATCTCACAAATCTCACTTTTAACTCGAAGGCAAAGTATCTCCCATTTTAAAACACTCTTTCAGTTTTAAATAAAGCTTGTCTACTCTGAGGCAGCCCGCCACATCAGAACTCTCTACTGGGATAAAGGACCATCTCTGCCGCTACATGGTTCAGATTAATCTACCTGCTACCGCGAGCTGTCATGGCCCATGTTGGCTGATGGAGACAGGTCCCTCTCCTCTTGTCAAATGGAAGAGTGATTGCCTTGCAGATGCTGCTGTAGCCTCAGGGCACTGCCTGGGAATTTTGCTTCCAATAGAAAGCTGTGTAGATGCAGCCCAAATGTTCAGTGCAAAAAGGAAAAGTGAGCTAACTGGGCTATGTTCACATGCAAACATTCATGCACATCCAAGTAAGTGGGTTTTTTTTTTTTATTTTGAACCTCTACTTTGTCATGCCTGTAATCTTAGCTATCAGAAGGCTGAGGCAGGAGGATTATGAGCTGGAAGACAGCACAGGCTATCCCACGAATGTGCCTAAAGTCTAAAAAATGTGTTGTTGTACCTGAGGTTCTGTTCTTCCTGTTCCATCCTGCAGCTGACACTTGAAGACCTTTGGAAGTTACTCATTGCCATTGGGTAAGTCCTGCACTTACACTCTGAGCACTGTGAGCAGGTGGTTGTGGAATACGCTGTGCGGGGTAGACCCATGGCTAAAAGGTATCCAGGTATCTGGAGAACCATGACAGGCTCCATATAGTCCAGCACAGATCATCTTACCAACGCCCTTTTCCTGTTCTAATTCCTCACCATACTGAGATTGGTCAGACTCATACATAACACCAGGAATGCCAACAGCCCTTGCCAGTGTGTGGTATGGCTCCATGTAACACTCAAATTCAGTCCGGAATCTTTCCCTCATCCCTTGCTCCTCCCGTTCCTCCATGAGTCCCAGCTGTACCTCTTACCCAGTGAGTGACTATGGGCAAGGACCTGAGAAGGCCTGTTTGTGAAACAAGGACCAGGAGTAGGGCTGGGATCATTGGGTAGAGCATTGTGCCAACATTCAAGAAGCCTTGGGTTCTGTCCTCATGCTGCAGGGGTGTGGTACATACTTGCAATCCCAGCACTTAGGGGTGGAGACAGGAGACTCAGGAGTTTAAGGTCATCTTCAGCTACTAGAGAGTTCAGCCACTAGAAAGATAGTCTCAAATTCATAAGACTCAGTCTCAAAAAACAAACAAGCAAGCAGGAATAACATTAGCGTTTCTAGGAATGCTATGGGGATTAGTGGATTTGCACTGTGTAAAACACTTGACTCTGCTACTTAGGGCTTTTGTTTTTGTCTTGTTTTGTTTGTCACTCTTACAAAGCAGCTGCGAGCAATAATTTAAAGGAGGGAAGATTTATCCGGGTCAAGTTTTAGTGCTCTTGGTCTGTAGCTGACTGACCCTGTTAGGTTTTAGACTGTGGTGAGGGGAACGTTATGGTGGAGGGAAAGGAAAGGATAGATGGGGGGGAAGGCAAGAAATCTTGACTGCACAAGTACATACAGGAAGGAGACAGACAGAAAGGGAGAGGCAAAGAAAATACAGAATGAGTGAGAGCAGGTGTGTGTGTGTGTGTGTGTGTGTGAGAGAGAGAGAGAGAGAGAGAGAGAGAGAGAATGAGAATATGAACAAGGTACAAAATAAACCCCTAATGCCTCTACCTCCTAAGAGCCCATTCATCAACACAAACATCAACAGGTCAACCCATCTATGACACTAATAAAACCACCTCTCCAATGATGCCACATTTGGGGACCAAACCTTCAACCCGTAAGATGTTAGAGATATTTGCTATATAAATGGCAAACACTGCACACAAAAATACCATGGGGTTCATATGAGATTTCCCACCAAGACAATCACAAAAAATCTACTACCCTCCTTCCACAATCCCCACTAACCAGAATAGGATTATCACACGAACTTGGGTCTGTGTCTCCAATCAAGCTGTGTGTGTGTATGTGTGTGTATGTGGTGGGTATGCAGGTATGCACAGGTGCATGTGTGTGCATGTCCATGTGGAGACCAAAGGTCAATTTCATATTTTATTCCTCAGGTGCTGTCTATCTTGTTTTCCTGAGACAGGGTCTCTCACTGACACACACACACCCTGTTCCTGATATGGGTAGGCTGGTCCGTCAGCAAGCCTTAGGCATCCTCCACCAGCTCTGGGACTAGAAGTCCGCGCCATCAGGCCAGGGCTTTTTTTAACACGGATTCTGAGGATGAGACCCAGGTCCTCATGCTTGCACAGAAGCGCTTTCCCCACTGAGCCATGTCCCTGCTCAGTATCCAGATCCTTTCAGGATAAAAGTCTTATCATTTAACCAGGACTGTCCCCATGGAAGTACCTACCATAAAGCTGAACACAGTTAATGCCTAAAATATATATGCTGATACATAGAAAAAGATGTCTATTTTAAAGCCTTAAGAAAAAGGTCTGTTTTGTCACTTAAAGCTTTCCTCTTGTGTAAGCTTGTCACGTTCCCCCAGGGAGGGAAAAGTAGCCTTCTCCCCTTATATATATCTCAGCACAGAAAGTGAAATCTCAGCAGCTATGCACACCCAGGGCAATTCTTTCGACTAAATGACTCTCCCAGGCGCTGACACTCCGGTACCTTATAATTTATCATCAAATTATATGTTGGATTAAGGATTGCTAATTGTTACTCATCATCTTGAATTGGTTATTAACGAGCAGTGTCACTAATTACAAGGTCACCTAACATGGAACGGGGAGGCCCCACCGTCAATTCACAGAAAATGCCTGGCGCGGTGTGCAGACGAGGCTCCACAAGCAGGGTGCAGTGAATTTCTCCCTTCAGACATCACAACACCTCAGGTCCCCGGTCCTTTCCTGGTGAGAGTCTTGGGGGGGGGAGTCTCACAGCTGGAGAGAGACTCTCAGATCAGCAGATGTAAAGCTGACAGCTCTGGCACTCAGCTGCTGAACTGAGCCAGGTGTTTGTAAATACATGGTGCCCCTAGCCTAGTGCCCCTCAAGGTTAGACGCACGTTCCCCTCCACGCTCATCTTGGCTGATTTTCCACATCCATGCACACAATGTTAAGACTAATAGAATTAGTTCATTCAAAAGGATTGCATGTGTGTGTGTGTATGTGTGTGGTGTGTAGTTGCTTATGTAAGTGTGTGCTCATGCATGCAGAGGTCAGAGGTATTGCAAGGAGGGCTGCTTGTTGGTTTCTGGCCGCTCGGCTAACCTAGACCTGAAATAATCACACAGAAACTGTATTAATTAAATCACTGCTTGGCCCATTAGCTCTAGCTTCTCATTGGCTAACTCTTATATACTAATTTAACCCATTTCTATTAATCTGTGCATCACCATGAGGTTGTGGCCTACCAGCAAAGTTTCAGCACGTCTATCTCTGGCTGAGGCTCCATGGCGTCTTCTTGGCTCCACCCTTCTTTCTCCCGGCATACAACCTAGCTTTCTCCACCTAGTTCTGTTCTTCCCTGCCATAGGCTCAAAGCAGTTCTTTATTCATTAACCAATAAAAGCAACACAGAGACAGAAGGACCTCCCCCATCACAGAGGTCAACCCCAGATGTCCTTCCTGATACCATCCACCTTGTTTTCTAAGACAGGGTCTCTCCCTGAATACGGAGCTCGTACATTTGGCTAGGTTGGCTGGACACTGAGCCCCAGGAATTTCCCTATTTCCTCCTTCCCAGCACTAGGATTACAAGCCCAAAGAAACAAAACTAGATTTTTTTCCCAAAGTCAGGTGCTCACTCCCACTTACATGGCAGGTACTTTCTCGACAGAGTCATCCTCCAGCCCTCAATCTTTGTCTAATTATTTATGAGACCCGACCTCTCTCCTGAACCTCATCTGCCACTTGCCCATGTATCCACCAATGTTTCTGGCATCACCTCTTAAGTTCTGGGTGTTCATTAGACACAAGAGCACCAGCTACACAACAGTCAGCCGTGGGTCTGGCTTTGTAATGCTTTCAACACTGATGAGTGGCTAAGGAAAGGCTACCCCACTAGGAAAGCCAGATGGAAACACTGAATGGTGGTCCACCTCAGGAGTCCCAGAGCTTCCCAGGATACTGGCTCAATGGCATTTATAGACTAAAGGGAATGTATATGCCATGTCCTCGCCACTTACACAGCTTCGGGGTAAAGGGGACTATGGCTTTCATCAAGCTATCAAAGAGGCTCTTCACTTATTACACCCATTGCTGTTGACATGGATGGAAGTGCCCTCTCTCTGGAAAACCACTGGAGACTAAAAGAGATTCTGGACCTTTCCTACACAGATGCAAGAACTACATCAGGGCATTACAAACTGTCTTACCAAGAAATCTCAGAAGAAAAGACTTGGGACATGTGCCTGGGATTGGGTTCTAGAGCCTCCAAGAAGGCTTACTATGTTTCTCCTATAGCTTTCTGTGTCCTTTCTCCCAAATCTTTCAACCCCACAATAAATCAACTATCATAGAAGTCCACAACTCCCATACAAGAAACACAAGTCAAAGCCATCCTGGGAATGGTGCAATATCCATGGGGCAAGCACAGAGCAAGGACCATACTCCACTCTAGAGACCTAACTAGCCAAATGCTATCTCTTCTTTTTAATCAGTGCATGTGTATGTGTGTGTGTGTGTGTGTGTGTGTGTGGTGTAGGTCAGAGGACAACCTGGGGTGTCAACCCTCACTTTCTGCTTTGTTTTGTTTGGGACAGGTCTCTTTGTTGTTTTCCACTGCATACACCAGACTAGATGATCCATGAGTGTCTTAGTCAGGGTTTCTACTGCTGTGAAGAGACACCATGACCATGGCAACTCTTACAAAAGAAAACATTAAATTGGGGCTGCCTTACAGTTCAGAAGTTTATCCCAATATCATCCTGATGGGAATCATGGCAGCGTGCAGGCAGACATGGTTTTAGGGAGGCAGCTGAGATCAGCTGGATCAGCAGGAAGCAAGAAGAGAGAGTGAGTCACTGGGTCTGGCTCAAAAACTGCCCCCAGTGACACACTTCCTCCAGTAAGGCCAGGCTTACTCCAGTAAGGCCAAGTGTCCCAATCCTTTCCAATAATGTCACTCCCTGTGAGCTTTTACAACCCATTTTCATTCAGACCACCACAAGAAGATCCAGGGATTTTCCTTTCTCTGTCTCCATCTTACTGTACAACAGCTGGGATGGGGGTCTGGAAAGATGGCTCAGAGGTTAAGAATGCTTACTGCTTTTTCAGAAGACTCAGGCTCAGTCCTCAGCACCCACATTGGGCTTTCACAGATGTCAGCTACTCCAGCTTCAGGGGATCTGATGCCCTTTTCTGGTCGCCAAAGGCTCCAACATGTACATAGTGCACACAAACTTCTACAGGCACTTTCATGTAAGAATAAAAACAATCAAAAGTCTGTAAGTCTTTCTTTAAAGTGCTGAGGTTACAGACTTACGCTTCTGCATCCAGCTTTATGAGGGTTCTGGATAATGAAACCCAGGTCCTCAGCAAGTGCTTTCTCCACTAAACTATCTCCCCAGGTCTGCAATGCCACCTTGAAGCATGGTACATGTGATGGTTTGAAAGAAAATGACCCCCAAAAGTGAGTGGGATTATTAGAAAATGAGGCCTTGTTGAAGTAGGTGTGGCCTTGTTGGAGGAAGTATGTCATTGTGGGGGTGAACTTCAAGGTCTCTTTTGCTCAAGTTTTGATCAGTGTGACATCAGTCTACTTCCTGTTACCTGCAAGATGTAGGGCTCTCAGGTACTTCTCCAGCACCATATCTGCCTGCACGTGTCCCATCATGATGATAATAATAAACTAAATCTCTGAACTGTGAGCCACCCCAATTCAGTGTTTACGTTTATATGAGTTGCCATGGTCATGGTGTCTCTTCACAGCACTAGAAACTCTGACAAGACAATGCAGTCCTGGACATTTGAATTCAGAAGACTGCATAAAAGTTCTGATCTAGGAATACAGAGCTGGGAATATAACTCAACTCATGTGACATGCACCCAGCATACACGAAGTCCTGGGTTCTATCTTCAGTATCACATAAACTCAGCACTCTGAAAGTGGAGGTAGGAAGATAAGGATTTAAGGTCCTCCTTAACTACACAGCAAGTTCAAGATCAGGTCTCCACTAGATCCTGTTTCAGAAGGCACCATGGTTAAAAAAGCTTGTTGTTCTTCCAGTGGGACTATATTTCGTTCCTAGCATCCGGGTGGGGTAGCTCACAACCAACTGTAATTCCAGATCTAAGGGAACTGATGCTCCTTTCTGAACTTCATGGGCACCTGCACACATGTGACATAAACTCACACAGAAACATATACATACACACGAAAAGAAGACTTTTCAAAAGGCTGGGGGCCAGTCATTTTGGTTCTCTGTATAGTAACACATGGGGCTGGAGGCAGGTGCCTCCTTGGGCAGGATGTGTTTTCTAACCATCCCTAACTACAGCCTTTACATGGGGTCTTTGTTTTCTTTGAGGTCACCTGCCCACACTCACCTGAAGTCTCAGCTGTAGACAATGAAGGACAGAGAACCAACAGGAAACTTTAGCAAATAGCTCCTTAGGTCAGAGGTGGACAACAATATAGGCTGGGTGTGGTGGTGCAGGCCTGTCATCTTAGCTGTCCCAGAGGCTGAGGCAGGAGGATCACAAGTTCCTGTCTGGTCTAAAGAATAACTTCAAGGCCAGCATATGCCACTTATAAAGACCCTATCCCCAAACAAAAAGTGAAAAAATAAAACGAAAGGGCTGTGAGGTGGCTCGGTGGGGGGGGGGGGGGGGTGAGGGCTTGCCTGTTACTCATGAAGCTTTAGCTGCAGTGTTCAGCACTAGAACAAAAGAAATGGACTACGCTCCCTTAAAGCAAAGCTTCCTTAAAGTTTTGTTGTTTTTATTTACATGCACGGATGTGTGCCTGTGTGGGTTTTTGCACATGAGTACAGTGTCCGGGAAGGTCAGAAGAGGGCATTGGATTTCCTGGAGCTAGAGTGACAGGTGATTGCTTGGTGCCCAACGTGGATTCTGGGAATTGCGTGTGGGTCCTCTGCTAGAGCAGCAAGCGCTCTTCAGCCCCCAGGGTGAAACTTCTTATCCTACATCCCCTACCAGGAAATCTAGTGTGCAACGCTTTATCTGGGCTATGCTATTTGGAATATGACAGGCTCCCTGTACCCTTCAATGGAGTATAATCATAACCACTAACATCTTGGCATTACTGAATGGAGGAGAAATGACCATGTCCTCATGATTAAGAAAGCACATTCTATCAGCTTAATAATATCAGCAGGCCCATAAAACTCCTTTCCGACAATTAAATCTCCCTACCAACCATTAACAAATTAAGTGTCTGGTAAGTAAAGATGCACAAGGAGGAGACCGCTGGTGCATGCTTCCATTTTGTACATCGGAAACTTGTGTAATATTAATGGCTCAGGATCACAACTCTATGTTCTTGAGTCTTTAAAGCGCATATTAATCATTTGGTAATGTGGCAGCAACTTGAGAGATGCCAGTTCCTGTTTCACACAGAGCCTTCCTGCACAGACGGGCCCGTGTCCGCCAGCCATTTCACCTTAGCTAAGAGTGTAGCTCAGCAATAGCTCTTTTGATGAGAATCCCTCTGTGAGGGAATGATGGCGTGGCTCAGAGGCAGAGCAAGTGTCCGTTAAGGGGCGAAAGCAAAAACACCTCAGTGTAAGAACACCTGCCTAGAAACCTCCAGTGAATATCTGGGGGTACATGGATTAACAGTAGAGTTCTTATGAGAATTCCCTATTGAGGGGCTGAGGGCATGACTCAGGAGAAGCACCTGCCTAGAATCTTACAGTGAGAGGCTGGGGGCATAGCTGAGAGGAAGAATACGTGACTGGAATACCCCAGTGAAGAGCTAGCAGTAAAGTTCTTCTTCAAGGCCCTAGTTCTATTTCTACTATTACACACACACACACACACACACACACACACACACACACAGGAGCTAGGCCATCAAAGTTCCTCACTGTGAGCCCCCCCCCCGTTATCACCTCATTCTTTCAGTCATAGCTGGGGACCAGCCTCTCCCTGTGTCTGAAGGACACGAGGGAGGAAGGATCATTTCACTAAAATATGAAACTTAATGTCTTTAAGTTCCGAAGGTCATTGGGTCTTCACATACTCTCTGTTAAAGTTTAAATATCTCTGTGGGTTGTACCTTGACTCTCAGGTAATGCCTTCTCAGTGATAAGTCTACACTATGACTTACAGACAGCTGAGGGATCATTCTGGAACACTGCAGAGAGAGCTGAACTGGGCTACGACACAGCTTCCTTTGAGATGGCCCTCAAAGTCCACCTCCGTGGTTTTTGAGCCTGCTCATTGGTTGTACCACTCTCAGGCAACTTTTCAGCTTTTGGTTTGAGACGGAAAATCAAAAAGACTTCTCAAACCCTTTCTTCGGTGTGATGATGCTCCTGTTTTCTTTTTGTGGCTGTGATAAAATATTCCAAACAAAAAGCAACTTAGTGAAGGAAATGTTTTATTTGGCTTATACTTCCAGGTCTCAGCCTATCACTGAGGGCAGAAGCTCAAGAAGGAACTGGAAGTAGAACCCTTAGGGAATGCTCCTTACTGGCTTGCTCACTGGCCCATGCTAGGTTAGCTTACTAACAGAGTTCAGCTTACTAACACAGTTCAGGACCACTTGCTCAGGAAATGGTGCCGTCCACAGTGGACAGGGCCCTACTACTCAAATGAACAATCAAGACAATCTCCCACCAAAGTGTCCATAGGCCAATCTCATGTAGGCCACCTCTCAACCGAGACTCTTTCCCCAGGTGACTCCAGGCTGTGTCAAGCTAACAGTTAAAGCTAGCTAGGATAGGTTGTTAATTTTGGCCATTGACTTGATTGGTTCGAGAGACATCTAGGAGATTATTAAAGCACATCTCTGGGTGCGTGTGCAAAGGCATTCCAGACAGAAGTGAGAAAGAGGGAAGAGCCACCCTAAATGTGAGCAGCACCGTGTCACAAAGCTGGGTACCTGCTGGAATAAAAGGGGGTGGGAAGAGAAAGGCAGCTGGAATAGACAATCTCCCTCTTCCTCTTTCCGGCCTCTAGGCTGTGAGCTGCTTTTCTCTACCATGCTGCTCCTGCCATAATAGGCTTGCCTCTGAAATGCTGAGTTAAAACCAATCTTGTTTTCCAGCCATGTGTGGTGGCACACGCCTTTAATACCAACATTTGGGTGGCAGAAGCAGAAGGATCTCTGTGAGTTCGAGGTCAGCCTGGTCTACATAGTGAATCTCAGAACAATCAGAACTACATAGTGAGACCCTGTCTCCAAAAAAGAGTACATCTTGTTTTCCTTAAATTGCTTTTTCTCAGATACTTGTCATGGGAATTTTAAAAACTAACATATTTTGTTTATCACAGATTTGCAAACCAAGACAGAGCCTACACCCACCTTGCTTTCCTGCTTGATATGAAAAAAACTTTCACTAAAGTCAGACTTGGAGAAGCTGCCCTTCCCACCCCTAACAACTGAAGACAGAATTAATCATATTTTAAGAGTTGGGGACTGGACTTCTGGGCAGTGGTGGTGTATTCCTTTAATCTCAGCACTTGGGAAGCAAAGGCAGACAGTTCTCAGCGAGTTTGAGGTCAGCCTGTTCTACAAAGGAAGCTCTAGGACAGCCAGGACTATTACACAGAGAAACCCTGTCTCGAAAAACAAAACAAAACAAACAAACAAACAAATAAAAAAAAGAGTTGGGGACAGGGAAGATGACTCAGTTGGTAAAGTGATTGTCTCACAAAAGTGATGACCCCAGTTTGATCCCAAGAGCCCACATAAAAGCCAGGCACCACAGTTGTAATTGCAGTAATGATGAGATGCAAGACACATACAGGAGTTCTCTGGAAGCTCGCTGGCCAGCTAGCCTGGCATCGTGGCAAAGTTCCATGCCAATAAGAAGCACTGTTTCAAATGAAGATGCCTGAGGAACGATGGCCGGCATCCTCTGACGTACGTACGTGTGTGTGTGTGTGTGTGTGTGTGTGTGTGTGTGTGTGTCAGCTTGGGACTGACAAGATGGTTCAGCAAATAATGGTGCTTCCCATGCAAGCCTGCCACCCCGCCTTTGATCCCAGAACCCAGATACAGGTGAAAGGGGAGCACCAACTCCACAAAGCTGTCCTCTGACATCCACACGTGTGACGCTAGGTAGAACGATGCTGTCCCCTCCCCCATACTGCCCCCTCCCCCATGCCATACCCCTATATTACCTGTCAATGCGACACTATAGGAAAAACCTTTGCAGATGTGATTTTATTGTCGATGCTGAGTCGAGACGTTGAGGTAATTTAGTGTTTTCACGAAGATTAACCAAGGGTAGGTAAGATCATAGACTGTGAAGCCGTGTAACACCCGAGGAAGGATGAAAAACTGGATTATTACTAATTTTAAACTTTCATTGCAGCCATATGAAAGCGGCGCCTAAGAAGTGTAGCTGCTGCAATAAACTGCAATTGTCTCCCTCAGCCGGGAATGACGGTCCTACGGCACCATCACTCCTCCGGGAGCTGCTTTCACAGCGCCACGCCTGCCTTTGCCAGCCTCTCCCAGCCCTGCTCCGTGGCTCAAGCTGACCCTTGGGCCTGGAGTCTCACTGTCCGGCAGATCTTTCCCAGCCCCGCCAGAGCTTACTTTCCACAGACCTGATGGGGAGAGAGGGGTCACCGGCGTCCCACCAGTCTTTCGGGGGGCTGATGTACATGCACCACAGCTCCCAGCTGTACCCGTGGGCGGAGTTCTCGTAGCGCTGCACTTCGAAGTTGTCCTGCTTGATGTTGTCGATGGAGGGGAGGATGACCCGCTTCCGGTTTTCCTGGATGCGGGACAGGACAGGCTCGGCCCTGCAAAAGCAGAGAAGGCACCATCAAACTCTGTCTCCTGGGGCACACGTCAGCCAGCAGGCTTCTAAAACTGCCCCAAATGAAGACAATCCGAAGGCTGGAACTGGGAAGGAGACCGAGGTACTCAAAGCATGTGACTGAAAAGAGTTTTGAGTGGCGATGGCCATGAGGTTTGGCTTCCAGTTTGTTTTGAGACAGACTTTCATGTGCCCCAGCCTGGCCTCAAAGGCTGTGTGGAAGAGGAGGAACCTGAGTTCCTGGTCCTCCTGCCCCGACTCTCCTGGTGCTGCAACAGCAAGAACACGCCACCAGAGTCCTTCTATGTAAGCCTGGCGATCTAGCCCTGGGTCTCCTGCATGTTAGGCAAGCAGTCTACCAATCAAACTACATCCCTAGCCTGATGGGGTTTTTATTTGAAGACTGTTCTATTAAGTTGCCCAGGCTGGCCCTGAACTCTCATGTAGCCCAGGCTGTCCTAGAACTGCCTAATCTTCCTGCCTCTACCTACTGTTGGAATTAGAAGCATGCCTCAGCCTCTAATTTAAAATGCCTGGTATATATGGTGCTCGGGATGGAACCTAGGACTTAGTGCATGTTAGGGAAGCCTTCTACCAACGGATCCATATTCATGAACACTCTGGATGTGTTTTCAAGTGTGCTGTACTCACTTATAGCAAAATCACTATCATGATGCCTGTGTGGACAGGAGAAGCCTGGCAGGAGTATTTTGTGGATGTGTGCATGTAACTTCAGTGCCCTTGGAGGGCAGAAGAGGGAGCTCCAGGTGGTTGTAAGCCCCCTGGTGTGCATCCTGGGAACCAAACTCAGGTCCTCTATCAGAGCTGTAAGTGCTGTGCCCTCTCTCCAGCCCCGAGCCATTTTAATACATTATTTATTTTTTAATCATAAACACAGTTCCCATCTCTGTATGTCCGGCAGTTCTAAACGGTTTTCTCCTCAGAGCACAGTCTGCCACCTCTTGCTGATGTCTTTTTCGTTTTTCTTTTTCTTTCTGCTGGTACTAAATTTCCTATCCTCAAATAGGTCATTCCTGTGCTGGATTTAATAAGCAGCTTCATTAGTTTCTTTGTGTGGGCTCGACTATTTTTGTTGTTTTAATTGATTATCTAATTGATTGCTTAAAAGGATCTGATTGGTCTGCAGCAGAAGGCTTGGAACTAATTAAACCCAGAGTCAGGCAAATCTCGACTCCCAGCTGTGCCTCCTCCAGCAAGGCTGCAGCCTGGCTTGAACAGGCTCGGATTTCAAGGTGTTAGCTGGCTGGCTTAACCCAGAGCAGATGGTCAAGCCACTGTGTGTGTCTGTGAGGCTGATCACAGGAAGGAATCACTTTCAGCATCCTAGAAGCTAAAGATGGCTCCTGGAAGCCGAGACATTAATCTTGCAGCTTGGACCAGAGCGTAGACTTTGGAAAAGAGTCAAGTGGAAAAATCCCATTTCTTTGTGCTCTTTGGAAGAATAATGAGAACTTACAGCCGGCAACAATCTCTTTTCATTTGCAGCTATTGAATTACCTGTTGGCTCAGCTCATCTTTCTATTTAAAATGAGCAATAAAATATACCCTGGGTCGTTGACTGCCTCCGATACTTTTTACACACATGGTGGAGGTGGAAGCCAGAGGGAAATTATTCCCCTCAGCTTCTACAGCGTTCTCCCTCATGTCGTCACTGGAGAGATTCTCTGGGGGTCGGGGAGGGGTGCCACTCTTGGCAATCAGCAGAAAACAGAGCCACCAAGGAGCTTAGCGCCAATGTCACCTGTCTGGAGAAACCATGCCTCCTTTTTCTACGTAAGGAGGCTCATTTTCTGCACTATAGAAAAGAAATTTTTACTTCTTAATTTTTTAAATTTGGTATTGCATGTGTGTGGTGTTTTTTTGTGTGTACGGTGTCATGTGTGGAAGAGCATATGTGTACAAGTACACATGGGTGTGCTCACACGCGGAAGCCAGAGGTCACTGTCAGGTGTCATTCTTGATTCTGATCCACCTTCTTCTTATTGTTTTTTTTTTTTAAGGTATTTTTGTTTATGTATGTGTGTGTGTTGTCTGCGTGTGGGACTGCGTTCTCTAGGAGCTGGCCTTAGAGGAAGCTGGTTGTGAGCTGCCTGATGTTTGTGCTAGGAGCTGAACTCAGGTCCTCCGGGAGAGCAGCAAGCGCTTTCCAGTCTGGGCCCTCCGTCTTATTTATTTATTTATTTATTTATTTATTTATTTATTTATTTGAGACAGGATTTCTCATTCAACTCAGAGTACATGGATCCCGCTAGGCTGGATGACCAGTGAACCGCAGAGATCTTCCCATTTCTGTCTCCTCAGGGTGGGGATTGCGGGTGCTCACCACTGTACCCAGTCTTTCCTGTGGGTACTGGGAATCAGAACTCAGATTCTCATGCTTGCATCACAAGACCCCAACCGACCAAACATTTCCCCAGTCCCTCTTTGGCGCTTTTATTTGAAAGACAAAATTAATATTTTAAGTGAGCCTTCAAAGTAAGGGTTTCATTGTGATATTTCCACACATGCAACAACAATACATTTATTCTTCCTCTGTGTGTGGTGCATGTGCACGGGTGTATGCAGATGTGCCTGCCTGTGCATCAAAGTGGAGACTAGAGGAGGACGTCAGGTGACCCGCTCCATAATTTTCCACCTTAGTAACTCAGAACAGGGTCTGCCAGTGAGCCAAGAGCTAGCCTGGCAGCCAGCGAGCCTCGGCGAACCTCTTGTCTCCACCCATGACAACATAGGGGTTATAGGCACACACAGGGCTATCCCTGGCCTTTTTTTTCCCTTCAATAACAACAGTGCTGGGGATCTGAATGCACACCCTCAAAACTTACACAGCAAGCACTCTTTCAGGGGACCCATCCCCCATTCCCTTCAAACAGCGTTTCTACAGCTTAGGACCTTTCTCATTTCCTGATCCCCAACTCCACCCTGGAGTGTCCTGGGACCCTACTGTGTCTCTTCTACTCACCTAACAAATCTCGATCCCCCTAATGGGGGGTTTCCACATGTGAGTTGCTCTGCCAAAGAGATGCGGACATAAGTAACAGTGTCAGGGCTGAGGAGAAACTTGGATAGCCATCTCAAGGGTGGACTGAAGCTCTCCCCTGGGTCAGAGACTCTCTAAGTCTGACGGGTTGTCTAGAACTTTCATGACTACGCTGGTGAGGTGGCTCAGCGGGTAAAGATACTGGTCCATCTCTGGGACCCAGATAGCGGGATCCTGCAAGGCGTTGTTGGATCTCCACACATGCTCTGTGGCATGTGACTGTGGAGAGTTGAAATGTTGACGGCCCAAAGCCAAATTATCATGGGCTATATGCTACTGCCTTGCGTCCCCTGGCTTGCTTAGCTACCTTCTTCTATGGCCTATAATATGCTTCTATCCTGGGCATCACCTGTCCAGGGATGGCCCTACAGACATACCCGTAGGCCAATCTGACGGAGGCAACTCCTCAACTGAAGTTCCTTCTCCCCAGGTGACTCTAGTTTGTGTCAAGTTGATAAAAATTAACCGGCAGAGAATGCATGTGCACTCACATGTAAATGTTCATGTGTGCCAGGTAACAACCTCAACTGGCATTCTTCCATCCTCATCTCTCCTGTTACCGAGGCCTCATAACCAGGCTAGGCTAGCTCCTTTCCCAGCTTCCCCGGGGCAGTGTGTACGACCAGTCTGGCTTTTCCACCTGGGTTCTAAGGTGCTAGCTCAGCTGCTCACACACCTTACTGACAGCTCTCTCTCTCTTCAGACCCAGGCTAAAGTTCTCCCTGGATCCCAGGACACGGAAGACATTCGAACGGAGCCACAGAAATACCCAGTTCAAATGCCACAGGGAGAATAGAGGCATCTTCAGTGTACTGGGCCACCGTGGAGATTTTTTTTCACCCAGTAAATGCTGTCTCTAATGAGGAAACACACAAGGGTTTTAATTCAGAAAGGGACATGAGATCCTTTGGCTGCAGTGTAGAAAGGAAGTCGGCATTGGCAAAGGCTGACATCAGAGCCTCGTTAGAATTAGACCACAGAGGAATTAGACTCTGCTGGCCCAAGTTAGATGATACCTTTCAGGGAAGATGCCAAATATTGCCAGTTTGGAATGCCCATTGTGTTGACCGACGGGACTGTTTCAGTGTGACAATGGAAAATTCCGAGAGAGGAGCCATCTGAACCAGGCACATGCCGAGCCTAGACCAGTGTCACAGATCCAGTAAGTGGCCAGGTGAGGTGGTGCACCCTGTCATCCCAGCTCTCAGGAGATGGAGGCAGGAGGCTCACTGTAAATGCAAGGCTAGTCTGGGCTACATATTGAATTCTAGGCCAGTTAGGGATTACATAGCCAAATGCACCAAAGAATGAATTCAGAGATCCATTGCATTCCTGAGGGTGAATGAGAACGCGCCACACCAAGGTAGAGAGGGGGCCATCCCAGCAGAGTGGGTGTGAGATGAGAGAAGTGGTTAGGAGGGAAAGTGATGGAGGGGAGGTGGTTGGTTGACAGGCAGGGGGTAGAGGCCAGTCTCTAGACGGGAGAAGGGATGGGGAATAGGTTAATTAGTGAAGTAATTTCTATGTAAGCATGAGAACCCAAGTTCAATCCTCAGAATCCATGTAAAAAAGCCAGACATGGTGGCACACACTTGTAATCCCAGGGAAGGCAGAGATAGGAGGATTCCTGAGTCTCATTGGACAGTCATTTAGCCTATGAGGTGAGTTTTATGGCAATGAGAAACCCTGCTTTGAAAACTAGGGTGGACGACACCTGGAGAATGACACCCGAGGTTATCTCTGACCTCAACACGCATGCACACATACACCTGTACATGCATACATAGCTCCCTCTACCCCATATGTAACCCAGACACAGTTGGGTCCTTTGCCAGAGAAGTTAGTACTCTTAGCCACCAAGTCATTTCTCCAGTTCCTATCTGTTGCTAATTATTTTTGAGACAGAGTCTCATGTGTCCCAGCCTGGTTTTGAATTTACTAACCACCACAATGATCATGATGGTTAATCCTGTCACCTTGGCAGGATCTAGAACCAAAACAGATGTCTGGGAAGACATGCCCGTGAAGTAGCTTCTAACTTGGGTTAACTGAAGTAGGGAGACCCACCTTGAGTATAGATGGCATGATCTTATGAGCTGGGGCCCTAGACTGAATAAGAACAAGAAAGTGAGATGAGCACCAGTGTCCATCTCTCTCTGCTCCCTGACTGTGGCTGCCTCTCACTCCTGCTGCCGTGGCTTCCCCATCATGATGGTCCACACCCTCAAACATGAGCTAAAGTTGCTTTCTTTTGTAAGTTGCTTTAGCCTGGTATGTTTGGTCACAGTGATGAGGAAGTGACTCATAAACTGATGATAACAATAACAGTATCTAGAAAGCCAACCCATGATTCATTTTCTTGCTTTTGAACTTTATCCCAATGGCCTTCTCACCAGGCATCCTTTCTCCTTCCTTCCAGTGGCTCCAGAAGAAACAGGTAAAATGCCCAACCTCCCAGATTCAGCTCTTGCTACATAATGCCTTTTGGCTCATGACCTACCAGCCAGCAGTGAATTCCACATGGGCATCGAAAAAGCCAGTGACCTGTCCAGTGGCCACCTTCCAGCCCTCGATGCGTGCTCGGATGAGGCCTTCTCTCTTTTGATTGCGTACCACCTTCACCAGCCCAGGGTAGCGTTTGTGGACATACTCTTCCAAGGGGGCCTTCAGCTCCTCTATAAATGACAAAAATGTAAGACATGCATGAATAAATCACCTTAGACCTGCATCCTAAACACTGTGATAGGGCTGGAGAGATATTCAGTAGTTCAGAGTACTAACACCTCAAGGAAACTCCCAGAGTTCAGGTCCCAGCACCCACACTGACCACTCAAAACCACCTGAAACTCCGGCTCCAGGGGACCCGAGGCTTTCTTTTGGCCTCCATAGACATCTGCACACATGTGTACATATTCACACCAAATATACAAATATGCATAGCTTAAAAACATTGAAAATTGATATTATAAAACACCAGGATATTTATACGTCTTTAGAAAGTTTCTTGATTGCAAAAAAAGTTGGCATGTGAGGAATCTTAACTCTCTGGCGGTTAGGAAGCTAGAATACATCTCCACGTCCACATCTAAGATGGCTGTGCTGTGACGCATGTAACCAGTTAACACTGACCATCAATTTGGCAGAATCTAGACTCATCTAGGAAGACAGACATCTGGGCACATCTGTGAGGTAACCTCTTAGGTTGGCAGAAGCAGGAAGCCCCATAGTGGATGTGGATGGCACCACATAGGGGCTGGGATCCCGGACTGAATGAAAACGAGAAGGCGAGCTGAGTACCAGCCTTCATCCCTCTCTGCTTCCCGCCTGCAGGTGCAATGGGACCAGTTGCCCCACTTTCCCATGCCGTCCTCCCAAGGATGGACTGTGCATCCTCAAACTGTGAGCCACAATAAACCCTTCCTTCCTCACATCGCTTTTATCAGGTATCTTCTCATTGCCACTAGAAAAGTGACTAATACAGGGTGTAAAGGAAGAAAAGATGTTCCACGGAGAACTCAACATCCTCTTTGGCAAGAAGCCAGTCTCTGCCTTCCTAGTGCTGAGATTAAAGGTGTGTGCTTTCTGTTTGTTTGCTTGATTGATTGTTTAAGACAGAATCTCTCGCTGAACCCGGATTTTGCTGATTCAGCTAGACGCAGGGATCCTCCGGCCTCTGCCCTTTCAGTGGTAGGCCAGAGGCATGCACCACTGTACACGGCTCCTTTATGTGGCTTTGTTGTATAGCGCTCTAACAGTTCCTTTCGCAGAAACTGTATAGATCCCGTGCACCTCAAGGATACCCATCAGCTTTTGCCAATTTAAAGGCATGTGTTTTCAGGCTGGCCTCTCTGTGTCATGGGTTTTGTTCCTTAAAGGTACGGCCGTGTGGCTCCTGGAAGAAGAGAGGATGGGGTGTTCTGATGAGCAGGGAGAAGTGAGGAAGAAAAGACAGAGCGTTATGAAAATTCCTGTCAGTCAAGGACTGGGATGACAGTAGGAGGAGAAGGTCTGTGCATGGTCCTCCAACCCCAACACCAAACTCATCTGTTTAAACGCTAAGCCTTCCCCACTCCAGTACCGGCCACGGTGTGTATGCAGAAGTCGGAGGGCAACTTGCAGGAAGGGGCTCTCTCTTCCCAGCATATGGGTCTGAGGAGGGAGCTCAAATGTCACACATGCTGGCAAGCTCTGCTATCTGTGAGCCATCTCTTAGCCTCTCACGATGATTCTTACTTCTCTTCTTTTCCTCCACAGTTTAAAGGGATCTGAATGGGGGTTTCAGAACTGGGCAGAAAGCCTGAGGAAGCGGTGTCAGAGATGTCAAAAAAAATGGCCACAGATGAAAGTGCTTCCGCGAGCCACAGAAAGGAGCTATTTGGATTGGGAGAATAAAGGGAGACAGGGTAAAGATAGGCAGGGGGTAGGGGGTCGTGCACGCACTTATTCCACCACACATTGACACGCAGACAAATACATCACTGCAGGGCAGGTGAACTCTTTCACCTGGGCAAAGAATGATAAGCCTACTAGAAAGCAGTTAATAAGGTGGCCAAGAGGAAACCCTGCCCGTGGCAATGGATTAAACACTATTCATTTGAAAATAGCTTCTGAGAAAGAAATGGACCTGGGGAGATGGCTCGTGCTAAATCACTTGCTGCACAAGCGTGAGGACTTGAGATTGGCTCCCCAGAACCTATTATAAAGCCAGGCATGGTGGCATGAGCCTGTAATCCCAATAGTAGGTGGGGGAGGGTGGATACTAGAAGATTCCTTGATGGCCAGTCTAGCACCAGGTTTTAGTGAGAGACCTTGTTTCAAGGGATTAAAGTGGAGAGAGATTAAGGAAGAAAACACTCAGCATCAACTCCTGACCTCAGTACATGCCTACACAGGAGTGTATGTGTGCATACGCATGCATATAATACACACACACACACACACACACACACACACACAGTGATAGAGCACTTCCACTCCCAACACTGGAAAAAAAAATAATTAAGAAAGACTAACACTTGGTGTAAGTTTTTTCTTTCTTCCTCAAGACAAACTCAAATAAGAAAACAAAAACCTATTTCTGCAGAGATAAATGTTTACCTTCCAGGACTAGAGGAAATACAATACGAAATTGGCCAGGTGCCATTTGGGAATCCTTATGTGACTGAGGGTTTTGATACACAGTATTTGGGGGAGTTGGGGAGGGGGAGGAGGAAGCAGATGCCACCCATGATCAGAAGGGACGAGCAAAGGGGGGAGCATCTGCTTCTTAGCAATAAAAGCAACAACTGCCATCCAGGCTTAGTGTAAACTGGAAATGAGAAGGGTTCAAACTAACAGGGGAGGTTGTTATTACGGAATTCTATCCAGACTCCTAATGCTCCTCAGTGTTACGGAATACTCCCTTGGTATTCCCTTGTCTCAAGACCCTGTTCAGGAACAAGGGCTAACCCAGGAGACTCGCTCCACCTACTTTCAAAAGCAATGCAAGAAGCCCTGGGCCACATGAACATGGGCTAGGGAGGTGGCCATTCGGCCAGGGACTGAATGAAGTTCATGGATCCACACTGCACACAACTTCACCTCTCCACCCTCACGGTCGTTAGGGCTGCGGGCTGAAAATAATCAAAGCCTCTGATCTCGCAACCTGTGGGTGCATAAAGAATTGTTCTGAGCTTGACAGTCTTCTAGAGGGTGAATTTGCATGGTAGTCACTGGAAGGTCTAAGTTACAGCCTGAGAAGTTGTGTGCGCATGTATCTATGTTTGTGTGTGTGTGTTTGTCTGTGTCTATGTGAGCGTATGGGCACAGAACAAAACAAATTAAAACCTACGAACTTCGAGAGGGAGGGGGAGTGGACTAGGGGGAGGAGAAGTGGAGTGGGGATAGGGGGAGGGGAACAGGGGGAGGGGGCAATATGTGGGAGGAGGGGGAGGGAAATGGGAAACGGGGAGCAGTTGGAAATTTTAAGTAAAAAAGAATAAAAAAAAAAAAAAAACCTACGAACTACTTGATCTTGGAAACTTCCACTTAATTTTTAAAATATTTGCACTGTAATTGACTGAAGGTAACCCAAACTGTAGAATGCAAAATTTCAGGCAAGCGGTGGGTGACAACTGTAATGTCCAAATCAGGGTTTTATTACTGTTGCTGCCATCAGCCACCCCCCCCCCCAATCTGATTACTGACATCACTCCCTGCCGACAGCTGCTGAGATAAGGGACCTGCTGCTCCCTGGGAACGTGTGGGCTGTGGCAGCTGGGACTGAGCGAACAGCGCATATGGTGTGTTCCAATTAGAAAACAGAACAACGGGGGCTGCCTCCAAGCCAGGCATCCTCAGAGTCCGAGTCACCTGGGAGCCTGGGAAAGTGCAAGTTCCCTGGCTTGTCTTGAAGCTGGTGTAACAGAGCCAGTCTCGGCGGGGTTTGCTGAGGGGTCTTATGCCAACACAGGAAGTTTCAGAAGCACACATAACAAAAAGGTACCATTGGAAACGTCTGAACAATGTTCAGGTCAGTAGTCTTAAGCACACCCAAAATGTCCTAGGAATGTTTGATCATGTCAATCATAAATCCCGAGTCTGCCAAAGCAGTGGTTCTCACCCTGGGGGTCACAACCCTTCTGGGGTGGTAGAACAACACTTTCTCAGGGGTCACCTAAGACCTTTGGAAATATCAGATATTTACATTGTGATTCTTAACACTAACAAATTACAGTTATGAAGTAGCAATGAAAATCACTTTATAGCTGGTGTGGGGGGAGAAGTGGTCACCGCAGTGTATCAAAGAGTCGCAGCATTAGGAAGGTTGAGAACCACTACTCTAAAGACTTTCATGTTCCCCTGCCCCAGACCCTGGTGGCCACTGATAATATTTTCTGTCTCAGAGTTTGTGTCTGTTAGCCTTGCTCACTCTTAAAGTATTTAAAAGACATTTTATCTCCCATTGTTGTGGAAGGGAAGAGGTGTGTATGTGTGTGTGTGTGTGCCATGGCACACATGTTGGGAGGCCAGAAGGCAGCTAGCTCTGTGGAGCTGGTTCTGTTCTTCCACCTGCATGTGAGCTCCAGGGTTGCACTCGGGTCGATGACTTGTGTAACAAGGACCTTCACTTGCTTAGCTGTCTTGCCATCTAAGTCACTTTTAAAAACATAATTATTTTTTATCATCTTGAAATATCTGTGTGTGTGCACGTGCATGCGTGTGTTCCAATTTGTGTTAGTTTCATTCTGTTGCAGTAAGAAATCACTCTGACCAAAAGCAACTTAGGGGAGAGAGAATTCATTTGACTTATACTTCCTATTCCTAGGCCGTCACTGAGGCAAGCTAAGGCAGGAACTTAAACAGAAGCCTGAAAGCAGGACTGCTCATAATTCCATGCAGCATCACCTCTGACCAGAGGACTCACTCTCAGCTAAGGAAGTACAATAGGAATCACCAGGGATGCTCCTTGCTGGATCTCCAACAGGTTCATGCTTGTCTGGCTTTCTTATACAGACCGGGACAACCTACCCAGGGAATGGTGCCACCCACAGTGGGCTGGGCTCTCCTATATCAATAAAAATCAAGACAATGTTCCTTCCTGCAACATGCCGATTGACAATCCAACCCGGACAGTCCCTTATTTTTTTTTTATGAGTTTGTATATCTTTACATTTTCCTCCATATCTTTTTTTAATTAATTAATTTATTTATTAATTTATTTATTAAAGATTTCTGCCTTCTCCCTGCCACCACCTCCCATTTCCCTCCCCATCCCCCATCAAGTTCCCCTCCCTCATCATCCCTAAGAGTAATCCGGGTTCCCTGCCCTGTGGGAAGTCCAAGGACCACCCACCTCCATCCAGGTCTAGTAAGGTGAGCATTCAAACTGCCTAGGCTCCCACAAAGCCAGTACGTGCAGTAGGATCAAAAACCCATTGCCATTGTTCTTGAGTTCTCAGTAGTCCTCATTGTCCATTATGTTCAGCAAGTCCGGTTTTATCCCATGCTTTTTCAGACCCAGGCCAGCTGGCCTTGGTGAGTTCCTGATAGAACATCCCCATTGTCTCAGTGTGTGGGTGCACCCCTCGCGGTCCTGAGTTCCTTGCTCATGCTCTGTCTCCTGCTCTTGATTTAGACCTTGAGATTTCAGTCCGGTGCTCCAATGTGGGTCTTTGTCTCTGTCTCCTTTCATCGCCTAAATGTTTTTCTTAGGGTTCACCTTCTTAATTAGCTTCTCTAGGATCACGCATAATAGGCTCAATGTCCCCTATTCATGGCTAGAAACCAAATATGAGTGAGTACATCCCATGTTCCTCTTTTTGGGTCTGGCTCACCTCACTCAGTATAGTGTTTTCTATTTCCGTCCATTTGACTGCAAAATTCAGGAAGTCATCGTTTTTTACTGCTGAGTAATACTCTAATATGTATATATTCCATACTTTCTTCATCCATTCTTCCATTGAAGGACATCTAGGTTGTTTCCAGGTTCTGGCTATTACAAACAATGCTGCTATGAACATAGTTGAGCATGTACTTTTGTTGTATGATAGGGCATCGGACAGTCCCTTATTAAGGCGACTCTAGGCAATGTCAAGTTAACAGTTAAAGCTAAGTAAGACACTAGGGATCAATTTCTCCATGGTTGATCCTTGCTCCTGGTCAGCTCTCTGCACTCTCCTGGGTCACCAAAAGCTACCACCTATCTGGAAGGATCTAATATAACACTTAGATAAGCTTCCTCCTCCCAATGGGACCTTCCAATGGGAAGTGTTCATTGTGATCTCTACTTGAAATCTCAGTGTTCTGGTGGTAGAGGCAGAAGAATCAGGAGTTTGGGGTCATCCTCAGCTATGTGAACTTGACCTCAAAACAAAATCCCTTCAAGCTGAGTGAGTGGATTGCAGCACTGCATACCTGCATCTTGTTAGCACCTCATAACCTTCCCAGTACCAGCCTTTGATTATACCCGTGGTGAGGGCTCCGAGACCAGGGTTCAATGACACTCAGCTCAGAAGACACGGTTTTATCACAGACACTCATCGGGATACTTTACATTTCTTGAGCATCATTTTTTTCCTGAGATATTTTCATATCTTATGTATGTACAAATCAGTTACAAAAAAAATAGACTTAAAATTCCTGGATTCCCAGGTGTGCAAGGAAAGATCTTCATGCCTAAAATAACCAGCCCACTAACTATAAAAAATGCAGCCAAACCAGGACTAATGCCTAGCTAATCTTCACAGCCACCTTGATTGGATTAAGATTTCCTGAGACACATCTTTGGGGCATGTCTGTAGAAATTTCCAGAGGTGAGATGATTAACAGATGGGGTGGGGAGCCCATCTTTAATAGTAATGGCACCCTGCCATGGTTGAGCATCAATTTCATCCTAGGGGATATGAGACTCAGGAGTCACCAGACCCTTCCCCGTTGGTGCTACAGAAGCAGTAAAAAGCACTGGGAGAGGGGAGGACTAGTTGAGCTGCTGGGAGGAGAACCGTTGGATCGCCAGCAAGCCATGGAAGAAAACTCCAGGGCTTCCGCTTTCCTGAGTCGCCATCCCTCTGGGGATGGGCTTGTTGTGATGCAGCTACACCTGCGTCATCCCTGCCCTGTATGTAACCAGTCACCCAATAATAATAACACCTAGAAAACCCAATTAATAACACCAAGAAAACTCATTCGTTTACCAGTTGGATTTTGGTAGAATCGTTATTTTGGTCTGCTATGTATTCTCTTTCTGGAGCGAATAGATGTATGTCTAGGAAAGTCACACACAATGCAGGCCGCTTAAAACGGAAGAAGATGAGAAAAACAAGCCAGGTGAAGGCTGGCACTCTACTTCCGCAGCTTCCTGCTCCACCCAGATCAGAGTGAGCCACCCCTTGCTCTCTATCACTGGACACCCTCCCTCCAGCCACCATGTGGACCACCTCAGCTAAAAGTCCCTCTAGCCACCATGCTTTCCCCTCTGTGATAAACCAATACCAACATTTCTAAATATTATCTTCAAAATTAGGGGTTGGGGTAATGGAGACGGCTTGCTGGGTGGAGTGTTTACTGTGAAAGCCCAAAGAACTGATTTTGATCCCCAGAGATCATGGGGATCAAAAAGCCAGGCATGAGGCTGGAGAGAGGGTTCAGTGCTTAAGAGCATGTATTGTTCTTACAGAGGACCGGGAGTTGGTTCCCAGAAAACACGAGGCAGCTCGCAGACCACCTGCAATCACAGCTCCGGGAGATACAGCACCTTTCTCTGGACTTCAAGAACACTCACATTCTCGTGTGCACACACACACTCGAGCACACATGCACATGTACACACACACATGCACATGCACACACACAATTAAAAAGAATGGATTTTGGTATTTTTTTAAAAGCCAGGTATGCATAGTATTGTGGCTTATAGTTCTAGCTCTAGGGAGGTTGAGACTGGTGGATTGTGTGTTCCAAGTCAGTGAGAGATATTGTCTCAAAAACAATCAAAACAAGGTCAACAATGCCTGAAGAACAGCTAAAGTTGTCCTCTACCTTCCTGTATGTGTGATTACACATGCATCCTGACACACAAGTGCTCCTTCACACACACACACACACACACACACACATATAAATGAAAGAATATTTAAAAATTAGGATTTGTTTTTGTCCTTTAAAATAAATAAATTCAGATTTGTGGGACTGAAATTTATATACTTTGGGAGATTCCTCTTTATACAAGAAACAAAAGCTCTTATTTTTATACTTTTACAAAAGTATGGGCTGGAGAGATGGCTCCGTGGTTAAAAGTGAACACTGCTCTTGCAGAGGATCCAAGTTTAGTTCCATGTCAGGACACTTAGAATCACCTGTACTCCAGTTCCAGGGGATCTGACGCCCCCTTCTGGCCTCCACAGGCACCTGTATTCACATATGCACATGTCCCACACAGCCATACACATAAATTAAAAATAAAATAAAATAATTTCTTTATAGAATACATAAACCTATAGGTGGCTGTGAAGCATATCCCAAACAAGGGGAGACAAAACTGTAAGCCTGGTGAGAGGGGCTTTGGAAAGACAGAGTTTCTACCCTGACAACCACTGTTTTTTTTAAACATCCCAAGCACTCGGCTTGGATGTATCACTAATGAAATATTTATATTCCCAAATTTCTAATGAAGCTGAGTAAAAATGTCAGCTAATCAGGAAAGACTCCAGAATATACCATTCAATGAGATTACACCCCCTTTCATAATCTAATGAGAATGTCTCACAGACTTTAGCAAGCCATGATTCTTTCTTTAATGTGTCCCAAGTCTTTATTGAGGGCCATTGGTGACTGTGACTTTACCTATTCCAACTCTTCCTGCCCTCTTGGCAGCTCTGTTTAAGTAAAAGGGTTCTGATCATCACTTTATAGATGAGGAAATAGAGGTCCAGAGAGGGTGTGTGTCACCCCAGTGACGTAAGATGGGAACTAAACCCCTGCCCATGCATTGTGGAATGTGTCTGTAGCATCAGTATTTGACAAGAGAATTGTGAGTTCAAGGTCAGACTAGGCTACATAATGAGACAAAGTCTCAAAATAAAATCTAAAAAGGGACAAAGGATATAGTTCAGAAGTAGAAAGATACATAGAATCCCCCAGGAGGGGCTGGGGTGTGGCTCAGTGGTAGAGCACCTGCCTAGAATCCCCCAGTGAGGGGCTGGGGATGTAGTTCAGTGGTAGATCACCTGCCTAGAATCCCCTAGTGAGGAGCTGGGGTGTGGCTCAGTGGTAGAGCCCCTGCCTAGAATCCCCCAGTGAGGAGCTGGGGTGTGGCTCAGTGGTAGAGCACATGCCTAGAATCCCCCAGTGAGGAGCTGGGGTGTGGCTCAGTGGTAGAGTACATGCCTAGAATCCCCCAGTGAGGGGCTAGGGCCATGATTCAGCAGTGGTATTCTTGCCTAGACTCTCCAGAGAGGGTTTGAGGTTGTGGCTCAGTGGTTGGTCACCTGCCTAATTGCTCCAGTGATGACCTGGGGTTGTGGCCCAGTTAGTAGTGCTCTCGCTGATCATGTACAAGGCTCTGTTTCAAGGTCCAGTGGTGTAACAACAGCGATAGAAGTTATCCTCCTTGATGAGAGATGAATGTATAACAGGGAGGCTCATGAATGAGATTCATACCCTTACAAAAGGGCCACAAAAACTAGCTGATCCCTTTTGCCGTGTAAAGACACAAATACAGACACCAGGCCTTCACCAGACACCTGATCTGCTGGTGCCTCGACCTGGGACTTCCTGGGTCTCTGAACCACAAACATTAAATTCTACACTGCCCTTAATTATCCAGACTCAAGGGTTTTGCCATAGCAGTGCAAAGGGGCTAAGAAAGAGCCAGTAACTTTTCCAAGCTTATGACATTTGTAAGTGATGTATTTGCCCACATCTTACTCCTGTGAAGTTATGAGATTTGGCGTTTCTCTGTTCATGGGAACCTTCTGACACCTGTCATAGATTTCTCTTGAGGATATACTCCTTTCAGAGGCTCTGCAGCATATTTGGAGAAATTACCAGTATGTCCTGTCTTGCTCCCCACCTAGGGATATATGAAGAACAAATGTGACAGCGTGTAAAATACCCAGAAAAATACATGTCCTTTGTCCTAGTTATATTTCTGTTGCTATAATAAAACACATGTCATCAAGAAACCTAGAGGAAGAAAGATTTACTTAAACTCACAATACAGGTTACAGGTATCATTGCTTCAAACAGCCAGTCAAATCATAGCCATAGTCAGAAACAGACAGAAATGCATGCATGCATGTTCGCTTGCTCACTTTTTGGCCTACCTATGCCAAACTTTATTTCTCTACTCTTTCACAGTTCAAAAAAAACCCTGACTCGAAAATGGTGCCACCTACTGTGGGCTGGGTCTTCCCAAATCAATTAACAACCAAGACAAGCCCCCATGTGTATGATATAACATGCATAAAAGGAAATAAGGCCAGGTAAATATTGGGTGGTAAGGAAGGGCTGAATACATGTGGTGGGCATGTGTCATGAAAGAAGATGTGAAACGAATTGTTTTTATAGTTTTAACTCTGTCGTGGATGCTTCATTTTTTGTTTGTATTTTTTTCTTGGTGGATAGCCATAAAAATACAATCGACATTAGAAGTTTCAAATCCAATGTGAAGTCACAAAGCTTCAGAATGGGTATTCCAACTATATGGAAGTTTTGCTATTGTCATTGTTGTCTTTGAGATGTATAGAATTTGGGTCTGGTCAATTTCATTATGTGATAGTTTTTTATTGGCAAGTTCTTTACAATAAATTTTTAATATTTTAAAATATTAAATTTTAATATTTACAAAACAAGACTAGCCCCCTACAGATATATCCAAAGCCCAGCCAGTGTGGACAATCCTTCACTAAGACTCTCCCACAAGTGATTTAAGTTGTAAAAGTTGACAATTAAAGCTAACCACCACATCACTCCATTTGGAACCTGAAATCCTGATGGTGAAGAAGGATAGGGGTCTGATGGAATCCCCTATGTATGCCATGAATGTTTTATTACCATTCGTTAATAAAGAAGCAGCTTTGGCCTATGGCAGGGCAGAATATAGCTAGGTGGGAAAACTAAACTAAATGCAGGGAGAAAGAAGGCTGAGTCAGGTAGATACCATGTAGCAACCCAAGAAGCAAGATGTGAAGTAACAAACCACGAGCCTCGTGGTAAAATATAAAATAATATAAACGGGTTAATTTAAGATGTAAGAGCTACCTAGGAATATGTCTGAGCCACTGGCCAAACAATGTTGTAATTAATAAAGTTTTGTGTAATTATTCGGGTCTGGGTGGCTGGGAAACAAAAGTGTAGCCTCCATCTACAGGGGTTCTCCATTACTCATAGGATGCTGGTCCAGGAGTGCAGGCTCATGTTCTGGATTGGAAGTGGCTATTGACCCTTCTACGTTGCTTTCTGCTGACAGCAGCCAATGCTTCCTGTACTAGTGGCACATGGGCTAATCAAGATGGCTCACCAGTTTGGGGTATCGAGGGAACACTGTGGGGTTTTAGATAACATCACTGTGTTAGTTACTCTTCTCAGAGCTATGACCAAGGCCTCACAAGAAAAGGGCTTTATTTTGGCCCACAATTTAAAAGGATTTATTCTGTCATAGTAGGGAGGGTATGGCAGGAGGAGCATGAGGCTGCCTGTTCACATTGTAGAATAAAGAAGCAGAGAAAGGGAACAGTGGGGCTCATCTGACTTTCTTTTTATTAATTCTGAGACCAAAATTTATAGGGCTGCCCTGCGTACATTCAGGGTCTGTGGTCCTAAGTTATTCCTCTCTGAAAACACCCTTACAGGTACAACCAGAGGCATATCAGAGACAATACGTTCAAGTTGGACCTCACAATCACCAAACTGGATGAGTCGTGATGTCACAGAAGTTTTGCAATAGTCCCATTGCTGAGACGTGGAGGTGTCCATCTCTGAGATCTCAGAATCAAAGTAGATCTATAGCAAGGACACACATAGGAATGCATCCTTGATATTGGACTGTGGAGACGGCTTAGCATATAAAATGCTTGCTGTGTGCAAACTGGAAGACTGGAATTTAGATTATCAGAACACAAGTAAAAACCAGGTATGTATGGTAGCTACCTGTAATCCAGTACTTGGGAGACAGAGACAAGGGATGCCTGAGGCAAGCTAGCTAGTCAGACTAGCTGGAGTTGGTGAGATCTGGGTTCAGTGAGAGACCCTGCCTCAGTAAATAAAGAGGAGAATGATCAAGGAAGGCACATAATATCAGCTCTTGCCCTCCCCACATATGCATGTATGAACATGTACACACGAGTGTGCCTATATACACATGAACACACATACACACACACACATATATATATATATCTGCATGCATAACACACACATACTTGTGGAATATAATAACACAGAAGAAGGGTATCTATCTCACATATTTTATTCTCTGAGCATCCCCCAGCTTTACCATCTTAAATAATGTACTTGTTGACTATGAAGAAAAGGGTTGGAATGCAAGGGAATGGGGGAGAGACAAAAGTCAGAAGCTTCAGAAAAGACTGGAGAAGGACTAAAAGGAATGTTTTTTGTGCTATATAAAAGCATTTACAGTCAATGGTATATGGTGAGATAAAAGGAAAGAAATAAGAAATCCAAAGGCACAAAAGATGTAGAAGAGACCTGAGGTCCAGAATACCAAAGTGCTGAACTCAATCCATTACTCCGAGTGGTGAATCCATGAAGAGGGACACTGGGGAAAGGAAACCCTCTGTGGCTTTGAACTCCACTGTTTAAAAATTCCCACTTTCTGCTTCTTCCATTCAGAATTTCCTCTTGGGTGCCAGTGAGATGACTCAGTGCGTACAGGCACTTGCTCCCAAGCTTGATAACTTGAGTTCCATCCCCGACACCCACGTGAGAGAACTGACCCACCCGATTGTCCTCTGATTGCCACGCATATTCTGCAGCATGCATGCCCACAAATAAATAAACATGTTTTCTTTTTATTAAAAAAAACGTAGATAAGTACAAGTTACAGAAACTGACAAGGAAGCCTCATTCTGTCTACAAGTGGCTATCACAAATTAAGATGGCATTTGCCATTCTATCCACACAAAAACAGTCAAGGTCTGGAGACCTCTCAGTGAGTAAAGTGCCTGCCATTCAGTCATGAAGACCTAAATTCAACACCCAGAAGTCATTTTCTTTTTTTTTAAGACAAAAATGTTCAGAACAAACTTGTAATCCTAGTGCTTGGGAGGCCAAAATAGGCAGATCTACAAGGTTCACTAGTTCCAGGTGAGCAGCAAATACTACCCCAAAAAAAAGAAAGGAAGGAAAAGCAAGAAAAAAGAAAGGAAGGAAGGAAGAAAAAAGAAAGAAAGAAAGAAGGAAAGAAAGAAAGAAAGGAAGGAAGGAAGGAAGGAAGGAAGGAAGGAAGGAAGGAAGGAAAAGAAAGAAGAAAAAAGTAGTTAGCACCTGAGGAATGGTATCTGATCTGAGCCAGTCCTCTGCCTATACATTCACACACACACACACACACACACACACACACACACAGGAGGGGGACACACACAGTCAAAAATCTGGTGTCCGCAGCCGACCCTAACAACATATGAACTTAAGCGATAAAATTTGTCTACAGGCTGGAGTGTGTTTTTCTTTCATTATGTTTCCTATTTACTGTGATATTGATTCTGAAGGCTCTGAAGCCAGCAAACCTCTTCCCTTGAAATAGCAGGAGTTGCCATCATTAAGGACTGAAAGCAGAACAAATCAAAGACAGGAAAAGCTCCCGGGACCACAGGGAGGCGTCTCAGCACCAGGCTGCTTCTTCCTTGAGTTTTCTTTAAATGTAGCTGACAGTCCAGGATGGAATAACTAGAGCAAGTCATGTGACTAGTTCCCCTTTTCTGGTGTTAGAGGGTCTGGGCTCTTAGTGAAAGTCCTATGCAAAATGCCCAGTGAGTTTTCAGGAAATGCCCACACTGAAGTGTTGCAAGGGTATTCCATAAAGGGCTTGTAGAAATGGACACACCTCTTCTACCAAAGGGAAACACAGAAAGATATGTAACAGAGATGCGGGGCATGACTCAGGAAATAATTGTTCTTCAACAGCGGTTCTCAACCTATCTAATTGCTGGGACCCTTTAATACAGTTCCTCATGCTGTGGGGACCCCCAACTGTCTTCATTGCTACTTTGTATCTTTAACTTTGCTACTGTTATGAATCATAGTGTAAATAGTTGTGTGTTCTGATGCTCTTTGGGAGTCATGACCCACAGGTTGAGAACCACTGCTCTACAAGTATCAGGGCCAATTCTCCAGAATCTATATATATATATATTTTTTTAAAAAAACATTGCTGGCCCTGGTAATGTTTAATAGGAATCCTAGGCCAGGAAGGTGGAGACTGGTGGATCCCAGAGTGCACTGGAGATCCAGTCTAATCTCTTACCAAGGCGCTAATAACTAAAAGACCTGTCTCAGAAACAAACAGCAACAGCAACAGAAGAGAGCAGCAAAGGAACTGAAGCTCTCTGTAAGGGGTTGAGTGCGCATCCCACCAGTATGGCACCTGCCTAGAATCCCCCAGTGAGGGGCTGGGGCATGGCTCAGTGGTAGAGCACCTGCCTAGAATCCTCCAGGGAGGGACTGGGAGCTTGGCTCAGTGGAAGAGTAATAAACAAGAGCCCCCCAGTGAGGGGCTGGGGTCATTGCTCAGCAGTGGAGCACTTGCATGGAAACGTCCAGTGATGAATTTCACAAAGCCCAGGGATTACTCTTCAGAAATTGAAAAACAAACAAATGAAAACCACAATAGAACTAAATAAAACACAACAACCACAGAGCCCTTGAAGTCAGGATGAGATCTTCAGATCAAATTCGAGTCGATGGAAGTCCTGAATGTAATGGCAGCGATTACTAAGGCAGAGGCAGAAAGGACTTAGGGCATCATTTCATCTAAGTTTATATTTGCTACAAAATTAAATGGTGTTTGTTATTCTGCTGTATTTGTCCAGTTTATCCCTTTTTAAAAAAAAAAAGATTTTTATCTCTCTCTCTCTCTCTCTCTCTCTCTCTCTCTCTCTCTCTCTCTCTCTGTGTGTGTGTGTGTGTGTGTGTGTGTGCATGATGCCCATGAAGGCCAGAAGAAAGTGTCAAATCCTCCAGAGCTGGAGTTACAGGTAGTTGTGAGCCACTCAAATTCAGCTCCTCTGCAAGATCAGCAAGTGCTCTTAACCACCGAGCCATCTCTTGAGCCCTTATTCTTCTTTTTAGAGTCAGGTGGCATAGAAGGCTTTGGCTAGGGCTCTCTCTCTCTCTCTCTCTCTCTCTCTTGTATATACATGGTCCTTTCCGCTTCCTTCATCACGTAGCCTAAAAGCACAAGCACGAAAATGCAAATGTGTCACCTAACCGTGGTGACACAGCCACTGAGCAGGGGCTGTCAAACTGCAGTGATCTGGCTGGGGGCAACAACGAGAATTGTTTATGATTAGGGAAGCTCTTTCTAGGCAGGAGGAAAGGTAGGTGATGCTCGCAGGATGAGTGCCTGGCCAAGCATGGAGCTGTGTGATAACAGGGCATCTCCCGCCTCTGTCAATCAGGGCCCCACCCACACAGGTGTAGGGACATAGCCCCACCCATTGGGGGCGTGTTCGCCTCGGGCTAATGTTTACGGATAAATCTGCCGGGCGTGAGCCCAGCAGCCCTTTTTCTTTTGCTCCGCTTTTCCGGTACACCGCGGGAACCTGTGGTCCTGTAAGTTTATTTCCTTATTAAAGCTGTATATATCTATATAATCTGTCTACATTCATTTGCGCCACCACATTTGGCGCCCAACGTGGGGCTATTTTGCCCCCGACCCGGCACAGGGGGGGCGCAAGCTCCACCTTTCCCGGCTAGTTGCCTGAGCTCAGGAAGGCGATTTACAGCGCGCTCCCTGCTCGCTTTCCCTTCCCCCACTCCAGGCCACTACAGTCGCAGAGCAGCGACCCCCCACAGAGTAGTTAATAGCTCCCTGCTTCTTCCAAACCCTCACTGCCTGATTTAAGTGAAGCACCTGCGGTTTTGAAGTAAAAGCCACCAACCCCTTCCCTTAACAGGCAGTACAATAATTTTTGTTTTGAGTTAATTGTTTCAGACTGGCTCTGGCTTAGACCACGTGGGCTCAGGTACATTTCTTTAGCCACCACTGGCAGAAAAACTTCATTACAGGTACATAATTTTCTTTTATAAATAAAAAAAATGTCTAAAAACATTACCATTCAAGACTTTAACAGCCTTTTCAGTTGTACCATGTGGGAGATTTTACAAGAAGTGTCTGTCAGCCCACAGATATGGATCTTTCTGGGATTCGTAGTTTTCCTTGGTACCGTATGGTTTGATAATAAAAATATGATAAAGTCTTTACGAGACAAGGTTAAACGCTTAAAAACAATTGAAAATAACAACAATCTTCTCAAAAATCAGTTTAAAGTTCTCCAGGCAGAGAACAGATCTTTGTTTAACACAACTCGACAAACTAAAAAAAATTTAGAAGAGGTACAGGCTGATGTTAAGGAGAAATTCATTACTATGGAAGAGGGAACAGCTGATTTGGATCGTAAGCTTCAGTCCCTTTCAGTAGGAACTGAAATATTAACGGCTGATATTAAGGAAAAATTTATTACTATGGAAGAAGGAACAGCTGATTTGGATCGTAAGCTTCAGTCCCTTTCAATAGGAACAAAAACATTAACTGAGAAAATCAAAACTGCTAAATGTGACAATCGGATTTTGTCTAAAGCTTATGACAGATTGACAGAAAGATTATCTATACAAGAAGGCACGGTATATGCTATAAAACTTATGTCCAAAGATGAGACGTTATCTCTAATGGACAAACTTCATACTTTAAAATCCTCAATAAAGGCTTTAAAACATAATTCTGGACAGGAGATTCAGACATTAAAAAAGACAATGGTAAATAGAATTAAAAAGATTAAAAAATTTCTAAATTCTGAGAAAAAAGAACAAGAGGTAAAAAGACATATTTTAACTAAATCTGTGGGTAAATCCCTCCGGGACAATTCCCACAAAGCTCTACCTACAGTTCTACCTGCCTTTCCAGTTGTAACAACTGAGAAAGTAGTTGGTTCCAAAAACCCTAGGGTCATCAAGAAAGATACATGAAAACCTGTCCGTATAAATGATCTCAAAAAAATTAAACAGGCTGTAATGACTTTTAAAATAAATGCCTCTTTTGTTAAAGAGATGCTAAGATCCTGGGCTACCACAAATAAGGTCACGCCCAATGACTGGTTTCAACTGAGCTCTGCTGTCCTTGAGAGTAAAACACAATTAAAATAAAAATGCTTATTCAGATAAGAGGCTAGACTTTTAGAACAGCAAGAAAGAACAAAGGAAATTGAGATTTCCATAGATCAAATTTTGGGAGAGGGGCTATTTTCTGAGCCTCAAAAACAAGCTAATTTGGATAAAAACATACTCTCTGTGTGTACTACAGCAGCCTTAAGGGCTTGGGACAGGGTACAAGACCCAGGACAGAGGATAAAATCATTTGTCAGAGTTAAACAGGGTCAAAGAAAACCCTTTAATAACTTTTTACAAAAAATAACTAAAGCTGTACAAATAGGGATATCTGACCCAAAAGCAAGACGTATAATGATCGAGACTTTGGCTTATAAAAATACAAATATAAAATACAAAAGGATTTTGGGACCTTTAAAGCTCAGATCAGCGCCATTAAAAAAATGGGTCTTACATACACTAGATGTTGATACATTTGACTATGGCACTAAAGCATGGGTAAAAAAAACAATTTCCAATGGTAAAAGGAGACATCAAAATACCAAATGTTTTAATTATGACAAAATGGGTCATATAAAAAAAATTGTAGACTAAGAAGAAGGGGGTAACTGGTTTTTTGGGATGATTGGTATTTGTGAATTACTGTCTATAGAAAATTGTACTGGTACTGTTTCTTGTATATTGATATGTTGAATATTGAATATGAGTGTTCCTACCTCTATTTTTGTATGAGTATGCTTATAACTTTGTCCATATTGTATTGATACATCTACCATATTACATTGTACATTTCTACCTCTGATACTATGACATTGTTTACAGTTAAAGATCATTGTCTTCATATATTGCACAGTTGTTTATTCTTTTAGTCTTCAAAGTTAGATAGGTATTGAGAATTATATGTTTGTCATATTTATTTTTAAGTTTATCAGGTCTTTTAGTTACATAGAGATTATATTTAGTATAGATAGTATGATCTTCAGCCTCTTCGAAGAGCTGTAGAAAATGGCCTTTAATCTAACCTAAAATTTCTATGCCAAAGAGACACAATTACTCCTGGCAACACCACTCTACTCCCGAGAGAACGTTGAACACCAAAGACACTCCACTGGGAGCTTGTCTTCTTGACAGAACTGGCCTTTGGGTTAAGAAAAGCCCATACCTCAACTTCTGACAAAGATACAGAATATCCCTAAGTGGATGAAACAGGATTGTCTTATCTTGCCAAGACAGGGTAGGATAGTCCTAAGAAAGTTCCTTGCCTTTAATAATGGTATGCCAGTTATGTTAGGCCTTAGCCAAAGTTGGTTGACTCAACATTGCAAACGAGACTTTGGGTGATTGCCCAGGTAGTCAGTTGTCTCTGTCAATTGTTGCACATTTTGGATATCTCTCGATTGTTAAGTAATCTTTATTCCCTTCTCAGATCTTTGACGGAGTTGAAGATTATATAATTGTAGTTACTCTCTATGTTATTTAGACTCCTTGAGATAAAATATTTAACAAAAGTTTTGTTCTCAATATTGTTTGTTATATTTATTATTTGTTATTATTGTATATAGTTGTATTTGGTTTGGTTTTATCTTATTTAGACAAAAGGGGGAGATGTAGGGACATAGCCCCACCCATTGGGGGCGTGTTCGCCTCGGGCTAATGTTTACGGATAAATCTGCCGGGCGTGAGCCCAGCAGCCCTTTTTCTTTTGCTCCGCTTTTCCGGTACACCGCGGGAACCTGTGGTCCTGTAAGTTTATTTCCTTATTAAAGCTGTATATATCTATATAATCTGTCTACATTCATTTGCGCCACCACACACAGGGAGAATGCTATCTCCCCCAAACATAAGACTTCTTCTATCGCTTCAATTATAAACCCAGAAGAAAAGTGAACAATGCCAGGTGGATGCTTTTCCAAAATCCTTTCTAGAAGACCAGAGGGTAGAACCTTCCACTCAAAAAAAAAAAAAAAAAGGTTTTTTAACACAAGCCACACTGCTTTCAACTTTTGAAGACAACTGAACAAGAGAGGCCACCCACTGCCAGGTGTGCTAGTTCTAAAGACAGTGTCAGTGACAAGTTATATAACCAACCCGATCACAGAAACCCACAAGATGATGCCTGGTCGCAGATAGGGTGTTAGTCAGTTTTCTGGCAATAAATAAAATGCATATCTTTTTTTATACACATGGAAAGAAAAGCTTTATTTTGGTTCACAGTTTTAGAAATTTTAGTCCATGATTCTGTCTAATCAACTTTATAAAATGTGTGTAATCACTAGATAAAGTAGGACACACCCATAAACTCCAGCACTGCGGAAACTGAGGCAGGAGACACATGAGATCAAGGCCACCCTGGGCTATATAGTAAGATTCTGCCTCAACAAAACAACAAAAACAATCAAGGTTGGAGAATTAGCTCATCAATAGAGCTCCTGCCTAGGATCCCCCAGTGAGGGGCTGGGCTTGTGGCTCACTGGTAGAGCCCCTACCTAGAATCCCCCAGTGAGGGGCTGGGCTGTGGCTCAGTGGTAGAGCCCCTGCCTAGAATCCCCCAGTGAGGGGCTGGGGGTGTGGCTCAGTGGTAGAGCCCCTGCCTAGAATCCCCCAGTGAGGGGCTGGGCTGTGGCTCAGTGGTAGAGCCCCTGCCTAGAATCCCCAGTGAGGGGCTGGGGTCTGGCTCAGTGGTAGAGCCCCTGCCTAGAATCCCCCAGTGAGGGGCTGGGGTGTGGCTCAGCTGTAGAGCCCCTGCCTAGAATCCCCCAGTGAGTGGCTGGGGTGTGGCTTAGTGGTAGAGCTCCTGCCTAGAATCCCCCAGTGAGGGGCTGGGGTGTGGCTCAGGGCAGAGTATTAGTCTAGACTCTTCCCTGTGAGAAGTTGAAGGCATAGTACAGCAAAGTTTTAGATTTCATCCTCAGCACCATAGAAAGAATAAAAAATAAATTAAAATTACGATAAAACAGCATGAGAGCTCATAGTTTAGCGGTCTGAAGTGTTGAGCTCACCAGCACAGAATGCTGTACAGCCATCACTACCGTCTCCATGGCTTCGCTCACCTTCACTGAACTTCGGTGCTCATTAATTGGTGAATCTCCACTCTCACCCAACTCCTGGTTGTGCAAGTGTCATTTCAGGGTCACTATGAGTAGAAAATGAGGCTCAATGGACATCTTAGACACCTGTGGCACGCTGCCAACTCAGAAGATTTAAAAAGTAAAGATGAGAGAGAGAGAGAAAGGCCATTTTTGGGAAAGGACTGTCCAGGAAGAAAAACTAAAAGCAAAATCACACACACACACACACACACACACACACACACACACACACACAGAGTATTACCATCCTGCAGAAAATAAGAAAACATATTGCTTCCTTTAAGTCAAGACAATATATTATAGAAGGGAACTTTTGGGGAATTAAAACAAAAAAAAAAAACTACTGGGAACTAATGTTAAGAGAGCAGGAGAAGTTTAAGACAGTGGTAGGGAGGGGAACTAAAACAAAATGAAGGGAAAGCAAAGGAAGCAGAAGAAAAGGACTTTTCTAAGTTAATGGTCCTCAACCTTCCTAATGCTGCGACCCTTTAATGCAGTTCCTCATGTTGTGGGGACCTTCCAACTACAAAATTATTTTCATTGCCACTTCATAACTGTAATTTTGCTACCGTTATGAACCATAATGTAAATATCTGTTATGCAGTATACTTGATATGTGACCCCTAAAGAGGTCGCGACCCACAGGTTGAGAACCTCTGAGCTAAGACATCCAAGGCTGAAGCAAAGGGAGATTTGGAAGGAGGGAAGGAAGAACACATAAGGAGAGAGTATTCTGGTTTGCTATCTGTTGCTGTGATAAGACATTCTGACTAAAAAAATCCTGAGGAGGAAGGAGCTTGTCTTATACTTCCAGGTCACAGTTTACTGTTGAGGGATCCTGGGAGGGAATTCAAGAGATGAACCTGAAGTAACCTTGGAGGAACATTGTGCTGACTCACGCCACAGCTTGTGCATAGCTACTTTTCTTATATCGTCCAGGAGCACCTGCTACGGACTGTGCCTCTCACTGTGAGCTGAGCCCTTGTGCAGCAATTAACAGCCAAAACAGATGTTCCACAGACAGGGTCACAGGCCAGTTTGATCTGGGCTCTCTGTCCTTTGAGGCACTCCAGTCAGAGGCTCATGGGCTGGGTTAGGTTGAGAATTCAAACTGACCAGGATAAGGTGTAATCACTCATATGTGGAACTGATAAGCAGGGGAAAGACACAAGTAGACAGGGGACTCCCAGGGGGATTAGGAGGGCAAAGGAGGAGAGGGGGAGGTGAGAAGAGCCCTAAGACAGTGACTATCACCAAAGTGTATTATTTACATGTATGAAAATGTTATGACGAAACCCATTCCTCCATACAGTTAATACATATTAATGAAAACACACAAACGAACCAAGTAGGTGTGCTGATGGACACCTGTGTCCCAGCGCTCAGGAGGCAGAGACAGGAGACCAGGTGTTCCAGGCCAGACTAAGTTTCAGAATGAGAATCCTCAACACTAAAACTCTCAACCCAGAAACAGTCAACATTCCTGTAATTCCAGTGCTTGAGAGACAGGAGGATCACTATGAGTATGAGGGTTTCCTGGAGTACAGGATAAAACCCTGTCTGAGGGGGGAAAAGAAGTAGGGGCTGGAGAGCTGATTCAGTGGTTAAGGGCCCTTGCCGCTCTTTCCGAGGACCTAAGTTTGCAACACCTACAACGGGCTGTTCATTACTGCCTATACCTTCAGTCCCAGGGCATCTGAAGCTTTTCTCGGGCCTAAGAGGGGTCCTTACAGTGTGGGCATACATGTATGCACACACACATACAAACAAATGAAAATAAAATTGATTTTTTTTTAAATCTGGAGACTGGTCTTTAAAAAATTAAAGTGCTTGCCACACACCCATGAAAAACAGGGTTGGGCTCCCCAGAAGCTCAATATGGTGGCCCTGGTGACCACCTGCAAGGTCCCTACAATGTGGGCATACATGCATGCACACACACACACACACACAAATGAAAATAAAATTGATTGTTATTTCTTTTAAATCTGGAGACTGGTTTTTAAAAAGTTAAAGTGCTTGCCACACACCCATGAAGAGCAGAGTTGGGCTCCCCAGAAGCTCAACATGGTGGCCCTGGTAGCCCACGTGCAATTTGACCCTGAAAGGCAGAGGCAGGTGATCCCTGAAGTAAACTAACTAAGGAGACGAGACATATTGAGCAGCTTAGCTTTGGGTTTGACAGAGAGACCCTGCCTCAGTGAATAAGGTGAGGGTAATGGAGGGTGATCCCTCACAGCAATCCTGAGCCTATACATGCATGCGCACACACGTGCGTGCACACACACATATTACATATGTGCTGCCTTAGAGTTTCTATGGATCTGATAAAACAATCTGATCAAAAGAAACACAGTGATGAAAGGGCTTATTTCAGCTCATAGCTCTTGTGAAGGGACTCTGGAGCAGGAAACTGGAAGCAGGAACATGGAGGCAGGAACTGGAGCAGAGGCCTTGGAGGAGTGCTGCTTACTGGCTTGCTTCTCATGCTTGCTGAGCCTGCTTTCGTATACCATCCAGGACCACCAGCCTGGGGGTGGCACCGCCCATAGTGGGCTGAACTCTTCCTATCAATCACTAATTAGGAAAACATCTTAGAGAGGCATTTTTCCTTGGTAAGATACTTTCTTCCCAGATATGTCTAGGTTTGTGTCAAGTTAACAAAACTCAAGTAGCGTGTGTGTGTGTGTGTGTGTGTGTGTGTGTGTGTGTGTGTGTGTGTGTGTGTGGTGGTGTAAGGATACATGAAAAGTGGACAAGAAAAAGTAACCAAAAGTTATACTGGGGCCAGTCTTCTGGATTAAACCTGACCTGTACCAGTTCATGTGTGTAACATTCAAACATCTAGGAAGAAAATGATTCTTCCAGAGAGGAAGAAGGGGGGGGGCATACAAAAGATCAGGGATTAAAATGTCTTTGATTTCTCTTTAAAACACACACACACACACACACACACAACACACACACACAGCAGAAGGAAAATACCAGAGCAAAGCCACCAAAATTCTTAAAGTGACATTTAACTCTACTGCGTCACCTATCATACAGAAGACAGGGAGAATGCCATCTTTAGACTGCATCTCAGATGATTTTCTCTGCCTCGGAGTCTTTTTCTCAGGAAGCTTCTAGAGGTGGTGCTTTACCTGTATAAGCACGCTAATAGAGAAGAAGAAAGGCACGGGGTGAAGCATTGGAGAGGAGGCAGGAAACTTCCAAAAGGGAAGGGGAAGGAGCTCCAAATGACAGTGGTACAAAGATCAACTCCGTGGACAAGTATTTGGAACTTCCGGTAAACTTCCTTAGGTGTTACTTCTTCTAGGTGTCTTCTCCAATTCTCTCTGTCTAGCACTGAGCACACCACCCCCTCACTGGGGGATTCTAGGCAGGTGCTCTACCACTGAGTCACACCCCAGCCCCTCACTGGGGGATTCTAGGCAGGGGCTCTACCACAGAGCCACACCCCAGCCCCTCACTGGGGGATTCTAGGCAGGGGCTCTAGCACTGAGCCACACCCCAGCCCCTCACTGGGGGATTCTAGGCAGGGGCTCTACCACTGAGCACACCCCACCCTCACTGGGGGATTCTAGGCAGGGGCTCTAGCACTGAGCACACCCCACCCTCACTGGGGGATTCTAGCAGGTGTTCTACTGCTTATCTTTTATACTTTATAAAAAATTTAAGACTATGTTGCCTAGGCTGATTATCAGTTCAGTAGGTAATGTATTCAGGTCTTAAACTTGTGATCCTCCTTCCTCAGTTTCTCTTGTTCCTGGAGTCTTCCCCAGGCCTCTCCTAGGTCTGATTCCCTTGGTATGGCTAATGAATGTTTGATATGGAATCAGAACGGTGTGGAGGTATCAAGAGAACTATTTTAAGGAGGCATATGCTCTCGCTAACAAATGCTATGAGGTCAGGGAGCAGAAACTGTATCCGACGAGGAGAAAGCAATGATTAGTTTTGCTTGAGTGATTTGGTTTGAGGGATCAAGCACAGGAATTGCACACAACTCGAACTTAACATATCACAGATATGGGGTAAGGGAGTCTGTCAATTTCTCAAAAAGATGAACAAAGCCATTGAAGGTTAATACAGAGTGTCAGTCCGTAACCTGAGTGAAGAATGACCTCACATAAAAATAAAGCAGTCTGGTCTGGAGAGATAGGCCATCAGGTAAAGGCACCGTCTGGCAGGCCTGACAACCTGAGTTCCATCCCTGGGAGTTCCAGGATGGGAAGGAGAGAACCAGTTTCATAGGTTTCCTCTGACTTCAAATACACATTATCATGTGTGCGTGCCACCTCTAAAAAAATTTAAATATAATTAAAATTTTTAAATCAGGGTTGGAGAGATGGCTTAGCAGTAATGAGCACTGGCCACTCTTCCAGAGGACCTGAGTTCAATTCCCAGGGCCCTCATGGTGGCTCATAACCATCTGTAACTACAATTTCTAGGGGATCTGATGCCCTCTTCTAGCCTCTGAGGCCTGAGGTACAAGCATGGTGCATAGACACGCATACAGTGGAAACATCCATAGACGTAAAGGAAATAAATTTTTTTTTTCACCCAGCCTCAACAGTGTATTTTCTCAGTAGCCACAGGGGTGTGTTCACTCTGTAAGTTCTCAAGGCAATCTGGAGAGCTCTGCACAGCTGTGGCGGCCCTCCCCATCACAGTAGGTCCGTCCTGTCTCTCTCCCAGAACTCGGTCTCCAGTGTCAGTAGCTGTTGCTCCCAACACCCCACCTGGGAGTCAAGCAGGGGTGAGCAGGCCTTGCCCAGGTCCCAGGGACCCCAGTCCAAAAGTCCTCAGAACGGGGGTGTCACTCCAGAACTACTGTGCCTCCCGCGGCTTCCAAGGCTGCCTTGATCTTCTCAGCCTCGGCTTTGGCCACGTTTGCTTTGATTTCCTGGGGCAGGGACTCCACTAGCTTCTTGGCCTGCACAAGGTTTATGCCCTGGACATAATTCTTGATCTCCTTGATGAGTTTCACTTTGTCCACGGGCTTTGCTTCTGTCAGGCGGACGGTAAAGTGTGTTCGTTCTTTCTGTTTGGGGGTGTCTTCTGCCTCAGCCACCTCAGGGGCTGCTGCTGCTGCGGCAGGGACGGCACCAGATGTCATGCCACCCATTGGCATGAGGCCAACATCCTGGATCTTCAACGTTTTCTTCAGGAGCTCATTGAGGTCTGAGATCTCCAGGAGCGTGAGGCTGGCGATGTCTTGGACCAGTTGCTGGATCTTGGGAGGGTATTCCTTGGGAGCATTATCCAGAGGGGCCCCCGCGAGGGCTTCACTCCTTCTGTGGCTGCTGCTCCTCAACTGTCGCGCTGCGCAGACGCCGGGGACCTGTTGCCTGGCAAGGCGGAGCGCTGCTCCCCGCAGCCCAAGCCGCGACCCCCACACGCGGCCAGCCGCCGCCTGCAGCATAGCTCCGCAGGCGGAAGGAAATAAATTTTTAAAAAATTAAATACTTTAACATGGGCTGTGTATCCCCATCCTTATTTCCCCTACTGCCTGAGACCAGCTACCTTCATGATGGACCGCTCAGACCTCCTTACAATGATGTCTGTAGACACATTTATAATAAAAACAGAAGTGATTATATTTAACACCGCAGGGAGGAAGTGAAAAAAGCAGAATATTAACTTGTTTGCATTACCAGATCTCACCTACACAAAGTCGTCACTTAAAAGCAAGAAAGTTTGAATGAATTCATCTCTGGTTAGTGTCTGTTTTTTCAGTTATATTTGCTTTTTGATATGTCTCCAATTCCTTACAAAGAATATTTATTACTTTAATATCAGAAAACAATTATTAGTCTGGAAGAAATAGAGAATGTTTTAATCAAATTTGAACAGACGTTAAACGAGATTAACGCCATGAATCTTGAAGAACTAAACTTGAAGTGAAAAAAAAATGCTTCTAAGGTCAAGAGAACATTCTGTGATGGTGAAAACTATGGTGGACACAGAAGGCCCATGGGTACAGATCTGCAGCTACCAAACAACAGCTAAAAACAGACACTGTTCGGGAGCCATGACAAAGAAGCAGTCATTGTGGGAGATCTGAAAATATCATTATCTCAGATTCTTAACACACATTCAGCTCAGGGTTTATCTAAGCAAGCACACACACAACTGATGCTCAGCTGGAATTTAGCATGGTTATTACAGTGTGTGGGGTTATTAAATATTCGGCATCTACATAACAGCAGATATGAAGAATGTCTCAGTAAAACAAACACAACAGAGAGGGCACTGAATTCTGTGAAAGGAAAAAAAATGTGTTTGTAGAGTGGAGAAAATATGGAGACTAGAAGCCAGAAACGATAAGAAAGAAATGGTATTCGTATAGTCAACTCTGGTCCCCTGGGTCACTGAGGCCAATAAAGGATGATAAACAGGACTTAACCTATGGTCTGACCCAATCAAACACTTCCCTCCTTTCTTTCTTCTCTAGTAATGATTGTTTGTTAGTACAAAAATTTATTTTGTTTTTTTAATTATGTGTATGTCTACATGTGGGCATGTGAACATGAGTGCGGGTACACATAGAGACCAGAAGAGGGCGTCAGATCCCCTGGGACTGAGCTCAAGTCCTCTGGAAGAGCAGCAAGTGCTCTTTACCACTACGCCATTATACCAGCCCCTCCACTAGCTTTATCTAGGCCTGAAACACCACCCTAAACAGCACCTTCAGAAACAGGCTCAAGGACGGGTTATTTCATCCAGGGATTCTAAAATGTGATCCCCATACTCTCACCCACAAAATTACCACCACGACCATGAGACATAAAGTTTCCTTTACTGGTTATACTGGCATATGCCTGTCATCCCAAGACTTGGGAGGCAGAAGCAGGAGAATCAGTGGTTCAAGGTCATCCTCAGCTTCATAGTTTGAGGAAAGCCTGGGCTACATGAGACCTTGTCAAGGAAGGAAGGAAGGATGGAAGGAAGGAAGGACAGAAGGAAGGAAGGAAGGAAGGGAGAGAGGGAGGGATAGAGGGAGGGATAGAGGGAGGGAGGGAAGAAGGGAATGAGGTAAGGAAAAAGAGAGGGAGGGAGGGAGAGAAGGAAAGGAAAGGGTAAAGGGAGAAAAATTATAGTACTAAAATCTAGTCAGTGATCAACTCATATGCACTGAATGATGACCCAGAGGAGACAGATTACTGAGCCCAGGAGCACGGCTCACCAAGTCGCTGGGGATCATCCAGCAGTTTTGAAATGTCCCTGAGGGAAACTCCCTGCTTCTAGGCTGATCCAGACCTGGTCTTCTGGAGATCAGGCTACAAAAAAGACCAAAGAGAGCTCATCTTCTTTCAAACCCTAGAGCACTTTGTGGGGTAATGTCTCTACTCAGTGCAAGAGGCTTATGTACCCCTAATCCTATGAACACTTGGAAGATTAGCCTCCTGGGCCTTCAGCAGGCTCACTCTTCAGTTGTCATGTCTGTCCTGAGCTCAGAGGGATTTCTCCCTGTGGTGAGCACATTGTGAGCAGATACAAGAGCGTGATTATCAGTGCCTACGTCAGCACACCTGGTCAATGTACTTTTGTATGATGTTGTCTCAGGACATCCTAGGAGTTTTGTAATCATACCAAAATTCTTGCTTGCCTTCTATTTTAATTGACCCACTGTCTCTAGGTGCGCTGAATTCAAAAGATCTTTTGACCTGATATGGCTCATTTTTGCCTGCCACTATTTTAGGCTCAGTGACCCAGTGGGGGAATTCTAAAACAAAATGTGTTCTTAACTCACACACACACAGAGTCACACACAGTCACACAGAATCACACATACATACATACACACACACACAGTCACACAGAATCACACAGACACATAGACACACACACACACACACGGAGATAAATGCTAAGGTGGAGTGTCTTCAACCTTCACCTTTTCATTTGCAACCTCACCTCTCACTGAACTGGAAGCTCACCGATTCAGCTAGGTTAAGCTGGTCAGTAAGCTCCAGGGATTCTCCTGCCTCCACCAGCCCTGGTGTTATAGGTGCACACCACCAACCCTCATACAGGCAGAATCTAGGGATCAAACTCAGATCTTCAACTTTTCACAGCAAATCCTGAACCATCTCACCAGTTCTAAGGACAATTTTGTTGCTGTTGGAAAATGTAGAGTTGGAAGAATTTAGACCTTCCTCTTTCTGTTCTTTTGGTGACATGAAAGGAAAATTAATAGATCCAAGCTGAGGGACTCACTCTTGTTTGGTTGGTTTTCTTTTATTCTTTAGGAAAGGTCTCACTATGTAGCCCAGGCTGAGAAAAAATTGCCATTTAGCCCAGCTTAGCCTTTAACACATGATCCTCCTCCCTCAGCCTCAAGTGCTAGGATTAGAGGTATCATGGGCCATCATGATCAACTCCAGTAACTTTATTTATCCATTTATTTAATTTTGCATGTGTGTGTGCACTTGTTGTGTGTGCACAAATGCACTTGCACACATATGTGGATGTGTGTGGAGGCCATAGGACAACCTCGGGTATCATTCCTCAGGAGCTGGACACTTTGTTTTTTGAGACAGGGTCTCTTACTGCCTTAGCGCGCACTGACTGGGTGAGGCTGGGTGGCCATTGAGCCCCAGAGACCTTCTTGTCACTGCCTCCCCAATGCTAGCACCATAAGCACGTGTCAACATGCCATACATGGTTTTTTTAAAGACACAGACTCTGAGAAATCAAAATAAGGTCTTCACGCTTGGGGGAAGGCACTCTCCCTAATAATCTTTCTCCCCAGTGGATATCCACCTCGTAATTTTATAAGAGCTTGTTCTATCTCCATGTTGTTGTTGCTGCTGTGATAAAACACCTTAAAGACCAAAAAGCAATTTAGGAGAAGACAGTTTATTTGGCTCACTATTCAAGATTAGAGGGCTAGTCACATCCTACCCGTAGTCAAGAGAGGAAGCAGATGGACCTTGTTCGATTGTTTTCATTTGATCTTTTTTCCTGGCTTATATAGTTCAGGATCCCTTTCTTAGGGAATGGTGCCACCCACAATGGGCTGGTCCCTCCTAATTAACCTACAATCAAGACAATCCCACATTGATATACCCATGCGCCAACCCGATCTAGATATATAGACTCTCTTCCCAGCTAATTCTAGGTTGTATCAAGCAGACAGTTAAAACCAGCAAGCACAGATCCACTGAGGGCCCAAACAGTCATGTACCCATGTTTGCCAAGACTCTCCCTTCCTCCCATATGCTCCAGGGAGCAAGAGACATGGACACCGGCATGGTTCCCTTGGGAACCGAAGTGGCATTTCTTTCCTGCTGGCACGGAGTCCTGCAGGCAGACTGTCCTCCCCCGTACCTTCGTCGCTGTTGTCATCCACCAGGATGATCTCTTTCAGCAGGTGTGTGGGTGTGTGATTGACAGCACTGTGGACTGACCGCAGGATCACAGACAGGGCCTCATTCACGAAGATGAAGATGATGGATATCTGGGGCAACTCCTTGGAGTATTTGAGTTCCTTGCACCTGGGGAAGGGAGAACAGGAAGGCTGTCAGAGAAAGCAGGCCAGCACTCGAGAGGCTGGAGAGATGGCTCAGAGGTTAAATGCACTGCTCTTGCTGAGGACCAAGGTTCTGGTTCCCAGAACCACACAGAGCTACTCCCAAGTGCCTGCAACTCCAGTTCAAGGGGGATCTGATGCCATTCCTTAGCTTTCATGGACACCTGCATTCATGTGGCTCACATACAGGCCTTCAGGAACACAAACGCATATATATGAAATGAAACTTTAAAAAAATTAATAGAAAAAGAATGCACACAAGATATGGCTGAACACAGAAGATTCTAGCCAATTTCTCACCAGGTTTTGACAAGGTGAGAAACCATCACTCTCCCTTAGCACCGCCCCACCGCCCTCTCTGACAAGGCCTCTGGTATCCCAGGCTGACCTCAGACTCACCGCGGAGCCGAGGATAACATTGAACTACTGGTCTCCCTCCTGTCTTCACTCCCTGGTGCTATGACTACAGCTCTGTACCACCAGACCCAGGATTATATGTTGTGGGGGTGCAGCTAGGGCTCGGTGTACAGTAAGAGCGCTTTACCAACTGTGCTATGTGTCTGGTCTTCCTTTAGTCTTCTAAGAATTGTGAGATAAACCTAAGCAATAAAGAGTTAAAAAAATCCAGCCTACATCACCCAAATTTATCACCCCAAAGGAAAAGCAACACCAATACTGGGCATATATCCACCTATACCCACCTGCATCACATCCATGCTTCTGTGCTGTTAGAGCTGGAATCTGCAATGTCCCCACAGACTAATGTCTTGAGAGGTTTATTAAAAAAAAAAAAACCCACAGTTTGGGGGTAGATGGCTTAATTGGTAAAGTCCTTGCCATGCAGACATGAGGACCTGACTTCAATCTCCACATAAAGAAAAAAAAGTTTGGTGTGGTGGTCCATGCTTATAATCCCAGTGCTGGGGAGGCGGAGGCAGGAAGTTCCCTGGGGTTCACCGACTATTCAAACTACCTACTTGGTGAGCTCCAGGTAGTAAAAAACTGTGTTTGAAAAACAAACTAATGGACTAACTAAGGGCTGGGAAAGTGCTCGCTTGCAGTACAATCGTGAAGACTAGAATCCATGTAAATGCCTGCTGGGCATGGCAGTGTACCTGTAATTCCAGGCACAGATAGCAATGGCAGAGAATCCCCAGAGTAAGTGGGCAAGAGAGACTAGTTGAATCGGCAAGTTCTGGGATTGATTGAGAGACCCTATCTCAGTGAATAAGGTGGAAGAGTGAGGGAGGATGATTCCTGATATCAGGCCTCCACATGGATGTACATGCATGTGCAACCATACACACATGAACCCACACACATCCGAACAATGTACACACACACACAAGTATACCCTATACACACCAGAGAGATGGCTCAGTAGCACTGGCTGCTCCTACAGAAGAGCCAGGTTCGATTACCAGCACCCCATGTGAATTTAGAACTGTCTGTAGCTCTATTTCTATGGACTCTGAACCCTCTCTGGTCTTCATGAGCTTCAGGCACACATGTGGTGCACAGACATCCATGCAGACAAAAACATGTACTCACATGATGAAACTTTAAAATTAAATAGGAAATAAAATAAACAAGACAGACAACACCCTAGAAATAATAGCTGAGGTTGTTCTCTGGCCTCTACTTGCACATGTGAATGCACACACGCACACATGCACACACGTACATGCACACAAGAAGTACAAAGATCGAACTATTCTGCCTCTGTGAGATGGCATGGGGCATAGACAGAAGAGTGGAGGACTTGAACAAAGGAAATGAGAGGAAGGGATGGAGTGGGAGGGACACGCCAGGGAGGGAGGGCGAGTTACATCTGTTTCTTTATGCCGAACAGCTTGGGCTGTGTCAGGCCGCATGAATCACACTGGCAATTTTCAGAAGAAAATAAAGTTTTCTTACAATATGCATCCCTGCCTCCTGAGGAGAATGTTCAGGGATTCATGGATCACACAGCCTTATTTTTGGTATGGCTCCATAAATCCACTGCTGAGGGATGCAGGAGGGATACGAATGGCCATTCATTGATAGGCTCATGAGCTGTTGGCGGAAGCCATCTCATTGACTGGGTGGTGATCCAAGGAATGAGGGCCTCTCAGGGCTTCTTCTTGCATGCTCAGCCTGGGAGTCTGGCAGCTGCTCCATCTCAGCCCATTACTCTCCATCCTGAAGATGAGAGCCCACGGAGCTCATGCCTAGCTGCTCTGAACACTTACTTCTTTGGTCCTGTTTGACTTCATTTTTAATTTTATATTAATTTTGATACAGGGTCTCCTGCCACTCAGGGTGGCCAGAGTTGACCTTATATGTTTGACCTTCCTGCCTCTACCCCTCAAGCGCTAGGATTAGAGGTGTGCACCGCCACAGCTGGTTTGTGTAGTGCTGGGAATGGTACCCAGGGCTGTGGGCATGCTGGGCAAGCATTCTACCAACTGAGCCACGTCCCCAGTGCTGGTCTGTTAGTTTAACAGCTTCCAGTCCTTGCAGCAAGAAGGAAAGACAGAGCACTCTCTGTATTGAGCCGTCTCTACCCGTGAGCAGTGGAGTCTGGTTGTACTCCAGTATGGAGTTCATTGATGTCAACTTGATTGGATCTGGGATCAGCTAAGAGACATTCTGCTGGGCAGACGCTTCCCCAGAGCGGGCTTCCCCTTCTACAGCAGCCCAAATATAGAGAACTCCGATGGGAAAGCACCACTGTTTGCCTTCCTTCACGCCTTGCTAGCAAGTGCATCTATGCCGGGCCACTGTGGCAGCAGCCACCCTTCACTGACGTCAGCTTCTTCAGCCTTCTAATGTGGCTCTCTAGGAATCCCCCAGACCTTCACCATTCAGACTACAGAGACATCGAGTCTCATGGTCTGAGCAGTTACCATTTCCTAGGTAGGGAGACCCAAACAGTATGAGAGAGGAGAAAGCCAACAGAGAGCAAGTAAGCAAGCAAAGATCCATGTGCTTATTCACTCACTGCTCTTGACTGTGGATGTGATGCTTTAAGTCCCTCCAGCAATGGGCGGTTACCCTTTCCTCCCCCGAGTTGCTTTTGGCCAGGGTATTTTATCTCAGCAACAGAAAGGGAACTAGAGGTGATGCTAAATCTAAGACACTAGCATGGGGAATGGAAAACACTTCACACAAATAGCAAACAGCCCGGAATCCATCATGGAGTGTGCCAGGTGTAACTTGTACCAACAGTCTCAGATCTCTTCTCCAAAACAATGTATCTCCTTTCAATAACTAATCAGTTACCAATAAACAGTCCTTTACGTAAACAGAGATGGTTGGCAGGGAAGGGATCCGCATTAGTTATTTCTCTGTTGCTGTGGTAAACCGTCATGACCAAGGCAACTCGGAAAATGAAGAGTTTACTTTAGGCTTATGGTTCCAGAGGGTTAGAGTCCATGTTGGCACATCAGAGGTAGCAGGCAGAGGAGGTTGGAGCAGAGAGCTGAGAGAGCTCACATCTGGGACCACAAAACAGCAAGTGGAGAGAGCTGGAAATAGCATGAGCCTTTGAAACCTCAAAACTTACCCTCAGTGACATCCTGCTTCCAGGAAGGCCACTCCTCTTGAGCCTCCTCTAACAGCCACCAACTGGGGATCAAATGTTCACATGTTGGAGACTTAGGGGGGACATATTATTCAAGTCACCACAGAGTCTTAAGTGGGGGAGGGTCAATTTTTTTCTTTTTTTAATTGATTTTTATTGAGCTCTACATTTTTCTCTGCTCCCCTACCTGCCTGTCCCCTCCGCTTCAACCCTCTCCCAAGGTCCCCATGCTCCCAATTTACTCAGGAGATCTTGTCTTTTTCTACTTTCCATGTAGATTAGATCTATGTAAGTCTCTCTTAGTGTTCTCATTGTTGTCTAGGTTCTCTGGGATTGTGGTTTGTAGACTGGTTTTCTTTGCTTTATGTTTAAAAACCACTTATGAGTGACTACATGTGTGTGTGTGTGGGGGGGTCTATTTTAATCCATGCCCAAGACCATGATTCAGAGGATCCAGAGAAAGTAAAAACTAAGTTTCTCTTCCCCCAAAAATGGGGGACTCCTGGGTGGAATAGATTACCAATGAGGCTGGGGAAAGGAAACTAAAGGAAAGATAAAGGGCACAGAAGGAAGCCAAGAGAAGATGTGGAAGAACATAAAGAAATGCTGACCTCTGGAGACGGCCATGGCACTCACGAACTCATGGAAGCTGTGACTCCCTGTACAAGATCAAGGTGAGAAACATCCCAGCATGGACTGGGGAGGAGCTCCCGAGTTCCTGCCCCTCCCTGCGGATCTACAGGCTTGCGGTAGGAGGTTACTGCTGGAGGGAGAGACATTCTCTTTGGCAGTGTAGACACACTGGTAGGTTTCTTAAGCCCCTACAATAATTCCTCACCATGCACATGGAGCAGGACCAATTAAACTTAGTGGGTCACAAAAAAGCTAAACAAACAAACAAGACATTAAAATAAGAGATGGATTTGTGGGGGTGGGAAGAGACAGGGATCAGGGGATTGGGAGTGAAAGGAGAAAAGACAATGAAGTCGGTCAATAAAGGACATTATACACGTCTATGGAATTATCCGACAACAGTAGCCATGAAGAACTTGGTGACAGGCTCCTGGAACAGTGCACATTCATTGCCCCTGTCCATTCTGGTTGTGACCCTGGGATGTGGCCATCAACTCTGGTAACCATCACCATTTCCTTCCCCTCTTCCCAAGCAAGCCACCGGACTTGGTTCACTTGATACCAAAAATACCCAGAGTCACATCACGATGGTGACCTACAGATGGACTCTCCTTTGAGAGACCACCAGGGCAAACCACAGGAGAAATGGAAGAAAATAGAGTCCTCTAGTGAATTTTGAGCTTCTTGTTGCAAGACAGAAGAAGTTCTAGAGATAAGTGGTGGCCTTGCTTCAAAACATGAGGATGTGCACTTAAACAAGGCAAGATGGTAACTTAACCAGAAGGGGAAAAAAAACTAATTCAAGGTGGATATGGTGGCACAAAACTGCAACCGCAGTACTTTGGAGGCAGAGGCAGGAGGATTGCTACAAGTTCAAAGCCAGTCTTGGCTGTATAGTAAATTCAAGCTCATTCAGGGCTACATAATGAGACCCTGTCTTTAAAAGCAGAAAAGGGGGTGGAGTCCATCTCTCTTCCCCAACCTCTTTGTCTTTCCATTTCTCTGTCTCTTCATCTTCCCCTTCTCCCTCCCTCCCTACTTCCCTCCTCTTTCTATCTCCTAATTGCTCCATCTTTCTCCCTCCCTCCTCTTTAATTCTGTCTGATCCCTTGGTCTCTCCTTTCTCTCTGTATCTCCATCTCCATTGTTCATCTCTCTCTAACTTCCTCCCTGTTTTTTCTCCATCTCTTTATCCCTCCCCCATTATTTCCCATCTTTCTACATCCCTCTATGTCTTTTTCTCCAACTCCATCTTTCCATTTTCACGTTCTTGCCATCTATCTCTCAATCTATCTTATCTCTTTCCACCGTCATTTCTTCATCTCTCTCATTTTGCTACTTCCTTTTCTTCCTTCTTTCTCTCTCTCAACACACACACACACACAACACATACCACATTGCCTCTCTGTGTGTCATATACACATATACCTATCCTCTTTCTCTCTCTTTCTACACACACACACACACACACACACACACACTCTTGCTCACCTTCCTCTGAGGAGCCATGACAAGCACACTGCTCCCTACTTTGGGAGAGAGATTTGCAACTGATTGGAGTGTCCTACCTCATGAAACACTGTCACTGGAACCCCTCTTTCCCCTCAGAGCCTTGGAGCCTCTGACCCACCCCGAGGAGTACTCAGAACCACCTTTTTAGGGATACTGTTGCTAGAATGCTATTCTCTCCACACTCCCTTGGCCTTTGCTGGCCTCCTCTGCCATGCCGGAAACGCTGTAGTCAGCTCCTCTCAGCCTCAGTCACCACAGTCTCCCTCCCTAACAGTTTTCTCTCCTCTATCCCATGAGACCCTCTTAGACCTCCAGTTCCGGGAATGCTCTAGTTTTTCCCTCCATCTGCTAGCCCTTGCCGTGTGTGTCAGTGACTCTTTTCACTGCTGTGCTAAATTACCTACCAAAAGCAACCTCAGGCAAAGGGGGGTTATTTTAATCACACTTCGCTGGCATACTCTCTCAGGATGGGGAAGGCACGGCAGGAGGAGCAGACAGCAGCTGATCAGTTGCATCCACAGCTAGAAAGCAGAGAGAGATGATGGAAGCAGAGAGAGATGATGTCTGGTCCTCAGCTCTCATTCTGGATGGATATTTCCCTCTGAAGGAACCTACCTAGAACCTTCCTCTCAGTCTGCTCAGAAGAGGGGAAGGTGTGGCATCAGAAGTGCTTCAGTAGTGTGAAGATTAGTTTTAATTGTCAACTTGATACAGCCTGGGATCATCTAGAAAGAGAGTCTCAAGGAAGGATTGTCCAGATAGGACTGGCCTACGGGCATGTCTGTGGGAGATTACTTCGAAGGCATTACTTGACTTGGGAAGACAAAGCCCACTGTGGGCAGCACCATTCCCTAGGGTGGGTCTTGAACAGTCTACAATTAGAGAATGAGCTGAGTGGAAAGGATGCATGAATTCATTTCTCTGTGTTTTTGGCTGTGGATATGATGCAACTAGGTACTGCAGATTCCTGCCTAGACTTCCTCACAGTGATGTGCAGTGACCTGGAGATAAAATATGAACTTCTTCTGCTTGAAGTTTTTTTTTCCTTTTGGTTGTTTCGGTTTTTTTCTGTTTGATTTTGCTTTCTAGGTTTCTTTTTATCACAGGAATGAAATAAAACTAGAATGAAGACTCTGACTTTATACGTGACTTTGTCCCTTGATGAATTCATGACACCTTGGTGTTATGGGGAGGTGGCGAAAGGCGAGAAGTTGGTCACTGAGGTTCCTGGGAGCCAGACTTTATCTCAGCTCCGTCTTGCATCCTCTTTCTGCTCCCTGCCTGCTGTGCTGTGAACTCCTGTGCTCTGTCCACGCTGAAAGTTCTAGCTGATGACTGATACAATCAGGAGCCAACACTGCCCCCTCCTCTCTTCGGTTCTTTCTGTTAGATGTTGGACACAGTACAGAGAAGGAACTGAACACAGCACCTAGGTTGAGCCCCAACCCTTCTCTCCAGCCCCATCTCTCCTCCCTGCCCAGTGCTATAAATATGCACAAGTCCTAAACCCAGGAATGCTGCCCCTCTGTGCACACAAACTTCGCTTTGCCTAAAATACTCTATCATTCAATCCACCTACTCCTCTACCCTTAAGCCCTGACACCCAGCGGTGTTCCTAGTCCTCCATCCTGATTTCCAATGCCTCTCCTTTGCTGTTTTCTATCCCTTCCCACAGTCCTCTTCTCACTCTCTCGGGGGCAACCATCCATCTTCTTCCTTTTTGTTTTCCCAGAACTTCGTGCGAAACGCAGAAGAAAAACTCTCCCCCGACCCCTTCTGTATTTACCCCAGCTGCAATTCGCTCGATCAAAGGTATCACTTATTTTCCACCACAGTTACGATGTGGGTGACAGCTCTCCCAGGCTTAAAAGACGTCTCCGGCACAACCATGCTCCTGTCTCTCTTGATTTACTAATCAGGGCTCAAATGCTCCACGCTGCCTGGGTCAAGTACATCCCTCAGCCTGGCGGGCGCTCTAGTTACGCTTATCCCTCCTCATCAAGCCTTTTCTGTTTCTTAGAACAGTGTCATTTTTAGCAACAGCAGACTTTGCAAAATGAGACGTGGGGTGGAATAACACAGATCTGCACTGTCCCTCTCCTGGTGCTCTCATTATTGGGGGTGGGGAGAATGCACACTTTGCAGGGTGGTTTAATTTCCTCTGGAGCTCCACGGCTCCTATCAGAGGAGCCACATACCTCATTAGCTAGGCCTTCTGACAAACTGCCTACTCTAGCACGAGAGCTCCCTGGGTCGGCCCTATCCATCTTGGTGATGCCCTTCTCAGCAATGGAAATTCAGTCCACTCCATCATATGAGTGCTTATCTTAGGGTCCAGGGACCCCCAGAGAAATTCCAGAAATTAAAGCATGAGGTTGCAGGGGTATGCAGTTAGTATACCATCCTGGGGAGGGAATCGGTACCTTTAGATAGCTCAGTTCTGGAGAATGCTGGGAAGGGTTGAACCAGGGCACCCCTGTTGGTGGGCAACACCATGCTAAGATCACACAAAGCCCCGTGTCTTCCTTGCCAGCCTGGTTCCTACAAACATTGATTCTGGAATATTCCCCCAAGGTATCTTTATTCTTGCATGGCTCATTTCCTGGCTCCATGGCTACCTAGGAAGTATTTTTCTTTGAGACATAAAGAGCTGCTTTCTAAAGACAGGACAAGCATCTTTAGCCAACAAATCCAAGAGACCCAACTCACCTTAGCCATATTAAGGTACAGTGGGAGGTTCCGGTATAGGTAAAAAACTTCCACGCCTCTACCTCTATGGGCAGAATTCCTCCCTCCCTCCCTCCCTCCCTCCCTCCCTCCCTCCCTCCCTCCCTCCCTCCCTCCCTCTTTCTTTCTTTTCCTTCCTTCTTTCCTTCCTCCTTCCCTCTCTCTCTTTCTCTCTTTTCATTCCTTCTTTCCTTCCTCCCCCCTCTCTTTTTCTTTCACTTCCTTCTTTCCTTCTTTCCCCCTCTCTCTTTTCCTTCCTTCCTTCCTTCCTTCCTTCCTTCCTTCCTTCCTTCCTTCCTTTCTTTTAATGAAAGGGTGTGGATTTACCTTTATTCTGGGTTCTGACCATAGCTGACACTCTCTCTCTTATGAAAGAGAAAGGAGGACACACACAGGCATGCAGTGGGCACCAGGGAATAGCCGCTAGACCCTCAGTTTAATAGGTGATTCCACCTGGGTCTGATACAGCTGATTTTTTATCATACCAAAGTAAAAAAGAAAGACAAGAAAACCCCTAGAGTTTTATTAAGCAGTGGTCCACGAATAGAATCTGCAAAAATAATTAAGAGTAAATCGATGCAGACAGTTTTAGGTCGGAGCTAAGAAAACCTCCACACACTCAAGGCAAGAGAGATGCCCCCAACATTACTAGGAGGCAGCTAACCTGGTACCTTTTGAAACCCAGTGGAAGGAGAGGGGTTGGCCCCACTGCTGCAGGAGGGCTGGAGGGACATTAAGAATGATGCAATCTGGGAAGAATAAATAGCCTGCTTTAAGGCCCAGCCAGCCTTATACTTGGCCAGCCAGGTTCCTTCCAGAAATTAAGGCCATGCCATGAAACTCTCTCTTTTCAGCGGAAGAAAATCTGCCCCTTCTCCACTATTCCCTTGCAGTCTTAACCGTTCTAAAGATTTTGTTGTTTTATTGCTTGATTCAGTTTTAGTTTTATTTGTCTAGCAAACTCTGAATTCCACAGCCGTCACTACGTCAAGGGGGCATGATGGTGCACACGGGCAATTAGCACACTAGAGGCAGAGGCAGGAGGATCAGAGTTCAAGGTTGTCCTCATTTACATTGTGGGTTCTGAGAGAGTAAACAGAACCAAGAGGCAGACGTGTCTCAGATCATCTATGTCAAGGACTGACAACAAATCAAAGGAGAGAATTTATCTGTCAAGGGTGCTGGGATTCCAGGCTCTATCGGATAAAATCATGAGCATATACCCTCTGAACACACTCGGAGATTAATTTTACACTTAAAAAAGGCTAAGTTTAGAATTCCAAATATAAGAGAAAATATGAGTCTCTACAGATTCTGGATGTCAAAGAATTCCCACGTTGAAACACAGTAGGTTAATAAAAGCGCAGATTCATGCTCCTCAAAGAAAATGAAGATACAGCAAATTGCAGATGAAAAATAATTTACAGTAATAGCTGAAGAGAAAACCGCCTTACATCATTTAAAAAAATGAAAATTCAAGAAGCATAATTAAGACCGGAGACATGGCTGAGCCGTTAACAGCACCCGAGTAAAGCAATAGCACCAAGTAAAGTTCCCAGCTCCTGTATCAGGCAGCTCACAAACACCACAACTTCGGTTCTAGGGATCGAAAGCCTTCTTCTGCCCCTGTGGGCACTGTACTCACAAGCATGTACATGTATGCATGAGCATGTGCGCTTGCACACACACACACACACACACAAATGTTTTTGAAAAAGAATCATTAGCTAAGCAGACTAAACAGACAAATGAGCAAGCAGAAGATATAACTAAAAAGCAACTTCACAGAAGCCGGTTGAACCTCCATGGTCATAAGATGTCCACTGTAAAACAAATACTATTTTGTCTCCAAGTAGAAATTATGTCATTTGCATTATTTCCATATTGTTTTCTGTTCTCGCTCTGTGTCTTTCTTTCTGTGGGTGTCTGTGTATGTGTTTGCACGTGCACATGTGTATGTATGTATGTATTGTGGTGTACACATGTGTATGGAGATGCACACTCATGGGAGCCAGAGGGAAATGTCAGATGTCCTACTTTATCACCCCCCACCTTCCTGAAGCATGGTCTCTCACTGAACCTAGGGCTAGGCTTGTGGCCAGCAAGCTCCAGAAATCCTCCTGTCTTCTCCCCACCCCCACATTGCACACACTAGAGTTAAAAGTTTGTGTGCTCACACCTGGCATTTTAGGCGGATGCTGAGGATCTGAATTCAGGTGCTCACACTTGCACAGCAAAGGCTCTTACCATCTGAGCCATGTCCCATGCCTCTGTTCTTACTTTGTGATAATGAGCAATATATCACGGCAAAAATGACTGGGGCAGATGAATTGATGGATGATAAAGGCTCAATGCAAAATTACAGGGAACTGACATGCTCGACTGAGTTCTCAGATGTTCACATGGCATGACGTAAGTGTCATGAAGAGACACGCCCTGTCACTACCTATCAGCCTCTGTGACCACAGTTAGAAACAGAAGTCTGAGTAAACACCAACCTGACAGACAGGCCATGCTTGTCAGTGGAATTGTGGGAGAGGGGCTGAAGACATGGCCCAGCAGTACAGAACATAGGCTCATTTTGCAGAGTTAGGTTGCAGCATCCAAGTCGGGCAGGTTACAACCACCCTTTACTCCAGTTCTAGAGAATCTGATGCCCTATTCTGGACACACACACACACACACACTTTAATTTCTGCTTGTTTTCCTGTCTACAAGAATTCTTCCCCTTCCCCCCAAGATGCATTCACAATACAATCTTTATTCTGCTTAATGATCCAGGACTTGCTGTCTTCCTTCATAAAATGCAGCAGGTTACACCAAAGACAGACTTGAAGTTAGCAGGGAAGACTCAGCTCCTCATGTCTTGGGCTGGAAAGGAAGGTAGAGAAGCTGTAATAAACACACAGAGCAGGGTCCCTGCTGGCAAGACTAAATGTCATGTCTAACAATTCCTGCCTTTTAAAAACTTTTTTTAGATCATATTTAAGTGATTGTGTATGTATGTGTATTCATACATGCATGTGTTTCTATGCACACACATGTGTGTGCATGTGTGTGCGCACACACATGAATGTGTATATGCATATAAATGCACGTATATGTGTGCGCACACGCATGTGTGTGCTTGTATGTGTGTACACACATGCATGTGTGGCGTGTGTGTGTGCATGTTTGTATATATCCACCACTCCAGAACTGGGATTATAAGCATGCACCCTCACACTGGCTTTTTCTTGACTGGGCTCTGGGGATGAAACACAGGTCCTGTGATTGTAAACTGAGCATTCTCTCAACCAAGCTTCATCCTGGCCTGAGAATGGATCTTATGCATCCTCCCAAGGCCCATGGACTGATCATCAGACAAGAGAATGTGGCCAAGGCTGTGCACGCCAAGGCAACCCAGACAGGTAAGTGAGTTAGGACCCACAGCTAGACAAATAGGCTCAAACACCAAACCACCCCTAGTGCCTTAGATCTGTCAGGCAGGCATTATCTCCGGAAGTTTCCAGAACCTTCTAAAATAGCACCACACCAACTGGAGAGCAAACATTCAAGACAGAAGTCTATGAGACATTTCTGATTCAAACCACCGCATGAGGACGATCAATCAAAAATGGAAAGCTCTGAAATTTTTGAGATAAAATAAATCCTTTCTCTTTATTAGTCAATTTGCCTAGGGTATTTTCTTACAGTGACAGAAAATTGATTAATACACTATTCTGGTGGCCTGTGCCTGCAGTGGGTTACAGAGCATTTAGCTTGGGAATGTCAAAGATTTAACAAGGGGCCTGTAATTGTAGGAATACTAAATCCGCTCCAGGGTACCTGTTATGCCTGGTTGAAGATGCCACATCAGATCATTGGGGAAGTATCTCCTCTTCCCAGGGATGGTGACTTTATTTATTTCTAAATGGTTTTCATCCCACTGGCTTTGCCAATGGGGGAAAAAATCCCAGGAAACGGCACAGAGCAGCTATGCCTCGAATCTGATCACAGATGGGAGAGGACTCCCTGTTCCTTCATTTTGAACAGATCAAAGGACAGGCGTGTCTGCATCATCCACAGACATTAGCATTGCCATGACATTTGAAAAGCTAGCATCTGTCATGGACCTACAAGGTGCTGAGGATGCAGAATTAACACCACCACCCTCTGTGTGTAGCTGGGTGCACGAGTGCCCCAGCACCCTGGATAGCACCTTGCTTCCCACTTTGTTTGAGACAATGTCGATCTCTCTCTCTCTCTCTCTCTCTCTCTCTCTACCAAAAAATATATTTTTTAATTTATGTCCATATCTGTGTATGGGAGTAAAGGCAGGCATGTGGGTGTCCCTGGAGGACAGAAGAGGATCTTGTACCACCTGGAGTCGGGGTTACCAGTGTTAGTGTGCTGCCATATGTGGGAATGGGTAAGCAAACACAGGTCCTCTGCAATAGCAAGAAGCGCTCTTGAATACTGTGCCATCTCTTCAGGTAAGTGTCTCCTGCACAATGTCATATGTGGCAGATTATCTGGACCACAAGCTTTGGGGGATTCTCCTGCCTCCATCTCCCTTCTCAGTTACGAGATCTGGGATCACAGACAATGCACCACCCTGTCTAACTTTATGTGGGTTCTGGGAATTTGAACTCAGGTCTTCACCCTTGGGTAGCAAGTCCTTTGCTCAGTGAGCCATCTCTCTGGCTCCAGAACTTACTTTTTTTTTTCTTTACTGTCTCCTCCTGGAAAAGCTTAGAGTTCCATAAGAGAAAGGAAACGTGTAAGTCGTGATCACGACAACAAAAGATAAATGCTGCGCAAGAGGTTTGTTCAAGAAACTCTGGGAGCTAATTCTGTTTGGGAGAGATGGATAGGGACCCAGGAAAGTTTGACACTGGAGATAAAATGTGATCTGGACTGTAAAGCACAAGCGGTAACTTCCAGGGGGGAGATGGCTCACAAATAGAGAGCTGGGAGAAGGGGGGTGCTGTCTCCACAGACAAGGAGCTTTGTGCAAAAGCAGGGCAGAAAAAGTACAGAATCTCAACAATAAATGGGGGTTTCAGAGACTGCATGGTACAAGGAAAGGCAATATCACCTCAGGCAGGCATGATGGCTCGGTAGGTAAAGGCGCTCGCCACCAAGTCTGATAGCTTGAGCTCAATCCCTGGAACCCACGTATTGGAAGGGGAGAACTGAGTTCCCTACATTGTCCTTTGACCTCCACGCATGCTCTTTGACACATGCAGACCCACAAATATATACCACACACACACACACACACACACACACACAGAGAGAGAGAGAGAGAGAGAGAGAGAGAGAGAGAGAGAGAGAATAAACTAACAAGTGGAAACAGACACTCCCTGCCTTGTGGTTTCACTTGGAATGGTCCCCTACAGGTTCAAGTTTTGAACATTTGGTTCACAAATGAGGGTTCTGTTTTAAGAGCCAGGGTAATCCAGGGGAAGCAGAACTGAACTACAGGAGGTAGGTTAGCATGGGCTGGGGCCCCAGAATCACATCCATACTGGCCACTTCCTCTTTACTCCCTGGTCTAGCACAACAGAAATGGTCTCTGTCACACACTTGCTTCAACTTTCCCTGCCAAGATGGACTGAAACCTTGACCAAATTCCCTCTTTGGACTCTGTGGTCACCTGCATGCACACACACACACACTCACTCACACACAAACTCACACACGAAAAACTTAAAAATAATTTCAAAGGCTCTTAACTACTGAGTCATCTCTTTAGCCCCAATAAGTAGTTTCAAAAGGAGTCCCCACCAGGTCTTCAGTCCCAATGCATAGGCCCCACTGTCTCTACTCCTCCATGCTCGGGAGTCTTTTTACCCAGTCTACCAGCAGGTAAGAGTGCAGGCAGGAAGCATGGCGACACCCCCAGGGTGGCTGTGCTGGCGCCTCTGCCTTCTGTCTTCCTTCCTAAAGCAGTGGGCTCCTATCAGATGTGTGGTTCAAAATCTGCTGTCACAAGTGATAGCTAAAGGACTCCAATGAAAAGCATTTAGCTATGTGTCTACAAAAAAAATCCTTAAAATGTTCTGTTTTGCCACCTCATCTAAACATGCTGGCATAAGAAGGTTGCCATTTCCCCGAACGATATGCTGCATTGTGAATTTCATATGATCGCAACTACTTTGGGGTGGGGAAGGCCATGGAGAGGAGTCTGGGATTAAAGTGTTTGCTGCATAAGAATACGGACCTGAGTTCAGATCCCCAGCACCCATGTAAAAAGCGAGGCATAGCGGGACATGCCTGTAATCCCAGCACTGGGAACAGAGACAGGTAAATCCCAGGTGACTGGGGGCGGGAGCTGGGCTCACTGGCTAGTCAGTCCAGCTTAACATGTAAGCCTCAGATTTACTGAAAAAAACATGGTCTCAGAAAATACAATGTAAAGCAATTGAAGACACTCCATGCTGATCTCTGGCCTCCACATGTGCACACGCATGTGCCCTGTGTCTCAGACCCAGAGAGACCTTGTGGTCTTGTGGGAGAAAAGCTACGCAGGGCTCCAGCAGAGATAACTGGTAAGAAGACAGTAAGCTTCTGAAATGGAGGGTTGTGCCAGACACTTCACCTGAGTTACTTAGAATAAGGGAGAACTAAATCACATACCACCACCAAGACCCAAAACATCAGGAAACAAGGGAAGACCAGAAAATCAGTGTTGAAGCCTGGGTTTGGATCTCTGGTCTGTCCCTTTTGAGCTGCTGAAAAGTTATTTAACTATAGTGAGGGAAGACAAAGAAGTCAGAAAATAGAGGAAAACTCAAGCTGAGAAAGTAGATCAGAACAACCCTGTGACTCACGAAACAACAGACAAAATATCTCAAGTAGTGGCCCAACTCTTCACCAGCAGTTCCTTCAGCATTCGGAGTGGAAGCCGGCTTTGATTCTTCCAGGAAAGGCATTTATAAAGATGTCCAGAGACTGGGGAAATGGCTCAGTCATAAAGAGATTCCCTTGCAAGCATGAGGTTACGAGTTCGATCCCAGAGCCTATGTGAAAAGCCGGGTGTGGTTGTAGCTACAACCCCAGCAACGTGGAGGTAAAGACAGACAGCTGCCTAAGGCTCCCTTGCCACACAGCCTAGCCTAACTCTATGCCAGTGAGAAGGGGTTCAGCAGCTGAAAGGACTCACTCAGAAGACTGGAATTTAGTTCCCAAGTGGCTTCCCACTGCCTGTGAACTCCAGCACCCTCTCCTGACCTCCCTGAGCTCCTGCATACATATTTCGTACTCACACGCAGACACACAAACATACACATAAAAAACAAAGAGCAACTGAGGCAAGATGCCTGCTCTAGACCTCTGGCCTCCTCTCCTACACATGAATACATGTGAATACACCAACACACACATACATAAAACATGTACACACACACACACATACACACACAATGGCAACCTTAGCTCCACCAGGAAAGTCATTCAATATGGCAGCCATCCTTGGCTACTGGTCTCTTTAATGTAACCAGGAAGTATTTGGAAAACATTTCTCTGCTCTATGGGCAAGGGCTTTGACTCATAGCCATTGTATTTGTCTCCCTGTGCCTCGGTCAACTTGGGATGCATTCATGCTCCCAAAACACTAGTTCCTAAACAAATTAACATGTTAGACATTATCCTGGTTAGCCTTAATTGTCAACCTCACACAGCCTCGAATCTTCTGGGAAGAGAGTCTTAACTGAGGAACTGCCCAGATCAGATTGGCCTTTGGTAATACCTGTAGGGGATTGTCTTGATAATTGTCTTGATTATTAATTGATGTTGAAGAGCCCAGTCTACTGTGGGCAGCATCATTCCCTAGGCAAGCAGTCCTGGGCTATGTGAGAAAGTTAGCTGCCCATGAGTCTGAGAGCCAGCCAGCAAGGAGGGTTCCTCTCATGGTTTCTGCCTTGTGCTTCTCCATCAAGTGGCGGCCCTGACTTCCCTCAGTGACGGATTGTGACATGGAAGTATAAACTGAATAACCTTTCTCTCCAAGTTGCTATTGGTCAGAATGTTTTGTCATAACAACAGGAAGAAAATTAAGATAGATAGGGAAGGAAAATTGGAAAGCATCTAGTTCAGGATCCTATCTCTAGAGTTGGGAGAAAGAGTCAATGTGTGGCCAACACTCATTCAATGACAACTGTGCTGCAGCCTTTAAGACCTAATCTGTCCCTTTAATGGTCACAAACTGGCCATGAGTGTTAGTGAAAAAGGCTGTGTGAAGCACTTCCTGTACAAATAAACATACATAGATGTTTTCCCGAGATGCCTTTCTAAGAGGAATGGTAGTGAATTCACCTCTATGACATAAAGAGTCTGGAGTCTTGCTAGGCCCTGCAGCCATGCCTGTCTGCGTGCATACACTCCAAGGGAACGACATGGGATCAGTGAATTTCTTTGTTAATCTTGATATTTGCAGGATGCAAACGAACCACCGAGCTTTGCAAATCAGCAGCTTTAGTCTTTCGAATTTCTTAGGCTGCTGTTGAGGAGAGCTTTGTGTTCTGAGGAGATGTGTACGAAGCGGGCGCACATGTTCTAATGGCTGTTAAGAACATTTGCTGTAATGTGGTCGGAGGGTGGGGAGGATGGAGCCATCAAATCGCTTGAGCATGCCCACATGCGCTCACGGGCATAATCTAAGTTTGTACACTGAAGCTCTCACCCAGAAGTGTGTAAGCACAAAGGCAAAAACAATCTTTTGCCTGAGAAAAGTCTGAGTGTGTGCACGTGTGTGCGCGCGCACATGTATGTGTGTGTTTACGTGTGCATGTGCGTGCGTGCGTGTGTGTGTGTGTGCACGTGCACCATTACAGAGGCCAGAGGACAGTGTCAGGTGTCCCGCTCAATCCCTCTCCATGTTATTTCCCTGAGACAGGGCCTTTCACTGAACCTGGAGACAGGCTGGCAGCCAGCAATCAGTCCCCAACATCTTCCTTTAAAAAAAAAGTAGATTCTCAGATTCAAATTCAGGTCCTTGAGCTTGAATAACAGGCAGTGTTGCTCATAGAACCATCTGTCCTGCTCCTTGAGTCCGATTCTTGAAGACATGAATGGCACTTGATGCCAGCCATAGTTCGAGCCCATAAACAAATGCCCAAGTTACATTCCTACACTCCACTCGTTCTCTCTCTCCTCTCTGTCTTTCTCTTTCTTTCTTTTCTCTTCCCCTTTCCCCTCTCCGTTCTCTTTTTCTTCCTCCCTGCTCTCCTCTCTTTCCTTCTTGTCTCTCTGTCTCTGCATGTCTCTGTCTGGAAGCTCAGTGGGATCTTGGGATCATAGCCATTTCATTCCACTGAGTGGTAGAGTCAGATCTACAAGCTTCTGCAAACAGACCGGAAGCCCCTGCACTCAGCCTGTCTTACTCTCCCTCTCTTCAGTCTCTTAGTGTGTCTACTGCACAGCAGCTTCATTGAAGAAGGCTTCTTAAAACTGGGGGATGAGCACAAAAGAGCAGAGGAGACAAAGAGGAGAGGGTCTAGCCCAGACTGTCAGCTTAAAAAAGGAGAGTCGATGCTCTCCCATGACTCACTCCTCAAGGGAGCCATGAGGATCAAGCATACAACCTCTCAAATCTCAACTAGAATTCAAGACTCATGTACCATGTGGTAGGGGTAGGGGTGTATGTGTGTGTGTGTGTGTGTGTGTGAGAGAGAGAGAGAGAGAGAGAGAGAGAGAGAGAGAGAGAGAAAGAGACAGACAGATTTGTGTATGTGTGCATTCATTCATTCATGCATGCGTGTATGTGTGTGCACACGCACTTCTGGATCTATGGGCACACTCAAGTACCCTTGCATCCTCACTTTGGACCTTGCTTCAGACCAGGTCTCTTAGTGTTCACCATTATGGATACTAGGCTACCTGGTCCCAAGGTGCCAGGCATTGTCCTTTCTCTGCCTCCTGATCTGGGTGCTGGGGCCTCTGCCCACATGAAAACATACCATAGTAGACATGAGAAAGGCCAGAAAACACCTTTCAGGAATTGGCTCTCACCATCCTCCATTGGGAGGCATGGCCTCTCTTGGTTTTGTTGTTGTGTGTTGTGTTCCAGGTTACCTACCCTGGAAGACTCCATAGGATTCTTCTGACTCTGCACGCTCCCCCCACTTCACTGTAGAATGGTTAAGATGGTAAATATGCACCATATATTCAGCTTTTTATGAGTTCTGGATAGATAGATAGATAGATAGATAGATAGATAGATAGATAGATAGATAGATAGATAGATAGATCTATTCATAATGCTTGCCCCTTACATTTAATTGATTTTTGAGACAGGGTTTCATGTATGGCCTAAAACCTACCCTCTAGTTTCAACCTTCTCACTATTGGGAATTCAGGCTTATGCATTTTAATTTTTTGCTTTTCCATTTTGTTTGTGTGTATGAGAGAGATGCATGAATGTACACATATTTTTGCATGTGTGTGGCACTCATGTACATTCATGTAGAAGTTCAAAGTTGATGTCAAGAATCAACCTTCTTTGCTCTTCCACTTTACTCATTGAGACAGGGGCTATCAGTCAAATCCAGAGTCCCCCAATATGGCTAATCTTGTTAGCCAGCTTGCTCTGAAGATCTCCTGTGCTCCCATTCCAAGACTGGGATTATAAGCAGCTGACACACTCGCCCAGCATGGAGAGGATTCCCAGAATCTGAACTCTGCTTCTCACGCCTGCTTAGCAAGCGAGCACGTTTAGCACTGAGTCATCTCCCCTGCTCTGCATTACCATTTTGACTTATGATATATTCAGCTTACCGTGGCTCATTGAAATGTGACCCCAGAAGTCAAGAAGCACTTGAACACGGCTAAAGCCACAACTGATCTTTCAGTTAAACGTGAATAATTCACCTGGCCTCGGATCATAAGAACTTCCTTTCTTAAAAAACCTGACAAGCTGAAGCTAAATAAATAATTCACCCATGATGAAGAGAAAGAGTGTGGCTACCTGACTGCTGTCATTAATGAAGCCACTAGCTCAATGGTATGCAGGGCCAAAGGTGAAAGGATGGAAGCAGGAAACTGCATTGGATGAAATTGTCGTTTCAGGACAAGTACCAGCAATCTCATACAATGCGGCTGAATACAATGGAAGCCACACAGCGCTGACATTAACCTACTGAACACAATCTGACACCATAGTTGCATATAAAGACCTCTTGTGATCTCCAGTGTTTGAACTGAATTGATCCAGTGGGGCGCGGTGGTACCTGCCTGTTACCCAAGATTTGGGAGGTGGAGGTAAGAAATTCAAGAGGCCAAAGTCACCCTTGGCCACTTAGAAATTTTGAGGCTGGCTTGGACATCAAGAGAACCTGTCTCAAACTTTCTTTTTAAGAAAAAGGAAAAAAAGAGGGAAAGAAAGGAGGTGTTCAGTCAATAGAGAGCTTGCCTACCATGTATGAAGCTCAGTACCATATACACTGAGTCTAAGCTTTTTATCCCATCACTCAGGAGGCAGAAGTTGAAGGATCAAGAGTTCAAGGTTGTCCTTGGGAGCTGGAACCCCAGAATTCATATTAAAAAGCTGTATGATGACACATGCTTGTAAACTTAGGCTTGGGGAGGTGGAGACAGATGCATATCCAGGACTCACTGCCCAGCTAGCTTAGCCTACTTGGTCCATTCCAGGACAATGAGAGATGCTGCTTCAAAACAAAAAGCTGCTGAACAGCATGCTGAGGAGTGACAAAGGCACCCAAGCTTGTCCTGTGGCTCCCAGATGCACACACATACGTGATCCATATGTGGAGGAGTGAACTTAACTCTTGCAGGTTGTCTTCTACTGCCGCGAGTGTGTAATAGCATGTGCGTGCCAAATCCCACACACACACACACACACACACACACACACACAGAGAACAAAGAAATGTTTGTTTTTTAAGCAATAATGATAAATTGCTGATCCATAAATTCAACACATTACACAGGTATAAAACAAAACAAACAAACAAAAAAACAGCTCCCCCAAACTACAGCACTGTGATAAAACACAGATTCCTTAAAACCTCAAATGTAAGTAGAAAAATAATCACAGACTACCAGTGACTATTCATTCCCCTACTCCCTCCTTGTCATCTTTCACAGAGAAAGAACAGATGGGGAAACCCTATATGGGACAAAGAAGGAATCTAGCAAGAAGCCAGGATGGCTCATAAATAAATAAATAAATAAATAAATAAATAAATAAATAAATAAATAAATAGAAAGTCTTGTTCAGGTGTGACAATGTGAAAAAAAATGGAGTTCCCTGGTATGTCAAGTACCTGCAGCAATGATAGCTTGCGAGCGAGAGAGCATCAGAGGCACTGGATTGAGAGAGGACCAGATGACAGAAAAGGCAGCCCTTGGACACACAGTAGGAATGGAAAAGCAAATAAAAGGGAACCTGAATGAATCCTAAATAGCCAGGCAGATCCAACACCAAGTATCAGTACTCTTCTTCCTCCACAAGCACACAAAGACACCCACTCATGAAATCACAATAGGGCCTGTGGTCAACAGGGTATCTTTGAATCATGTAAATGACCTAAATCATTTACATCACCAAAGCAGTAGAGGGGACTAGTGAGATAGCCAGATTAAAGGTGCTTGGCAGCAAGACTGAAGACCTGAGTTCAATCCTCAGCTGTCCCTATGTGCAGAGTGGGGTTAAGTACGTCACGGATCAGTCAGGGCTGATGTAAAACTTCTTCAGAGTCAGTGGTATAAATGAGACGGTGCAACTAAAATCCTCCCATGCTCGAAACACTTGAGAGCTACAGACAGCCTGGTACCAGTCTTAACTGTCCCTTGGCACAACCTAGAGTTCTTCTGCAAAAGAGTCTTACTGAGGAGTTATCTAAATCAAGTTGGCATATCTGTGGAGGACTGTCTGCATTATTAATTGATATAGAAAGATCAGCCCATTGTAGGTGGCATCATTCCCTAGGTAAGCGGTCCTGATATATAAGAGAGGAGAAGCCAGCTGAGGTGAGGCAAGCAAGGATGCCTGCTGTCATTCTTCGTTTCCTGCTGTTGACAAGAAAAGGGTGATGCTTTACATTAACTTAAACTTCTCACAATAACTGTAATTGTGAGCTGAAAGAAACCATTTCTTTCCTAATTAGGGTATTTCATCACAGCAACAGAAATGAGGCTAGAACAGCTATTTTGTTTAACCAGGGGTCAAGCCTACAGCAAAAGCGCTACCTCTGCAAACATATCACATTCTGTTATCATCACGGCATCCACCACTGAAGAAATCCCCAAGGCATAATAACTTTAGGACATCTTCTCGGCACGATTTTGAATTTATGTATTCAGCTGAATTACTTACACTCTCAGTAATGAGACGATGCTCGGAACAGGACGGGTTCAGTCACATAGTCTTCTTTTGCTTTCCTCTGATTCACTGCGTAAGACTATTTTTATGCAGATGAGGTTAGGATGACATTAAACATTTTCTCCTGATTTTCCAAGAACAAATATGTTCTCTCCATATGCCCTGATCTTTTATTTCCCCCCTGTGTTCATCTTCAAAGCCCCGTTGACTGATCAGGTTTTTTTTTTCCTCTAAATTAACTAAAAGAACATGCCATCTGCAGTGTAAAGTGCCTGCTTCTCCATGTGCGTCACACTAATGGTGTTCGCATGAATGCATGAATTTAGTCCATCTCTCCTGTTCTTGCAGAAGCCCACCTTATTGTCCAGTCTGACCCAGATGCAGATCTCATCTTTTCTGAAACACTCCATGGTTTTCTCTCGTTGTCACATTGAGGAATCTTCACTGTACTTGCAGATCATAAAGACTGGAGGTCTCTAATACATAAAATGTTGGTCATGCTGGCAGACACTGGGGCCTATTGATTATTCTCTAGGTAGAGAAAGGTATTGACCCAGTTCGCTTCCATTGTCATTTTGACACAGCCTCCAGTCATCTAAAAGGAACAGTCTAGATTGAGGAATTGCCTAGATCAGATTGGCCTGTGGCCTTGTTTGTGGGATTTGTCTTGATTACTGACTAATACAGGAGAACTCAGCTCACTGTGGGCGGCACCATTCCCTAGCCATGTAGTCCTGAGCTGCATTAAACAAGAAAAAAAATCTAACTAAGCCTGAGCCTTATCAGAGAGCCAGCAAGCAGTGTTCCTCCATGGTTTCTGCCCCTCAGATCCCTTCTTCAAGTTCCTGTCAAAACTTCCTTCCATGACGCCCTATGACCTGAAAGTGCAAGGCAAGTAAATTCCTCCTTTCCCTGAGCTGCCTTTGACCATGGTGTTTGTCACAGCAACAGACAGGAAACTAGGAGATACATGGTTGAGGGAGAGCACTTCACCTAGCTCTTCACTGATCAGATCATTACTCTTTTAGGTAGGTGCAGGGAGGTAAACATGTGATCACTAATTTAGGATCAAGTCCCCCCTCCACAGAGCTTAACACTGCAATGAGACACTAAGAACCCAGCACCATTCCCCTGAATCACCAGTTATGGGCTCTACTGTTGAACTTCCCACGAACCCATGAGGAGAAAGCATTAGGACTGAGTATCCTCTTACAGTGACAAATCCACCTTTTGAGTACTTCTCCTGAGCAGGACCTGAACAAACATTTTCTGGTACCAGATAGGGCACCAATGACAGACAAACGAAAAATTTTACCGAAGTATAACAATGAGTTTTCTGGAGTTATTTATGGGAGCATGGATGAAGAGTTACTTACAAAAGCACACCTAATTCACAGGTGCCTTTGTCACTGTAAAACCCACTCAAGAATGGGTGATGACTCGCAAAAGCTGCAGCCCTGGAGCTCCTTGCAAGCAGGGTGGAAGATGGAAGATTCTCCTCTCCCCAGCTGTCTTCAATGGATAAAAAGTTGTAAGTTTCAGAAACTTCCTGAGACTAGCAAATTGTTAAGTTCCTGAGTCTTGATGAGTCTCCCTCCAGGACATAAGGTAAAAATTGCTACACAAGAGCCTACAATGTTGCCATCAAGTACTCAAGGTCTACAGACACAAGGATAACCACTACTTTCAATTCTAGCATCAGTTTGAAGTCAGCTGATAAATACACTGAGAATCCTAGTTCTGCAGTAAAGGCTACATGTTAGGTGCGTGAGGTTGGAACAGCAGAGAGGGATGAAAGCTAACACTCAGCTCACTTTCCCTTTTGCAGTCACTCAGGATCCCAGCTCATGGAGCTGCGCCACTCAACTTTAGGGGGGGACATTTCCTCCTCAGCTAAACCTTTCCAGAACGAGACACTCCCAAGGATGTGTTGCTCGGCTATTCTAAATCCCGTTGACAATGAAGATTACCCATCATAGACCTCTTGGCTAAATTAATTCCATTGCAAAACATTTCCTACACCTAGTATTATTGTTAATTCCTTTCCAGAGCTGAATAAAAATTATCACATCCTGTAGACAGTTTAAACTCTATCATACTATATATACTATCCATAACTCATATAACTACATATAACCTCATCAGATTTCACATGCAGCCCTTTTGGTATTAAGATGCTTGCTACATGACATAAAGGGGATCAATATAAGAAAATTAAAGCAGTGGAATATACACACAGAGGAAGGGAGAGAGGGATGGAGGGAGAGAGATCAGACAGAAACAGACACAGAAAGAGAGACAGATACACAGACACACAGACAGACAGAGATAGAAACAGAGGGACAGACAGTCTGAGACATAGAGATAAAGAGAGAGGGAAGAGATTCTGCAAAGGGCTCATACTTTCTTCCATACCTGGCAATACCAGTGTGAGTAGAAGATTCCAGGTTGCAGGCATGGAAGGTTATCAGTACCAGTGTGATTAGAAGGTTCCATTCCGCAGATGGGGGAGGTGAGGGTAGGCATGGCATCTTTAGAGAGAGTGCATGGTAGGGAAGGCAGCATTCACAAGCTGTGAGCATAGTCTCACACAGCACACAAGTGGGCATGGGTCAGAGCTCCACAGTACCTATGTAACCTAAGTCAGGCTTCTGAACCTCTCCAAGCCCCCCTTGCCTCATTTATAAAACAGAGATGGGAACAGCTACTTCAGAGAGTGGTTAAATTAAAATGAGATCAATAAAACATGCAGCACAGTGACAAAAACATAAAAGGCAGTCAATAAAAGGGAATAATTATCGTGCTCGGTGAATCAGACAGGCTCCTGAGCCTGGACCTATTTATTATTTCAACCAGCGAGTATTTATTGGACAGCTTCCCTCTGGGTGAGCGTCTTTGAAAGAGAAAGTCGCACCTGGGATGCTTCACTTTCTGTAAGTCACTTTGAAGCCATGTGAAAACCAGGGATTGGGGCATAGATCAATGGTGGAGTACCTTCATAGAGTTTTCTAGAATCCCCCAGTGAGGGGCTGGGGTGTGACTCAGTGGTAGAGCACCTGCCTAGAATCCCCCAGTGAGGGGCTGGGGTGTGACTCAGTGGTAGAGCACCTGCCTAGAATCCCCCCAGTGAGGGGCTGGGGTGTGGCTCAGTGGTAGAGCACCTGCCTAGAATCACCCAATACTCAAATAGAGAGAGAGAGAGAGAGACAGAGAGAGAGAGAGAGAGAGAGAGAGAGAGAGAGAGAGAGCGCAAAGGGAAACTAACCAAGGTATACCAATCATCAGAGATATGATTCAGATAGAAAGGGTCTGGTCATGTGGCCAATGTCATGCATGTTCTTTCATAGGAGGAAAATCTGGAAAGTCTCATCCCTCATCCCATTGAAACATAGCATTGCAACCCACATACGCCCAGAGAAGCCACTGAAAATACCTGGTCAATAGAGGTTGTCAGCTCAACCAGTTCTAGAATCACCATAGAAACAAGCCATTGGGCATGTCTATGAGTGAGTGTTTAGATGGGATTAACTGAAGTGGGAATACTCACTCTTAGTGTATAGTGTATAGGATCCATGAGTTGGTATCCCTGGATGAATAGAAAGGAGACAGTGAGCTGAGCACCAGTATTCACCCCTCTCTGCCTCCTGACTATGGACGCTCTGTGATCGGGCTTCTCACATTCTTGTGTCTTAGCCTTCCCTGCCTTGACATGCTGTCTCTTTAAACTACAAGCCAGCATAAACCCTTCTTCCTTGAATTGAATTTGTCAGGTGTTTGTCACACTAAGGAGACAAGTCACTTTTGCCAGTATGACTATCCCCCCATACTCGATCCAGACCCGACCTGCATGCACCCAAGCTCAGCATGATGACATCCCACAGATGCCTCACACACTCATGCATAGAAGAGACATTGCGGTGATATGATTGGCTAGAACCAGGGTCGGTGAGGGGGATAAAAGACAAGGACCCTTTCTTGGTGAAGAAAAAAAAAAAAAAAAAAAAAAAAAAAAAGCCAAAGACCACTGATACGTGGATTTATTAAACAGGAGGCCAGAGGAGAAACCGGCGATAACAACAACAGGAGTTGCTCACCAATAACACACACTGTCTGAGCAGGGAGGCGTGGTATTAAAGCCTACACAGGAGTTGCAGTATTCGCTTTAATAAGCAGACAGATTTCCCTCCACCAAGGTTATGGGATAACCGAACACCCAGATAACGAACACAGCATCACCTGAATGGTACATCACGACAAGGGATAGGAACCAGGAGTTAGAAAGCTTTGCCTGGATGCTGGAGCCATCAACCTCACTCATACACACTGGCAGATAGTAAAACGAAGCTGGACAGATGTACATCATGTGGTCATCTCAAGGAAACTGTAACCATGGAAATCCATGGTCAAGCAGAGGTACCATCTTCTCTATGAAATATGAACCATGGGGGGATCCTTACTCCCAATTAGAAAAATCACTTCCACTGTACATCCCCAAGCTTGAACCATCACACCAGGAGATGATGGCTCAGTGTTGCAGAGCCTGCTTTTTTACATGGGAAACCCGCGTTTCAATCTGCAGTACCACAAATGCAAATTCACCTTTCGAGAAACTGCTGCATGCACCTCCCATCCATATCCAGTTAGCTGCTGCCTTTTGCTGATTCCGTGGAAGTCTCTTCCTCTTCCTCCTCCTCTATATCTTTTAGTTTTAGCTGTGCACATGCCGTACAACTCTAAGATTACGTCATACTCCTGGCGCCTCACTAGGGTATTCCAGGCAGGTGCCCTGTTACTGAGTCGCACTCCAAACCCTGTTTTCCTTTTATTTTGAGACAATGTTTTACTATTTCCCCCCGTATGTCCCAGGAGTCACTTTGTAAGCCTGGCTGGCCTTGAGCTTTCTATCCGTCTGTTTCAGCTCCTGAGTGGCTGGGATGGACAGGCCTGCAGCACCAGGCCTAGCTGACTACCCACCAAAATGTCAAAAATAAACACCGGAGAGAAGATGACCTCTTCAATGAGCGTCACTGTGCACGTGCAGAAGAATGAAGTTAGAGCCCCCTCTCTTATGGCATACAAAAAATATCCATGAAAATCGATCATCGGCCTCATTGTAAAACACACATCCACTGAAAGGAAATGTAGGAGAGGGCTGGGAAGATGGTTCAGTAGTCAAGAGCGCCTGCTGCTCTTGCAGAGGACCAAGACATGGAAGCAGCGGAGCTATCCGTTATCATGAGTAGAAAAAGACAATGCAGTATATCTACATGGTGGAGCACTATGCATCCAGAGAGAGAATCAAATTCCCTTAATGGTTATAGCAGGCATGGAAGTGGAAAATAGCATGTCAAGAGAAATAAGCCAGATTCAGGAAGGCAAATGCTACATGTTCTCAATTATGCATGGGTGTGATGTCATCAAATAGGGAGGGGGAAAGTACTTATCAAAGAGGCTGGGGAAAGGTGCTAAGGCTTGTGACCTGAGTTAGTTCAATCTCCAGGACCGACATGAGGATCGTGGAGAGAACCAGCACCCACAAGTCGTCCTCTGACTTTCAAACACGGATCATGATGCAAATGTGTGCACACAGTCAGTAAATGAAATAACCAAAAGAAAACTTCAGTCAAGCGGGCTAAAGATATGGCTTAACAGGTTGCTGCATACATCTGAAAACCTGAGTTCAAATCCCCAGATATCACATAAAGCTGGGTTTTAGAGTGCAGTTCAGTGATGGCGCACACACCTAGAATCCCCCAGTGTGCAGCTAGGAGTGTGGTTCAGGATTAGATATCAGTACCTGTCAGTGATCCCAGTGTACCTAAGGTGAGATGGGAGCTAAGATGGGAATTCCCAGACGCTCCAAGGCCAGCTAATGGGGAGAAAAGTGAGAGACTCCACCTCAAGCGAGGTGGAGACTGAGGATCAAGACTTGAGGTTGTCCTCTGATCATGCATATGCGCGCGAGTGTGTGTGCACGCGCACACACACATATACCTGTGTGTGTGGACACATATCCACTGGTTAAATCCCCAGCAATAGACATACACACACACATGCATATACCTGTGTGTGTGCACACATATCCATGGGTTAAATCCTGAGCAATAGAGACAGACAGACAGACACACACACACAGCTTTAAAGAAAGCCACTACAAGTGCTGGCAATGCAGCTCCTTGGCAGAACACTTGCCTGCATGTGTGAGGCCCTGGGTTCCAGTCCCACCTCCACACAATACTTCTGGTTCGCTGTAGCACAATGGCAGAAGCGGTGCCTTGCTACACATCTCATGGAGAGCCAGCGAAGAGGAGTCTAGGGAATCCCATCGAGACAGTGCAACGTTTAATGAGTCTGAAATCCCAACTATCCTGATTTGATCATCACATATACGTGCATCTAATTATCACCTCACACCCAACACAAACGATTATTGTGTTGAATACAGAATTAAATAAGTGAGATACAATGGGAAAAATAAAGGTCATTTCTGCAGGGCTCTTCTGCTTCCAGGACCCCTCGGTCTCTTATCTCTGTCTTTCTGGACCTGGCCCAAGGCACTTTAAACAGCCCGCATACCTGCCTTCCCATCACCTTTGATGTCCTACAGACCTAGCTATGGTTTGCTCCTCTGTGACAACCAGGGGACATCAGTTATGCAACCATTTACAATAATTTATTTTAAAGCAAAAAATGGAAAAGGAAAATAAGAGATATGGACCAAAAGAATACACGTACAACCTGGAAAATAACCACTTGTATGAAAAAAAAAAAAGAAAAGCAATGCATTTCCCTTCCCACAAGGAGGGAAAGGCGACTGCTTACAGAATTACTCTGAAAAGGCCATTTGTAAAAAAGAAAGAAAGAAAGAAAGAAAGAAAGAAAGAAAGAAAGAAAGAAAGAAAGAAAGAAAGATGTACAGACATTTGGAACAAAAGTTCCCAAACCTGTGTCATATTCTACAATAAATTCGCTGTGGATGGAGGATGAAACGTAAGACAATCAGAGACGATTGCGCCGAAATGGAATATTTATAAGCCTTGGGAGGGATGCTATCTTCCTCAGCTTTAAAGCACTCGGGAAATGAAAAAATGGAAAGATTGACAGTTCCAGATTCAGACGAATTTAAAGTGCCTGTCCAAGCCATAGGAAGAGATCTGTAGAATTCAAATAAAGAGGAAAAAAAAAAAAGGAAACAAGTTCCGGAAGGAGATTTGACAAGCAAGGGGTTAATTTTGCAACTACCCTCGATATCGTTCATATGTATTAGGAAAACGGTTTTCTCAAGTGCAGTTAGAATGAAGACAACTGGAGTTCTGCTTAAAACTCTAATAAAATCCATCTACTTTAATCTGCTCCCCCAAACACGATCCTTGGGAGAATTCTGAGGGGACTTAACACAGGAAGCCACCTCTGGGAGACCACTTCCTTAGAAGAGAGAAGATACTAGAATCCCAGGCAGTTCTCTCTCCTGCACCCCAGAATTCATTTTTGGAGAACCTTATTCCAGAAAGAGCCCCTTGCCACTCTTTGATAGGGAGACTAATTTGCAGACAACACAGGTTAATTTGGTCACTTTTTGTGCGGCACTCAGAACTTGCAAAGGGTGACTTTATCTTGTATAGCCTGTGGGCAATTCTCCAAATCACCCCAATTCCACTTTCAGATTTGTCCCACGAAGAGCTTCCAAAAATAAACGAAAGAACACGGGATAGCACTGTTCAATAAAATTTTTAACCTCCCTCACTATATCTAATTGCCTTGCATCTAATATTCATCTTTACTTTTAATTGCAGTTATTAATTTGTGTGTGTGTGTGTGTGTGTGTGTGTGTGTGTGTGTGTAAGTCAGGGGACAGCTTGCAGGAGCTGGTTCTCTCCTTCTGTTAAGTGGGTTGCAGGAATGAAACCCAGGTCACTGGGCTTGGGAGCAAGTGACGTTACTACATGCACCATCTTGCCAGCCCACACATCATATTTATACATACTGCACGTCTATTATAGTTTCACGGAATTCTGCAGACCTTTTTTGTCTTAGTAGAACTTTTATTTTATTAAAGCAGAGCATAGACTATTTCATATCACTTCCGTATTCCCTGTTTTTCCGAACAACAATGACTCAGGTGCTATTTCTTGTTTTTGATTGTTTGCTATTACTTTATTTAACAAACAAACCTCTGTGTGTGCACACGTGTGTGCAAAAGTGTGCATGCACAGATGGAGAACAGAGATCCATGTTGAGTGTCTTCTGTGAGTTCCCACCTTACTACTGAAGACAGGGTCTCTCCCTGGATCCAGAATTCAGCAAATGTCTCAACTGGTTTGTCAGCAAAATCCGGAGGGCTCTCTGTTCCCACTTCCTCAATGGTACAGTGACAGATGCGTGCCTCCATTCCCAGATCTCAGTGCTTGCTGGGGATCTGAATTCAGGTCTTTGTGTTTACCCACTGAGCCATCTCCCCAGCCCTGGCTTTACTTTGTTTCTCTGGTGTGCAGGGTCTTACATCAATCTGACACAAGCTAGAGCTATTTGGAAAGAGGAAACCTTACTTGAGAAGAGGTCCCTACCAAATTGGCCTGTAGCCACATCTATGGTGCATGCTCTGGATTGATGATTGATGTGGGAGGGCCCAGCTCACAGTGGGTGGTGTCACCCCTAGTCTGGCCCAGCTATAAGAAAATAGGCTGAGCAAGCCATGCAAGCAAGCCAGTAAGCAGCATTCCTCCATGGTTTCTTCTCTAATTGTTGGCTGTTAAGTGTCTCGATAAGATCCAATAATAGATATAGAATAATAAGAAAGCCTACCTTAACTCCGACCTCGGCTTCCCTCAGTGACAGATGATGATCTGGGCCAGACGAATAAACACTCCTCAGAGTTGTTTTTGACAACAAACATGAAACTGGAACACCCAGCAACAAGTCTGTTACCCCCTCCACACACACCCGACCTCACTCCTTTTCTTTCTATTTCAAACCCAAAGAGTTTACTTTCTGCTGCCCAGTGGAATGGACTTCGTGTTGGCTTGCTGGTCTGCAGGTAACCACAACCGCAGTGAACTCGTGTGCACAGCAGCCAACTCCTGTCCACACGACAGCATTTTACAACACTTCTCCCCAGCCTCCGGCTCTTACATTCCTTACCCCCTTCCGCCACGTTCCCTAGGCCTTGGATGATGGGTGACACAGGTGGGCAGAACTGCATTTTACCCCCTCTCCATTTTTCCCCAACTTCTTTTATCGCTACTTATCCAAATGATTTCCTCGGTGCTATTTTCCAACCCTTCGCAGACTTGCCTATTTTTGCTCAGTTTTAAACTTATGGGATTTATTTTGATTACGGTTATTTCTGCAACAGAAATGTTCTCATTTCGTAAACAAAGCAGCCTGTGATCCCTGGGAGTCAATTATAGTTTTAAAGCCTAGAGTCTCTTTGCTTCCTCCGAATGCCATTTGTTATTATTGTTAAGGTTCCCCCCCAACATTGTTGCTGTTTGTTTATTTGTTGATAATGGACTCTTTGAAAGGATGTCTGGGGCGTTTATCTCTCCTGTCTCAGAGTAAGTGTGCTAGGACTGGGGAGATGATTTAGTTAGTGCCGTGCTTTTCGTGCAAGCTTGAGGACCTGAGTCTGGCCCGAAGAACCCACACAGAAATCCAGGTGTGTGGACACATCTGTAATGGGACACTGAGGAAGTGGAAACAGACAGGAGGCTCCCTGGGGTTTGCTAGCTAGTCAGCCTATAGAGGTGAGCCGTGGTCCCAGGAACAGATCCTGCCTCAAATAAACAAGCGGAAAACACCTGAGGAACCAAACTTGAGATTGACCTGCATCATCCGCAAATACGCACACACGCATACACACATACACACACACGTACACACATCGCAAACAAAAAAATGAGCAACGCTGTATAAAGATAAAGTATAACAACAGGTTGAGTCACCCCTTCTGTCATCAACTGGCCTCTTCCTTCAGTCGGCTTGGTTTCTGCCAAGTGGATTCTGTAACTTTAACACACAGACATGTGAGAGCCTAGAAAGATCACAAGGCTGGAAAGTGTCTACATTGAGTATATTCTTTTTTGTTGGTTGGTTTCTTGGTTTGTTTTTTGAGACAGGGTTTCTCTGTGTAACAGCCCTGGCTGTCCTGGAAGTAGCTCTGTAGATCAGGCTGGCCTTGAACTCACAGAGATCCGTCTGCCTCTGCCTCCCGAGAGCTGGGATTATAGGTGTGCGTCACCACTCTCCAGCTATTGAGTATATTCTGACATAGGCTACCTCTATAAACTAGAGTTTGGAGGGCAAAGGACAGGAACAGGTTCTGGCTATGCAGATGTGAAGGCATGTGTCCTGGATAGCTTTAATTGTCACCTTGACAGAGCCTAGAGCCCTAGGAGAGGAAAGCCTCAATTGAGAGATCACAAAGATCAGACTGGCTTGTGGGGGGTGGTGTGTCTGTGGGAGGATTGTTTTAATTAGTCATTGATATAGGTAGGAGAGCCCAGCCCATGGTGGGCAGCACCATTCCTAGACAGGTGGCCTTGGGTTGTATCTAACAGAGTATGAACATGCCAATAATCGAGCATGTGATGTTCCTCATGGTTTCTGTTTTGAGCATTTCTGTTTTGAGCTCTTCCCTTGAATTTCTGCCCTGATTTCCTTGGATAACGAATTGTGACCTGAAAGTGTAAAATGAAACAAACCCTTTCCTCCCCAGATGATTTTGGTCAGAATGGTTGATCATAGCAACAGGAAAGAAACTAGAACAACAGAAAATAGGGACCTGACTACAATCCTCCCATTCCTACCCACAAGTCAAAAGAAAAACCTGTCTTCTCCTGTCCAGGTCCTGGCACATGGCTTTTCTTCCAGAAATCATATGACCATCCTGTCTTCATTTGGAACTAGAGACAATACTTGGCCTGGTAGCTATGAAACAGCTTGAGCAAAAGCACAGTGATCGATGATAGATAGCTAGGTCTGTGGTAGTAGTAATGAAGTTAGCATTTCCTAACAGAAGTAGGGAGTGGAGGCTTTTGAGACCATCATCAGGGATCTTGGCCACCACTCTTCCTGGCTCACACCCAGCTGCGAGGGATCTTGAGATGCTAGACTATCTCGGAAGTGGAAGATGAAGGTGTGTCTCCATGGTGCAGCGTCCACTGAGGTTGCCATCTGTTATGAGATGGGCTTTGGTGGTACAACTGCTCTGGGGTCATTCATGGCCCTGTAAGTCGCCTGTCACCTGTGCTCTGAAATTAAACCCAAAAAACTCATCAGTTGACCAAGTTGGAGTTCAGTGGAATCATTATTTGGTCATAGTCTTACCTCAGATGTTAATGTCATGTCTCCCCTGGAAAGCGAATGCAACAGTGAGTCTCTGATGATCTGATCAGGTTGTATTCTTCTGCTCTAACAGTCTGGTGAGGGGTAGTTTTAACTATCAACTTAACTATTCAGAATCAGTCACCTTAGGAGAAAAATCTATTGAGGGATCGCTTATACCAGGTTGGCATGTGTGTGAGTGTCTTGATTGTTAATTGAGGTGGGAGGGCCCACCCCAAATATGAGTGGCAGTATTTTTTGGGCTGGACTCTGGGTGTATAAAAGTAGCTGAGAACCACCATCAAGCAAATAAGCTAGCTAGAATGCATTTTTTTTATTTGTTCTTGACTATGAATGTGACATGACTAGTTGCTTGAGTCCCTGTCTTAAATCCTCTGAAAGGATGCACTGTGCCTTGGAATTATAAGCCAAAAAAATCCTTCTTCCTTAAATTGCTTTTTGCAAGGGTATTTATCACAGCCATAGAAATAAAACTAAAGCAAACTTACAGGCATCTCATGTGGGAAGTTAGGTCTCGGTTTCTCTATCTACCTGTTAACTACCATTTATCCATCCTCTTTCATCTTCTAAAGTCCTGTAGGTGTTTGCTGGATGATGCCACCAATTGTCTTAGTTAGGGTTTCTATCATTGTGAAGAGACACCATGATGATGGCAACTCTTATAAAGGAAAACATTTAATTGTGGTGACTCGCTTACAGTTTCAGAGGCTCAGTCCATTACCATCATGGCAGGGAGCATGGCAAGATGCAGGCAGAAGTGGTGTCTGAGATGTAGCTGAGAGTCCTACATTTCGTAGGCAACAGGAAGTCAACTGAGACTCTGGGTTGTATCCCAGCCACAGGAAACCTCAAAGTCCACCTCCACAATGATTCCCTTCCTTCATCAAAGCCATTCCCACTCCAATAAAACCACACCTCCTAATAGGGTCACTCCCTAACTACGGGGGCCAATTGCATTCAAATTACCACACCAATGATCTTACTTAGTTTTCCCTTTCTATGCTCTGAGCCTCTTTTCCATCTTTTAGGAGCTTCAGGAGGAACCAGAAGTGAATGTGGGTTCACTCCACCAAGCTACACCACTCAGAGATGCCGAGACTTTCTACTGCAGAGAACCACATCCAAAGTTTGCTTGCTGTCCTCCTGGTCTGGTCCATCCTTATCCTACTCTCCTCTTTAGATGTTTCATCCCCCGTATCCTTCAAGCTTTCCTTAGCTTGGGGATATCACCTCAAGCAAGAGATGCTCAGACCCTGCCTTCACACCCTGTGCATACAGTTGCCATGGCTACTGTAGGCTACTGTTCTCCAGGAATGGCATGCGTGTTGCTCCCTTGAATTCTCCCTGCAAGAGACTGGTGTTAGACTGGATGGATTAATGTTCCATCATTGGGGGGAGAGGCTCACAAGGTCCCACTCCTCCCTGAGGATCTATTAGCAGTTAATGGTTTTTGGGGAAGGGGGGCATTTTCTTTGGTAGTGTTGCCATTGGAGGCTACCCGTGCTCCTGTAAATAACATCAAGTAATCTCATTGTGCACCAAACATTGATGGTCTGACATTAGTGCCTGGGATGGTTAATCACAACTGCCATCTTGATGGGATTCCAAATGATTATAGAAAACAATTCTCGTGACATGTCTGCAAAGGATTTTCTAGACAGAGTTAAGTGGGGTAGAAAGACATAGCCTGAATACGGGTGGGGCCATCTCATGAACTGAGTTTCCGTACTGAATAAAAAACGAGACAGTGAGGTGAGCATCAATATTCATCTCTCTCTCTCTCTCTCTCTCTCTCTCTCTCTCTCTCTCTCTCTCTCTCTCCCCCTCCCCCCCTCTGCTTCTAATCGATGTGACCAGGGGCCTCACACTCCTGCCGCCATGCTTTCCCCATGATGATGATCTGTACCCTTGAACTGTGAGCCAAAATGAATTCTTTCTCCCCTAAACGTCTTCTTATTAGACATTTTGCCGCGGCAACAAGAAAAGTCTTCATATCTCGAGAGAACAGACATTTGTCAAGCTCCCCAAAAAAACGTCGTACCACAGGGTCTCATACCACATAGGTCACCTTGCACTGGAATGACGGCCTTGCTTGCCTGTTTCCCTCCCCAGACAAGAAGTCAGTCAACTAGGACTATGTCCCTTGCAGGATTGCATCTCCAGGGTGCCGCCAGTCACCGGGTGCATCGTAGATATTCATCGACATCTGTTCAGTTGAGCCACTTCTAATACACTGCATGTTGGAGGCCTTTCCAGGCTCATCAGAGAGTGAAACACAGGGCCGTGTTTATTTGCCAACATGGAAATAAGAAAGGCTAATCAGAAAGCACCAGGAAGTGAAAACCGCCAGATGTTTTCTGAGAACACAAGTCCAGGAAGACAAAATAGCATGCAAAGGGGGTGATGTATATTTTTCCCAGTGATTCAAAATGAATGTGCGCTTATTAGGCAGAGAGAGAGAGAGAGAGAGAGAGAGAGAGAGAGAGAGAGAGAGAGAGATATTTAACGGGTTTCTCGGCTAATGCTGTAATTTTAAATCCATTTAAGATAATTTTCTTTATCTTGAATTTATTTTTCTCAGTAACCAGGATACTTAACTGATTTGCACAAAATCCATTTGAAAAAAAAAAAAAAGAAAGAAATAATCTACCACAAGCGAGGGCACATTCTAAATGGGAATATAAAGGAGACACTGAAAATCTTAAGAAAATGGAGATTTGAGAAACCAGAGTGAGCTCTTACATAGTAAATAGGGACTTTTGAAGCTCTAGTTAGAGGGGGGAGGGTGTCAAGCCCACTCTTAGTAGAGGAGCTATTGGAATTTGGTGGCTGCTAAGGGTGGGTGAGTCACCATCCTTTGGGTATAAGAACTTGTAGGTTACCTATGCCCCAGTGGCTGTCTCTACTCCCACGTGCTTTTGGATCTGGAGAGATAATTGCTGTGAAAGCATGAGGATCCAAATTTGACCCCCAGGACCCATGAAAGTGCCAAGGCTGGCAGCATGCTCTTACAACCCCTGGGAAGACAGATGCAGGAGGGCCAGTCAGCTAACCCAGCTGAATCAGTGAGATTCATATTCAGTAAGAGACCATGTCTCAAAAACTAAGGCGGAGAGAGGTAGGAGAGGATAGTTGTCATCTACCTCTGTCCTCCACATCTCCATGCACATGCTTGCCTGGACACCCCCTACACACATATGTGTACATATAAGAATACAAACATTTACACGTGTGCTTGTGTTATGATATCAAATCAAAAAGACAAAACTGATACATCACTCATAATCTATAGAAAACAGACTCAATGGTAATATTTTAGTGTTATCGTGTATTAGTATGTGATAATATACAATATTACCAATATGCTAGGCATAGTGACTCATGTCTGTAAACTCATCATGTGGTGGGGGCGGAGATGAGGCAGGAGGATTGATTATGAGTTTGAGACTAACTTGGGCTACATGGTAAGTTTTAGCTAGCTTGAGCTACACGCAGTAAGACAGTGTCTTGAAAACCAACAAATACAAAATATAAAGTTCAACAGATAGAGGATAGACAGGTAGATGACAGATATAGGTAGACAGACAGACAGACAAATAGATGATGGATAGAGAAAAGATAATAGACATCAAAACTTCAACAATTACCATGCTTAGGAAAGGATACCATGGTGGTATTTTAAATTTAAGGATTTTTATATTGAGAATCTTTCTATATTTTTTATTACTTTTATAACAGTTGTACTCTTTCTTTTTTGAGATGGAATCATGTAGCCCAGGCTGGTTTCAAACTAGCTACTTAGCCCAGGCTGGCCTTCTACCTCAGTCCTGAGTTCCTGATATTCCTGGCTCCAATTGTCCGCTGGATTCAGGGGCTGTGCCACCACTCCGGAAGTGTCTGTGATGGAACCCAGGGCTTCATTCCAGAACTCATAGGGGGCAAGTACGATATCATTTGAGCCACATCACCAGCCCTTAACTTTTTATTTAGCCAGTATTTCCTAAGCAACAAGAGCCCTTGATTGATTATAGAAGAGAGAGTTCAAAATAGAAGATCCCTCTGTGGTTACAAATAGATGAGAACGTATCACAGATCAAGACAAAGCTAGCCAGCCCCTTGCCAGGGCTCAGCTGGAACTTACTTAGTTGGACGATAATCTGGAATAGATCGATCCAAGGAGATCTTTTCGCTGAGGTAGGAATTGTAGCCGTACTTCTCATGAGGCCCTTTGGCTTTTTCTTCTTCCGAGGGGGAAAGGGTAGCAGGAAGGCCTCCTTTGCCCCGCCCACCATACCCTTCGATGAGTCCCAGTGATTTGGATAACCCTACAAAGAAGGAGGAGAAAGAGTTACTCTAAAACACCTCCTCTAGTTATATCATGTGACCTTCGATAGAGCTTCAATTAAGATTTTAACGTATCTTAGCACACACAAAAAAATTATGGCTTCAGTTTACACAGTCTGTATGTATGCTTGGAGGGTATGTATCCAGAGGTAGGGTCTGCTATAGCCCGGGCTGACTTTGAACTCACTATGTAACTGAGGATGACCTTGAACTCCCAATCTTCTGCCTCCACACTTCCTGTGTGCTGGCATTACAGGGCTGTACCTTAAGTATCCAGTTCATGTGGTAGTGGGGATATTTCTACGGAGAGAGAGGCCCAGGCTATGCCAAGCTCTGGGGTTCACATCTGAATATTTACTGGGAGCCTCATGCTTCTTTTGGAGACGGAGACCACTGAGACGTGGAGAAATAAAAACCAAGAGGAAGCCAAGAAATGGAATGAATGTGGGACTTTATCCATGCCCATCTCCCCTTCCTCTTTGGGACAGTCACAGCCAGATTAGGTCTGCAGGGAGGGGAAGGTTCCAGGGACCTTAGGGAACCACCAGGCAGCAGGTGGATGGGTTCAGTGTGTGTGTGTGTGGGGGGGGGGGTGAGAATTGCTGCAGTTGAACCAGGAAAAAAAACAGGTTAATTTCACCATGAGCTAAAAGCACAAGCTAGGTCTTGACGTGACTCTTTGCCTAATGGTTTTATTTAACTTCCATCTCAATGGCAAAGGAAAACACAAAGTGCTTGAGAACAAATTGCAAAGAAGAGAAAAATGCCCCTAAGTAGGATAACCAACAATACACAAGGAAGGAGCCTTCCATGGCAACCATCTCTGAGCAGCTGCAGCCCCCAGGATGTTGGTAGGTCCCTATCCATTGTCGTAGAATCCCGTAAAGACCTTGAGGAGTAAGCATAGATGGCAGAGCTCTGAGAGGTTAAATTACTTAGCTAGGAAAATGTGTGCTTATGGCTCTCATTGGTTGTAAATATACAAGCCGCTTATTATACACACATGCACATGCTCTGGAGTCTTGGGAATTGAACCAGGACCTCTGACACACAATTTTTCTTTATCACCGAATCATATACTCAGTTTCTTTCTGGAGGAGTCTAGGCAAGCACTATACTGCTGGTCTGGGTCTCTAGTCCTTCAGCAGGTGATTCCACATGACCGCTTGTCCACTGAGCCACATCGCCAGCCCTTCATTTCCATGACGGACAGCACGAATATAGATCACTTTAGTTTTAAGAGTGGGCAGCTACTGATCTCAGGTGGACCCAAACTTCACAGGAAGACATCCTTGGGATGATCAAAGCCAACGATTCTTCTTGGGCCGTGTGAGATTCAGCATCACAAACCCCCAGGGTGCACCGTCTATTCCAGGCATCGCTGCAAATGGGAATGCATTCGCGCAACGACAAAATCAGAGCAGCGTGGCTCAACCCAGGGCAGCGCTGTGCGGCCTGTGAATGGTTCCGATGGTTCTCATACTTGGGCTCTCAACTCTTAGCCCCCATCCCAGCAGACAACCCCATCAACTGAGATCTTCCTTTCTTGCCTACGTCCTCATGATCAGTCTCACACTCCACTTTGACGCGGACAAAAGACCCAGACATCATCATCTTAGCCATGGTCAAACAGCTGCCTTAGTCAGACTTAAGCACTTAGGTTTGAGTTTAAGATCCTGTGGTGCCAAGGCAAGGCAGTGCACACAAGGCAGTGCACACAAGGCAGTGCACACAAGGCAGTGCACACATGCCATCCCATCACTCAGGAAGTGGAGACAGGAGGAGCATGACTTCAGTTTCCTGGCTCAGAAAAGTAAATAAATAAAATAAGTCACTAGGGACAGAGCAATACTAGAGAAATGGAAAATGGAAAAGAACTGAGTAATTCTTCAACATCCAAACACAGTGGTCATAAGACCAAGGGGCTTACTCCTGGGTGTCCATCAAAGCAAAATAAATATGTATATTCACACAAAACTCAAACCAATGGCTCATAGCTGGTTACCCAAGTGTAGGCGAATTGTAATGTTGGTATACAATGGAGTACTAGGCAACAAAAAGAACAAAGTGTCCATGTGTGGTGGTCCATATTATTACATATAGTAGATGAATAGGGAGACAGAGATACCTGTCTAGATGAATATATCTATGTATGATTTATAGATGATAGATATGAAAGGTGATAAATAAATAGATGATATAATAGATAACAGAAGATAGATAGATAGATAGATAGATAGATAGATAGATAGATAGACAGACAGATAGATAGATGTTGGAAATATAAACATATGGTGGGTGGATAGATGATAGATGATAGCTATGACAGACAATAGGCAGGTAGGTGATAGATGACATGACTGATACATAGATGATAAGCAACAGAAAAATAGAAGAGAGATAATAGATAAGTAAGTAGATATGTGATTGACAGGTCGATAAATAATATAGATATATAAATACAGATACATGATCAACAGGAGATTAGGTAGCTATGTAGATATATAGATAGACTGATGATAGATGATAGAGCTGTTATATATATACACATGTGCATACACAGATATGTGTATGTAAATATGTGTATATACATATGTATATACATATAATTATATATTCACACACACACACATATATATACATATATATACAAAGGAAGGCAGGCTCCTTAGGTGCAGCAGAGCCACATGGTCTCCTGAGAGCTGGGATCGCAGGACACTTCCAATAGCTGAATACTGCAGATCTATAAAACACCCTCACAAAGCCATAAGCACACAGCTTGTGAAAAACAGACATTCTGTTCTTAACAAGACAAAATGTAAGGGTGCACATAAAAACTTTCCAGCGAAACAAAGAAACACTCAATAAAATGATTTTAAATTGTGTAAAATGCAGAGCCACGCTTGTAAGAAAGGGAAACTCCTGAAGGAGTTAAAAAGAAAATGGAGACAGTCTGTCAAGAAAGGAAAGATGAGTTAATCATTGACTCAAAGTTGATATATGGGGTGGGGGGACTCCAAGTTCCCTGGATAAATAAAACTGAAACAGAGGTATCTGTAAAAATCAGGATTTCATTAGAGTGTACTTAGAAAGGAAGCATGGATTGCTGCTATTATTATTATTGTTATTATTATTGCTATTATCATTATCATTATTACTATAGTAAAAGAACTTGGCAGGCATATGGCACAATTATAGAATACTTGTCTATAATCTCTCAGTTAGGGGCTAGTGGTATATCTTAGTGGTAGAACACCTGCCTAGAATTCTCCAGTGAGGGGCTGGGGTGTGGCTCAGTGGTAGAGCATCTGCCTAGAATCCCCCAGAGAGGCTGGGGGCATGGCCAATTGGTAAAGTATCAGCTCAGAATTCCTCAGTGAGGGGCTGGGCATGTAGCTTAATGGTAGAGCACCTGCCTAGAATTCCTCAGTGAAGGAATGGGGGCACAACTCACTGACTAGACAGGCTAGCCAGACTGGTATACTTTAGGCCCCAGTAAGAGACCCTGTCTCTAAAATCAAGGTTCATAGCACCTCAGGAATGATGATCAAGGCTGACCTTTGCAATTCACATACAACCACATGTACATGAACATGTACACACACATATACATGCAAAATAACAGAAATAAATTAATAATACATGTCCATTCAATTAAGGACACACGGGGAATTTGGTTCCTAATGCAATGCCCCTCCCCACTGGGGCATGATTTCTTCCCAGGATGAAACACTCCCACTTAACAACCTCACACACACACAAAGGCAACACCATGCCACCCATCACAATGTGACAGCTATTAATTATATATTTCGTGGTCCATGTGTTCCCATTTTCCCCCCAATTTCATCTGCCAGAGAGATGCAACAAGGCAGCACAAATTTCCTCAGGATTTTAATGTGTTTACTTAGCACACTCCCAGAAACCACTGGCAAAGACAAATAAGAGTTCAAATCCAAAGATGAAGGCCACATTAGTCTTTGGCGCAGGATGTTGCCACTGGAACCTATTGAGATGACCCCACTGTATTAGTCACTTCCTTGCTGCTGCGAGGAAGGAACCTAACCAATGCAACTCAAGGAAAGAAGGGTTTATTCTGACTTAGAGGCTGAGAGTACACTCTGCCAGGAAGTGAAGGCATGGTGGCCAGAGTGTGAGGCAGCTGGACACATGGCATCCCCAGGAAACAGAGGGAGATGCATGCTAGTGCTTGGCCCCCTTTCTCCTTTCTAGTCAGTCTGGGACTTCATCCAATGGGATTGTAGTATCCACATTTAAGGAGGGTCTTACTTCCTCAATTAACCCAATCTAGAAACCTCATCACAGTCAGAAGTGTGTCTCCTAGGTGATTCCAGATAAGGTCAAGTTGACCTGACAGTCAATATCAGTCAATGCACACACACACACACACACACACACATGCACGCACACACACACACACACAGAGAGAGAGAGAGAGAGAGAGAGAGAGAGAGAGAGAGAGAGAGAGAGAGAGAGATGCTTCTTTTTCAAAGGGACAAAAGGGCCCCCTGGTCTTTGGCCTAAAGCACTTAGAGCACAAGGACCTGAGTTTGCTCCTTAGAACCCTCATATATAAGGCCAGCACAGCAGAACACAGCTATAATCCCAGCATTGAGGAGATGGATCCCTGGGGCTCACTGGCAAGTCAGTCTGGACTTTTTGACCAGTTTCAAGCTAATGAGACCTTGTCTCTATAAAAACATCTGATTTGATCTCTTTTTTTCCACACACATTTGCACACACACACACTCACATTAAGTAACCCTGAAGAAGTCATCTAAAAGAAGAGTAAATATAATAATGAATCTATATTCATGAAGAAGAGAACAGCCACTAATGAGTGACACAGAGAAATCAAGCTTGAAAAAGGCCACCTGGGTGTTGCAGAAAGGACTTTAGAGGCACTAAAGACAGCCCTGCTCGGGAGGGAAGTATCCCCAGGGTAATAAAGAAAAGAAGGAGGAAGCAACGCTGCCTCTCAGTGAGGATGCCTGGGTGGAAGATGTAACGATCTTGTATTAACAGGAGCTTTTTATTCCTACAATAACTAACGAGAATAGATGATATTACAGGGGACCTATTTATAACAGCAACAATATTGCATCAGCTCCAGCTATAGCCAATAAGACTACAAGGACATTTTACTAAGGGGAATAAAAAGCAACCTACATAAACTGGCAATGAAGATGTCTCCTAATTGGAAGATGGAGCAGTAGGAGCATACAATACTATACAATACAATTTACCCTCCCTGGGAAGGGTGATGGGATTTGAATTCAGAACCTTGTGCATGTTAGCGGGGCAATCACATTCATACTGTGCTGTACTCCAAGTCCAATTTCTTCTTAATTTTTTTTATTGAAAATTTCCTCCTCCTCCCTCCTCCCACTTCCCTTCCTTCTCCCCACTCCCCCTTTCCCTCCCTCTCCAGTCCAAGGAGCAGTCAGGGTTCCCTACCCTATGGGAATTCCAAGGTCGTCCCCGCTCCCCCCAGGTCCAGGAAGGTGAGCATCCAAACAGACTAGGCTCCCACAAAGCCCGTCCATGCAGTAGAATCAAAACTCAGTGCCATTGTCCTTGGCTTCTCAGTCAGCCTCACAGTCAGCCACATTCAGAGAGTCTGGTTTGATAGCATGCTCCATCAGTTCCAGTCCAACTGGCCTTGGTGATCTCCCATTAGATCAGTCCCACCATCTCAGTGGTCTTCTTAATTTTTTAAAATTAAATTTATTTATTTGTGTGTGTGAGAGAGAGTATGAGTGTGGCATGTGTAAGTGTAGAAGCCGTAAGACAACTTGTGACAGTTTGTTCCTCTCTTTCTATCATATGGGTCTTAGGGATTGAACTCAGTTGTTCAGGTTGGTGGCAAGTGCCTTTACTCTCTGAGGTCTCTCTCCAGCATCCCCTTAATCGTTAAGTATGTGTATCTGTGTGGGTATGCACATAAAAGTGCAGGTACCTGTGAAGAACAGCAGAGAGTATCAGATGCCTGGAACTGGAATTATAGACGATTTTGAGCCACCAACATGAGTACTGGAAACCAAACTCAGAACCTATAAAAGAGCAGTCCATGTTCTTAACCAGCAAGCCAATTCTCCAGTCTCTGCTGGTTTTTGTTAGTGCTGTTACTTAAGTCGAGAAGACAATAAAGGGTAGTAAGATTAACTTAGAATAAGGTAACGGTAAGAAGAATTATATTTTTTCAAAAGAGAGAAATAAAGCTGGGGAGATGAGTCTATGGGCTAGAATGCTTGCTGTGCGAGTCAGAGGACCTGAGTTCGGATCCTTGCCCCCAGGTAAACAGCCAGACATAAGTGCACATTAGCCTGCAACCCAGCCCTGTGGTGAGCTGGGACGGGAGGATTGCTGGGGTTAAATGCTTGGCTCCCAGCTAGGAGTGCTGTTTCGGATGATTCTAGAAACTCTAGGGAGTGGGGCTTGTCTTGAGGATGTCACTTCAGACATGTCTTTGAAGACTGTAACTGAGCTGAAGACCTCTTTTGATCTGCTTCCTGATGGAAAGAAAGTGAACACTCTCTGCCACATGCTCCCACCACCATGGTGCTCTGCTTGTGCTCCCGCGACCACGGCCTGTAACCTCCTGAAATCTGGGGCCCCCAAAAAATCTCCCCTGTTCTAGTTTGCTTTGCAGATGCTTTGACCACAGTCTTGCAAATACATTTAATACAAGTTTGATCGGTGCGAAGACATTCAAACGCTTGCTGGGAGGTGAGACTTGAAAATCCTTCTTTTGAAACTTCCTGTTACATTTCTTTAGTTTGTATGAGTGTCATACTTACCTATGGCGTGGAGCACATATGGGGGACGGAGGGCAACCTCCAGTGGTCAGCTCTCTCCTTCCCCCATGGGGATCCTAGAGATGGAACTCAAGCAACTGTTTTTGCCTGCTGGGCCATCCCACCACCAGTCCAAAGGATTTCTTTTTCTCAGATATTTACCAAACATGAAACAGTAAAAATGAGATTATAATCTTTAAACTTTTGAAATATTAGGAGAAAAGAAAAATGAAAAAAATCTGGGCAGTGGTGGCTCACATCTTTATTCCGTGCTAGGGAGGGAGATACAGAGCGATCTCTGAGTCTGAGGTCAGCCTGGTCTACAAAGCAAGTTCCAGGACGGCCAGGTCTACACAGAGAAAGCAAAGCAAAGCAAACAAAAGAAAGAAGGGAGGGAGGGAAGATACTCCCTTTTATTAAGATCAGGGACTATCTTATTTTTGTTTTTACGAGACAGGGTGTCTCTGTAGCTTTGGAGCCTGTCCTGGAACTAACTCTTATGGACCAGGCTGGCCTTGAACTCACAGAGATCTGCCTGCCTCTGTCTCCCGAGTGCTGAAATTAAAGGTGTTGCCCAGCTGACTATCTTACTTTTTAAGGAAAGGTCCCGCTTCTCCCAAGCTTGCCTTGTACTCACCACATCATAAAGATGACGGTAACCTTCGGCCTACTGTGTCCATTTCTGGAGTCCTGAGATCTCAGGCATGCTCCACCACACTAGGTTAACGTGGTGCCGGGGTGGGACCTAGGCCCTGCACATACTAGATAAGCACACTATCTACTGAGCATCCTCTCCAGCCCTCTGGGACTCCTTTCACATAGGTGATGGATTGGGTCCGTCTATCCTACAGGGTCCAGAAATCCTGTGAGGTCCAAAGGCTTTACAGTTTCTCAGCGGAAAATAAATCCTCCCAGTCCACACTGGCCATAGATTCCAAACGAGCAACAACAGCTCTAGCGTGGCAGCAAACACAAACAGCCCAGAGTGTAAATCATCGCCTCCCTCCACACACTCGAGGACATTGTTTTCTTGGGGACTGCAGTTGAAACTTCTGTGTTTACAATAGCCAGCATTACTCTTCCAGAAATAGGAAAGAGACTTAGAACAAACACATATTCCAGACTAGAGACTACACAGCTGGTGTGATCCGGGGCTCTGGCGGCTCACAAAGTAACTCAGCCGGAACAGAACGTACACACACACACACACATACACACACACGTGCACATATATACAAAAACAATTAAAAACGTTTGCACTCAGCTCATAAATGCACAGACACATTTATACACACTCCCATATGCACAAACACACGCATGCATTCCTACTCAAAAATATATTCACACACTCATCTATACAAACACACATGTATATATGTATATTTCCACATACCCTTATAAATGTGCATGCACACACACACACATACCACATTAACATGCTTAATCAGTAAGCCAAGCGTGTCAAGTTCCAGTGTTCAGTTGGATTCCACAGATTAAAGGAGTTTCTTTAGGAGAGACTCCGCTACCCCTTCAATCCCAGCGCCGGGACAGATTCCACCTACGCTGAAGCATTTGGAACGTGATAGACCATGGAAAACACAGCTGTGTGCATAATAGCAAGAATTCCACATTTATTCCTGGCCAATTTCCACTATTTTATGAGGAGAAGCCTTTTATTTTCAGAAGCCAGAATAATAATTGCAGTAAAGGCAGAACTCAGTTGGTAGAGTGTTTTCCTGGCACGTCCAAAGCCTGCCGTTTCATCCCCTGTACCGCATGGACCAGGCATGGTGATGCCTGCCTGTACTCCTGGCACTCAGCAAGAAGAGGTAGGAGGACCAGGAGTTCAAGGTCGTCCTTGGCTACACGGCAAGTCTGAAGGCATCCTGGAATACATGAGACTTTGCCTACAAAACACACACACACACACACACACACACACACAAATGGATTAAGGAAATGGGGCTTACTGCCCTCTCTATCAAGCATAAGGAACAGCTCTGATAATGAGGATGGAGACACAGAAAAGCGAGTCGGGAAATATTGCTGCCAGAGAGTTTAGCAACATTCTGGATACCAACAACAGTGATAATTAATTCAATTGACAAGAGTCTATTATACACACAGCAGCAAATGGCACTTTAATACACGGGCTGAACATACACAAGAGTGTCATAGTCTAATCTGCTTCCTCCACATGCACGCATGTATAGCAAAATATTTTAAGTTCTCTACCCAAGTCAAATAGCCATTCATTCATTTTGGTGTTGGGGATCGAACCCAGGGCCTCTACCACTACCACTGCAGTCCAAAAGTATACTTTTCTGTTGGTGTCTTTTGTCTTGTTTTGTTGGTTGTCTTCTTTGTTTTGTGTTCTTTTTGTTGTTGTTTTTAGACATGATCTCTCTGTAGCCCCTTCAGGCCGGAAATTCACTATGCTGCCTAGGCAGGCTCCAACTCACAGCAATCACCCTGCCTCAGCTGCAATGTGGTGGCATTAAGAGCATGTGTCATACAATGTGTCAAAAAGGATCAGATGTCCTTTTGTAGATGTCTCGCCTTATTTTTGTTGTGTGTGTGTGTGTGTGTGTGTGTGAGAGAGAGAGAGAGAGAGAGAGAGAGAGAGAGAGAGAGAGAGAGAGAGAGAATCTACCTCAGTGCCTGAGGAGACCAGAAGAAGATATTGGATAGCCCAGAGCTAGAGTCAAAATTGATTATGAGTTGTTCAATGGGGGTGCTGGGAACTGAACCCAGGTCCTCTAGAAAAGCAACAAGCTCTTAACTGCTGAGCCATTTCTCCAAACCCCAACAAGTCTCTTGACTTACTCCCTCTTCTCCACTTGTACTCCACTTGGAGAAGCTCAGGGCATCTCATCTCTTGCTCAAGTTACCACCCTTGGCTCTCAAAGTGATCTACAGAATGAGTCTTTCAGCACGCAGACATGATTTTTACTTGATTAACACTCATGTGGCCTATGGAAGGCAGCCAGAAAGAGTCCACACAGTGCTGTGTCTAACTCACCTCTCCATTGCATTCTTTGTTTAAACTCTCCCAAGCCCTCCTGATGATTACAAACTTCCAATGACTCCACCCAACACTGAGGGCTACTGGGAACTGAATCTAGGGATTCATACACATGCCAGGCAAACACCCTACCAAGAAGCCATACCCTGGCCCTTCACTGGAGGGTTCCAGCCAACTCCTCCATTATGGACTCATGCCCAGCCTTTGTTTTACTTTCTTAGACTCTTACTAAGCTGTCCAGCCCGGCTTTGAATTTACTATGTATCTCAGACAGATCTGGAATTTGTAATCCTCCTGTCTCAGCCTCCCTAGAAGTGGGATTGGTAGATCTGCAGCAGTAAGCCTAGCTTGTCACCGTTTTTGAACACCCGCCAATCTAGACTATCAAAATGTGCTCTACGGTGCAATGAAAATCTCAACAGAATTCTCAGTCTCAATCAAATGGCGTGGCTGATAGCGTATTTATTAGCCTTTGACTGTCGTGCACATAGGAGAAGGGCCCTTACAGAGAGGAATGGTTCTTTGGTGTCTTGCACACAGCCCGGTGCACAGCAAACATATATATTATGTACACGAATGTGCTGCTGAACTAGCAAAGCAAGTCTCTGAAGAAGTGAATGAGTGCTCTGTGTGTTGGGCTGGTGAAACACATCACCATGCTCGAGGTCAGCAGTTCTCAACCTGTGGGTCCCGACCCCTCTGGGAGTTGCCTATTTGATATCCCGCACATCAGATATTTACATCACAACTTGTTACAGTAGCAAAATTATGGTTATGAAGTAGCAACGAAAATAATGTTATGGTTGGGGGTCACCTCAGCATGAGTAACTGTATTAAAGGGTGGCAGCCTTTGGAAGATTGAGAACCACTGCTCTAGGTTGACATAGAAATGTCCTGGTGACACAGCAGAACTCAGCCGGCATCGCTTCATGAACTCAGTCAGATCATTGATCTCCCCCAGTTCATATATTAGTGCAGTGATCTTGACATTTGTTGGCAGCTGCATTATGATGGTGATTCTGACATTTCCATCCTGCATCCTCCCAGCTTGCTAACTGTGATGTCCGAAGGTTATCCTAGCCTTAATACAGCGAATGGAGTCATAAAAATTCAAATACAGGCTGCGGTGATAGCTCAGTTGGTAAAATGTTTGCTCTGCAAGCAGGAGAACCTGAGTTTAATTCCTGGAATCCATACTTAAAAAAGAGGTGGGTGTCGTGGTGCATGCGGGGTGCATGCTGGCAATTCCGGCACTAGACAGTAGCAGACAGGTGGATCTTTGAGGCCCATTGACCAGTCAACCTCATCAAACAGGCAAGACCCAAAACGGTAAACAGCACCAAGGAACAACATTTGAGGTCAACCTTTGGTCTCCATGTGCAAACACAGATACATACACATGTGTGTGCATCTGCAGATACATAAACATGTACACACAAATACACATGCAAATGAAAAGGATTCAACTGGGGCCTGGAGAAATGGCTCAGCAGTTAAGAGAGCTTGTTGTTCTTGTAGAGGACCCGGGTTTGATTTCCAGTACTCACATCACGTGGCCTACAACCAACTGGAAATCCAGCATCAAGGGAACCCAATGCCTTCTTCTGGCCTCTACAGACACACACACACACACATTTAACAATTAAAACAAACCTCTTAAATTAAAAAAAAAAAAAAACTGTACCAAGCACTGTTCGGTGAAAGAAAACTAGGCAAAATGTCCTTTGTGTGTAAGGACAACAGCACATCTGTGGTATAACATAGACTCTTGAGTTGGGAGGAAGGACTGACCAGCCAACTGGGCACCTCATCTGGTGGAGCAATTCCAGACAGGTGGCCATACCTACCGCACTGCACTCTGCCAAGGATAAAGCACTCATTCTTTGTGCAATAGATTCTGTACCGTAGCTCCAAAGGGCTACCCTTAAAATAACATCCCTGGTTTTCATCTATACGGTATCTTCTACAACTTTGAAACTTAAACTTTCTTTTCTATTTTCAAACTAAGCCATTACCATGATGTGGCTTCTCATCTTTGCTTTGGTCCCAGGCTAAACTTCATCCTGATATTCATGTGTTATCAAGTGTCCAGCTTGGGCTACAATAACAATATTATTGGCTTAAGGAATTCGTTAGTACCTCATGGCTCCAGAGGCTTGCCTTAGTTTGCTTCTCTGTGGTTGTAATAAAAGAGTAAGAAGACCAAGTTGCTGAGGGAAGGGGTTTGTTTGGCTTCCACACTCCAATCACTGTCTATTATTAGGGAGGGAAGGGCAGGAAAGCAAGCAGGAGCAGGGATAGGAACCATGGGGGAATGCTGCTTACTGGCTTGCTCTCTGTGACTTACTCGGCTTGCACCCAGGATCACCTGTGTGATGGCATTGCCCATAGTGGGCTGGGCCCTCCCATGCCAATCATTAATCAAGAAAAGGCCTCACAGGACAGTTCGATGCAGACAATTCTGCAATTAAGATCACCTTTTCCCGGTATGTCTAAGTTTATATCAAATTGGCAAAAACCAACCAGCATAACACCTGAAACTGCTGGCAGATTTGGGTCTTGTTTTCATTTTCTATGGTTCTGACTATTTTTGAAATAGGGTTGCTCTATGCCACTTGGACTGACCCAAAGCTCCTCAGTATGTAGCCCAGGCTGGATTCAATCTCATGATCCTCACGCCTCAGCTTGCTAATTCTGGGATACAGGTGTGTGCCACTGCGCCTTGGTTAAATTGGGCTACGTGACAGCTAATGTCAAGTTGACGGGATCTAGAATCATCTCTAAGAACATTGGAGTTTCTACATTGGGTCCAGTGAGGTAGGGAGACCCATCCCAAACAAGGGCAGCACCATTCTCCATGGCTGGGATCCTGGACCGAATAAGAAGGAAAACAGTGAGCAGAACAGCAGTATTCATCTCTCGTCTGTTTCCTGACTGTGGGTGCAATGTGACCAGCAGCCTCATGGTCCTGCCACCATGCTTCCTTACTATGATGGACTGCAGCCTCAAACTATGAACTGTAAACACTTCCTTCCTTACGTGGCTTTCATCTGGTGTCTCCCCACAGCAATTAGGAAGGAAATAATGCAGCTGCCCTCCTGGTTTCTAATCAGGTAAGTTGGCAGTGTCTTTATATGATATAGTCTGTGTCTCTTCTTTTTCATGTGTGTGTGTGTGCAAGTGAGCATGCATGTGTGCACGTGCATGTGAGTGTACATGTCAGTGCTTAGGACTGAACCCAGGGCCTCGTGCATCCT